>NW_013952517.1:554307-563702 GCF_001266775.1 Austrofundulus limnaeus | reverse complement strand
TAGCTAAAATTAGCAAAAAGTAGCTAAAATTAGCACAAGAACGTGAAAAAGAGCATAACCAGAACAAAATGTGTAAGGTGCAGTAAAGGTTTAGAAACATTTTAAAGGCTGTTGAAAATAGCCTCATTAATTTTCAATGGCAAAAAAGTGGCTAAAAAAGTGAAATAGCCAAAAAAAAAAAAGGTATACAAAGCTGAAATACCAAAAGTCATAACACCTCTCACATGAATGAGCTGAACGTTTTGATATAGGAATTGTTGAAATAGCACAAAAATTGCAGAACGAGTTAGATGCCGAAAAACACACGGAAGAAAAAATGATCTCATTTGTGTGAATGCTATGAAGCATTCACACAATGAAAGTTGCAGAAGGTGATCATTGGAAGTACCACTTCAGCTGACAAGGTGGCTGCCACAGCCAAAGCACCTTAAAAAACACAAAAACAACTAACTCAGTCCATTTTACTGAAATTTATCTACCATTTTTAACATTTCCATAATATGTTTTGTTAATAGCTGAGCCTGAACACACATTTTGAGCACTAACAAGGGCTTTGCTTATAATTTTGCTATTCCCTATTTGAAGTCAGTTCTGTCTGACTTTTTGCAAAATATTTCATGAAACACTGGATGAATTTTAACAAAATGTTCAGTAGATAATAAATAACTGTACTTCTGCAACTGATTAGATAAATTGAGATGACCGTTAKAACCAAATGGTTTTACAAAACACAAATATGACTACAATTCACTGAAATTTGCAGATATTGTGCAAATATTTGGAGATGTTGTAGCTGAAGGCTACTCGTTGCACAGAATCTTTGCTTAAAATTTAGCTTGTAGAGTTAGCCAACTGTTAAATTATTTCAGGAAGTCTTCATTAGATGTGCATCTTGAGTTGATTACCTTTGACTCAGTCCAGTTCAAGAAGACCACCACAGCTCTTTAGAATTAGCTAACACAAAGAGGCTTCAACTCATTTTAATTTTGCAGCTACTGAGACTAAAATTTGATGTGATGTAGCTAAAACTCATTCAAAACACTCTTGAGACACCTCGCAATATTGCATTTGATTGTTTTAACCTAACTACTACAACTTTGTCATCTCTCATCATGAGCTGGTCTTATATTTATACAGTGGCATGTGTTTGTGTTTGAGTGCTAGGTCTTTAATTGTTTGTGGAATATTCTGAGTCGTGCCACCGTCTGTGTTTTAATTATTTTAATAAACTCTTCAACCGTTAACAACAATTTAATCTTTTCCTTGATGATGGATTTGCGCTGTCTTCCTATCACTAATGTTAAACTATGTGGCGAATGCTGAGTCACTCACGTTTTTTAAAACCCATAGTCACAAAAGTTGTTTCAGTGGTTTTCAAAAATACCCTCAGCCTGCCAGCCACTACAAATGACCCAGAGCAATGTCAGAGCTGTAGGAGTATAATGTTCATAAATGGGCAKTTCAAACATCTGTGAAGGCTTCATTTTTGCTCCACAGATGCTGCCATTCAGACAGTGGCTTTTTTCTGGAAAGATCTGCCTTATTTTAGCCAAAAATGTGTCTTCGTTTTTTTCTAAAAWCAATGTTTTAAACCTGTACAAACTTTAGTAATTATAAAACGCTGCATAATGAGTATTTAAACCCTAAACAACAAGTTTTGAATTCTAACCTTCACCTATTGTCTACAACCAACAAGCCATCACTCTTTCTGTTGCTTGACCTGATTTTCACTATCCACATTCTCCTTTCAACCTTTCCTCAGCCTCACAGTTTTTCTCCCTTTTCTCCGCCTCCTATCTCTAATTGACCAAAGCTGGGGGGAAAAAAAATCCCATTACACCATAATAGACTTTCTGGGGGGGAAAAAATGAAGAGCTTAGATGAAAATGTCAAACCCAGTGTTGTATATAATTTGCATCACGCCATCCTACATGCCATTACAGGCTGACTCATCTTTGTCCGATACAAAAGTTCAAATTGTTAAGTTGATTTGACGATCGTTAAAGTTCCATTAAGCCTATTAATGACCTTCAGAGATGGGAGGAGGAGACGTAAAAATAAAAACAGATTATTGAAAAGCACTTAGTATCTGTGAGTACACACCGTTCACGGCATTCAAGTTTATTATTGCCTAAGTAGTTGTCAAATCAAAAGCACACCACCAACACACTGTTCAGGGGATGCCCTTCCTTCAGGCAGCAGGGCGTTGATCGTGGATTCTTTTGGCGTTATGTCGGCTCAATAATTGTGCTTTTTTTTCCTGATGCAACCTTTTAAGACTAGAATATGGACTGTTTACATGTTAAKTATTGTTAACCAAGTGTTTCTAGTGTGGCTTGTGTCATGTTTGGTCCAGTGGATGGTAGATGTCAAATATAACAACGTACATTAATCCATTTTAATTCGAGGATCACAAGTTGATATTTTCACATTTATTCTCCTTCCCTGTCTGTGGTTGTGGTGCCACTGTGTTTCTGTTAGTGCTGTTGGGCTTTTATGGTTTTTCTCTACAGTAAGTTGCCAAGATGGTAGCACAAATCACAAAAAAATGAAACTTTAAACCAACCCTTTTGGGTTTTTTGTTTTCACCAAGTTACTTTTACTTTGGCACAAGGATGTTTGATATAAAAATTTAAAATCCAACTCTTGGTTCTTCATTAATGTTTAKAACTCTACACTCAAAGGTGTGGGCTTTGTGAGATTGTTCCCATAAAGAAACAATTTAAGATTGAAAACAATTATTTGTGAAGCCGATATTGCAAAGTTTCAATATTAAGGAAATCAATAATGYCAGCTTTTGAGGTTCTAAATGCTTTGATTGCATCAGTTGAATAATAACTTGAGAGTGTCATTTTCAGAAAAGCTGTTAACAATACGGGTGCTTTTTCTTCTCTCACAGTTAGGTTTTTTTATCCGGTCATTTGCTCAAAATAATTTTGAAAGTGCTCATTCTTTTTTCAGCAGACTTTTATTTATTTATTTATTTCTTTTTTTTTTTAGATTGCACACGGGTCAGAGCAGATTGTTCTCAAGCAGTCAGAGTTGTATTATCAATGTTAGAGGAAAAACCTYAGGTGATAAAGAAGACATTTTGGACCGTTGTGTTGCAGTTTATGGATTTAGAGATTAGTTTTCATTAAAATTATTAAGGTTTTTGAAACTTTTACCACAAAACTTAAACTAAACTTCAGTCTTTAGTCTCCTTTTAATTACATTTTAGAGGGAGATTTTTTTATTTTAGGACACTTGGGCCATTGATATGAGATAAAATAAAAAGTGGAAACTGTTTCTTTACATTCGTTTTTTACAAGAGTATTGCATTCACCAAAAGAAAAAAAAATAGACTCGTTATCTTGTAATTACAAGATCCGGATCTCATTATTATGAGATAAGATCTCATGATTACAAGAAAAGATCACAAAATCACGAGATTAAATCTCATAATTAATTTTATTTGGCTGTGACAGTGCACATTAATTACCATTTCTGTAAATGTGCCAGAATTAGCCAAAGGTTATTTTTCATCTATTGTTCCTGGAAAATGAGTAARATGTTTTGTTTAAAACAAGCAAAGGTTATACAAAACTTACTTTACTTTATACGTTTTGTCAATAATACAATAAAATACTATGAGTACATAAAGTAAATACCAGACAAAAGAAACTACAACACAGTTATTATAAAAAGTATTGGAAATTAGTGTGGCGGCTGTGGTGGAGTGGTTAGGGGAGTCGTCCTGTAACCGGATTGTTGTGGTTTGATTCCCCAGTCCAACTGTCTCAGTCATTGTGTCCTTGTGCAAGAAGACACTTCACCTGCCTGCCTATTGATAGTGGTCAAAGGGTCTGGTGGTACCGATGAGTGGCAGCCCTGCCTCTGTCAGTCTGCCCCCAGGGCAGCTGTGGCTACAATGTAGCTTACCACCATCAGTGTGTGAATGTCTGTGAATGGGTGAATGTTGTAAACACTTTGGGGTCTGATGGGGCCTTTATAGGACACAACACAGGTTCAGATCATTTACTATTTTTTTAATTTATCAATCATTAAACGAATGCAATCCTTCATCTGGATGGCAAAACACAAGTGGTCACATGGTGAGCTTAGACAAACGTAGTTATTTAAAATGTTGACATATCTGATGTGTTATGAGTAAATTCTTTGTTTTTAAATGTATTGTTTGTGGTAAGAGCTCTGATTGTCTGAGCAACAGAGTTCATTATCATAATTACAATAAAATATCTCATAATTAGGAGAAAATATCTCATAATTTCAAGAAAAAGAAGGGCAAAGTAGTTGTCCTTGAGGATCTAGGATTTTGAGCACTATTATAGTGGAACAATTGTTTTAAGTTTATGTTTCATCTGGACATGTTGATGTGTGATGCTGAATGCAGGAGTGCCCAGACTGTGCTGTGTAACGTTTGCCTACCAGAGTTTAATGAAGTTATGACCTGGAGTGTTGAAACAGGACCAAGTGTGTGCTCCTTGTGTATGTAGAGGACATAATGTAACACCAGACAGTTCTTTGGGACATCATCAAGCCAGCCTGGGTTCATTTGATGTATTAGCTACTCATAGCCATGAAGCATCCTGCACTGCATYCATGCAGGGAGAGAGTGACTTCCAGCAGGTCCGAGTGGGCTTTTCACCTCAATGACCCCAAGGACTTAAGATACCAGATATTTCCCAGTGTCTCATACCTAAAAGGAAATAAAAGCATATCAAATCCATTAGCTCTGTCCACTCTTCCTGTAGTGTAACTGTACTTACAAGACCAGGAGTCTGTTTTTTTGGTGAATGCAATGCTCTTCCATTGTTTTTGAACAATCTTGATGATATTGCAGACATCATGGTTGCTGCCTTGTCTGGCCTGTCAGACAGTTATTTTAGCTCAAGTTAAGTTCTAGTTAAAACTATCTTGATGCCACCAATCTGCATTTGTGTCCTTTTACAGCCCCAGAGCACAAAATGGTGAGAGGGATTTTGCTCCAACTTTCAAACTCAACTAAAAAATGTTGGCTTGTCCTATAATGTTGCTGAAATTCTCTCAGGTTGGACAAGTTTCTTTATGAAGCAGTCTTATTTACATGTTTCCTAAATCTTTCCAACATGCAGCACTTCCACGTGTCGGCTCCACCAAGCATAACCGATGGAGTGTGAACATGCGAGATGAGTGAGTGTTCAACCGTTTCATTGCTTGGTTGTAATTTATTACAGTATTTTGTGGGAATATTTTGTGTGTGTGTGTGTGTCTGTCCTACATGCCAGATTCTATCAATGAACCACCCACACGAGCCGAGTGAGCTTGGAGTGTGAGACCTTACTTTGTGCTTCCAACGTATTCATAATTCAACACACTGTCACAGCTCTCCTCTCTCTTCTCCTCCTCTCTTCTACCGATCCGCTCTGGTCTCCTCTCCTCTCACCTGCATCTCTTTCTACTCCTTGTCATCATCTTTGAGCCTTCTCTCCTTCCCAAAAACTGCACTTAGTCAAACAAGTCATCCTCTCTCACTAAATCCTTGTGTTTTTTTTAAATCCACCTCAGGAGCCAGTTTTCTTAAAATCTCCTCCTTTTCCCTAATTTTCCCTGCCGTCCATCTTATATTACCATTTCCTGCAGCGAGTGACGGCTTTAGCATTCTGTACAGCCCGGCAGCAACATGTAATTTGATGGCACATGACAGGATTGAGTCCCCCTCAGCAAGCTGCACCAATACTATTCACCAACCAACCGTGACTGGCAGCTACCCTCCGTATGATAACTGCATTGGTCTCTCTTCCCTGTCTCCCATGCTCCGATGATTCTTTGCATATTTACAGCTCTGCTCGTATCAACTTTTTATGATCTGCAGCTGTGATAACCAGATATCTTATTGATTATATTATAAACCAGAGTGTTATCAGCAGAATACATGTTTAGTGTTCACATTTTGTTTTCTGTTTTTTTATTTTTTATTTTTCCTTCCCCCATGTGATCTACCTCCCACTCACACATTATGGCTCTTTTATGTCTGCCTCCGCACCTAATTTCCCCTCGCTTTGTCATTCTTTTATTGTTTTTTCCTTCCCTCCAAATTTTTGCGTCWTTCAAATTTAATTCCTGCTGCCTTCCTTTGTTGGTTGCATGTATTTCCCTTTCTTCCTTTCTGCTTTCATCCTCCCCTGCAATATTCTGTGTCTCTCTGTCACCGGCTTGCTTTCTCTCCTCTGAGTATCAATGTGTACGTCTAACACCGTTTGATTGTACGGTTATTCCTCAATATACTGTTTTTTTGTTGTTATTTTGATACAGAATTTAATGAAAGTCACTGTGTTGTGCTGAGTGGAAACTTTTCAGAGWGAACAATAAATGTTTCATTGAACGTCTAAAGAAACGTTTGACAGTAAAAGTTGAGATTAAAGTCTGTTGTAACAAGCTCTCCGCAACAGGAAGCACATCTTTAAACTAATTATTTTTGTCCAGAATGAAATGCAGTGAGTTTTACAGAACATTAGGAACATAATGTAGGCAATTAGAATAATTAGTTAAAGCAATTAGAAGAATTAAATTGAATAGGCAGCCATTAAAACATTTAAATGTGTAAGATTAAAAAATGTGAATTAAAATTTTAAATTATGTCTCCAAAGACTAAATTTGTTCTGGAATATGTCTCAGTACTCTTAGGGCTCCTTTTAATGCTTTTTAAAAATATGTATTTATATATTTTTATATGGTAAATGTGTGGTGTATCATGCTTTAAGATTATGTAAGTTGGCTTAATTGTGTTTTTTTGAAAACTTTCTAAAGGCAGCTTTTGGGACAATATAAGTCCAAAACATATTTAGCTGTAATTAGTTTAATTATGCTTAAAAGAAAGGTCATGTGACAATGATTGTGTGCGGGGAGTTGGAAGGACTTAAAGTCCCACATTGCTTCTCTGCAGACTGATTCAAAAATTACATCATGACCGCTCCTACTGGGTCCTGCTAGCTGCAAGTCTCAGTGTTTCACATTTCACTCACATTTGTTTTATAATAGTTTTTGGATGAATGGATAAGTCAGCATGTCAGTTTATAATTAATATAGACTGAGATGGTTTGAACATGTCCAGAGGAGGGACATATTGGTAGGAGGATGTTGCTGCCAGGAACAAGACAGAGGAGATGTATGGATGCAGTTAGAGAGGACACAGAGGTAGTTGGAGTGAGAACAGGACGAGACGGAGGAGGATGACTTGCTGTGGCAAGCCCTGAAAAGGGAGGTGATTATTTTAGGTAAAGTTAATTTTTTTTGTGCTTGCACCGTCATCATTTTTTTTCTTTTGTTAAGCAAAGAGAATATACTATAAATCAGTGTTTAAAAGAACACTGTATAAAAAAAAGAAGTTGAAGATTTCATGTTATAAATCTTTTGTCAGTTTGTTATCTCTATATGTCAAACCCTCAAGTTCCGATGCCAGAAACTCTTATTTCTACCTCACATGGCAGCTCAGAGGGGTAACAGCAGCTGTTGCCTCCTRGGTTTTTCATAGATCAGAGACTGCAAGAAGCTTTAAACAGTTATTGCAAATGGAATTGAATATGTTTTTAGAAAAAAAGTGTTTTGAAATTACTAWATGACTCACGTGTGCTGCCACGTGTGAGTTTTTACTCTACCCAATTAATTTCCAATTTCTCCTTTTTCCTGTCATGTCTTTCACTGCCTTTTTTCCAGAGAGCAAATTGTTACAGATAAAAATCTCTAGACAGGAATTGCAAATAAGAGAAAAGATGAACTATGTCTTGTCATGCGCTACTATCAGTGATGGTCATATTGCCTTCTACAAATGTTTTTTTTATCCTATATGGGAAGAAATCTGCCTTTTTTTCCCTGTACAAGTATAAAATAGTTTTTTTTCACTTAAAATTAATGATTCATAAAAGTTCATTCCAAAAAACTTTCTTTAAACTTTTCTTATTGCTGAAGATTTTTGTATTTTCCCAATAGATCAGTGCTTTGCATTGCTGACAGATTCTCATTAAGACTTTATTGCAGAGTTTCAGTCTTTAGGTTAGTGGATATACTGCAGCGTGAAGTCAGAACAGTGGCTTTATTTTATCATAAACCTGCTATTTCAGCACTTGAATGGTGTCTCCTCTCAGCTGAGTGAAATGTCAGCCCTCACAGTGCAGCTGCAGTCTATCTTGGAATCATTTATTTCAGACTTTAATATATGAATTGATTATAGCTCGGCATACTAACAGTCTAGTGGTAATTATTTAGCTTCAGATGATGGAGGAGGAATTAGTAATAAATGTGCGTCAAACTGTGAGCAAGAGAGACAAATGTGTTAGAAGCTAATTTTCTGGGACGCAACCATACTGTCACACAGGAGGCCAAGTCTGAATGGAGAAATTAATTCTTTCATATAACGCTRGGCGCTCTGGAGCCAGAGGGACACAACTGACCTTTGTGTGCACACGTACAGGCAGACAGATACAGTCGCACACCTTCTCCACATGCATTCACACACTCACACAAATAACGCCTGTAGCTCTGGGCACGCACACTGACTCATCTCCCCTTGGAGCTCCACGAGAGCCATTCACTACAGAGGGAGCGCTACAGAGAGGACAAGAGAGAGATGGAACGCGAGAAGTGTTTATTGATAGGCAGAAATGAGGTGAGGGAGCCGAGGAAAGAAACACAGAGGAAACGAAGGGAACAAACACAACGACGCATAAATATGGGGAAAGAAAAATAGTTGAAATCATTAGAGAGAAAATGTCGGAAGCGTCAGTGAGAGGGGTGGAGGTGGGGGGAGTTATTGAAAAGGTGAATGGCTCCCTTGCTGAATGGTGATCAGATGAGAATACTGACGAGGCCCTGGAATAAACGATGCTCACGTATTCCCACACACAAAATGTGAGTTCCATGTTAGGGGCGGAGTTGAACCAGAATACAGTCTTTGAAAAGCAAGATTATGGGTCTAAAGAAGAATGTATTTCATAAGAAATAAAATAGATTTTTTTTCTCGGAAGTGAGAGAAATAGTAACCTTTTTTATCCACTGTATTTTGTTCCATGAAGTAAAGTGGGTAAAGTGTGCTGGAATCCAGAAAGTTAAGCAACTACAATCAAAAACCACACAAGGTTCTTTACATTAATATGTGTCGTCTTTTTTTTTTTTTACTGTGGTTTACTGATATATTATCAAGTCAACATACATTATCTGTTTTATTTACTTCCCCTTTCTTATGCCCTTTTAACCAGCTTGAAACTCACTCCAGACTTGAGCTTAAAGTGCAGATATACACTGCTCAAAAAAAAAATAAAGGGAGCACTCAATAACACATCTTAGACATTAAAGAGTAACTTACCCCAAAATTAACCTTTTTTTAGCTGATAAACTGTCTAGAATGTGTCTAAAATGTG
>NW_013952517.1:547583-552793 GCF_001266775.1 Austrofundulus limnaeus | reverse complement strand
TATGTATATATGTGTATATACTGTATGTATAATATGCTGAGGGTTCAAGCAGAAAAACAAACCCCAGGCATAATTAAAATGTCTCAAAATACTTTTTTGGTGCTTCTTCCAGTTCTACAAACCTGCAAAGAGCCTGCAACTTTTGATGCAACTGTATGGATGGGCCCTAACAAACCAGAGAGGGGGTCACCACAGTCCTGAAGACCACCCAAGCAAGACAACAGTGATTTGGTGAGTCTGATGTTCCAGTCGTTTTTAGAGCTTAGTGACATTAGTGAAGGTAGCAAACCTTCAGATGATAATTTCCTGTTTGAGTTTTAAACAACCATTGGTCTGGGTATGACGATTACATAATACCATATGTTTTAACAGAGTCCAGGAAGGATGGAGTGGATGGAGAAATGATTTGTGAGCGATTTGTGGCAAAAAGGGTGGCAGCAAAGGTCAAAGGCAAGGTCTATGAGAAAGTAGTAAGACAGTGGTGTTGAAAAAAAGACTCTTTCTCCATTGTGGATGTGTTAGGAAAGACAATATTGGTGCCATTTGAACAATTTTTTGTTTTATAGACCCTGTTATGGTTAAACTTTGTGACAGAGAAACTTGTAAACGATGTCAAAGAACAAACTACAGTTGTTTTAGGACCAAACTTTATGCATCACTTTGCTCCTAAAGCATGCAATTACAGCATGTAATATTTGTATACAATTTTAAAACTGACCACAGTATGACTTATATGTTCATGTTACAAACACATTTTCATATTCTGTTGCTAGAAGCAGAAAAATGAAAATTCCTTGCCTCTGCCAGATTGTGCAAACAGCCTTTGCAGGCTATGACAAATTTGATTAATTGAATTCTGTCTCTGTTTTCCAACCACAACAACACAGATGAGAAACAATAATAGTGTAGATTTCAGCAGTTGCTGGCCTGGATTTTGTCATCTATGTACGCTGGAATTTAAAATAGACTAAACAAACTTGCTTAGACATTTTATATGATTTTAATACAAACAATGTTTTCCCTTGCAGTCACTGACACAAACAAAAGTACAAGAGATGATGAATGTGGAACGGTTTCTCACTCTACATTTCTCTCACGTACTCAAAGCACTTTAAAAGTTGTGTTAAAAACTGTGATGACACTGAGCTCCTGTTACTTGGGGGAAGAGGGAGGATCCAAAGTTAAGAAATAAGAGAAAGAGCCTCTTGTGGTAGAAAAAGTGTCTTTAGGTCATTTAGAGGTGGGATGCTGTCCTCTCAAATGCACCTTCCATTTGTCAGAATTTTGGCAAGTCGCACACACTGAGAGGCGTGTGCACAAGCAACACAACGTGACAAAAGCACTGTGTCACCCATTTCAGGCATCATTACGCTACACAATGTCCCAAAGTTGTAGCAGATACAATTTCCCACACTTTAACCAGAGAAACTAGCCAAATAGAAATAAACAAAACCATTTGCAGAATCAAGATGCTCTGCATTACAGCAGAAGGTCATGTGAGGATAGTTTGATTGCACGCTCTCCCTCGTTAACAGGTCTGTAAAAAAAAACAAACGTAAAGAAGGAAACAAATGACTCTGTCTTTTTTGAAGCTTGTGTACAGCATGCAGCTCACATCCAACCACTGCTGCTGATCATTTCAGAACTCTCCTGTTCTACTTTTTGTTTCTCAGCTGTACATTAGTTTTATCCTGCTGAAGCTAAAGTCAGACATTTRTTTGCTCAGTGCTGTGCACATTTTGCTAAGTGTTGCCTACTGTCTGCTGTGGCCAGAAGCTCGCTCAATCTAATTTCTCCACAACTGCAAATCRCCCTCTCAGATTTAACTAAATAAACAGTCCTGCTGTTTTGTCGAATACAGTTTACMGAAGGCACGGTCTCACTGAATTGTCTTAAATAAAGGAAAACCCAGCGCTATAAAAAACAATAAAACTGTCATTCTGTGAAAAACAACATCAGACAAACCTAAGTTAACAGGACTTTTATATATTTTGTGCTATTTAAACTATTCCATTGTCAAACCATTCTGCTAATAAGCAGTAGTTTGCTTTGTTTTTGTACTTTTTGAATTATTTAACATTATTCACAATAATTTTCCACCACAAAAAAAGATATCTTTGATTCCTTTGAAAAGCATTTTTGTGTATTAAAATATTTTGGTTTAGCTTATTTTAGCTTTAAACTTTATTTTTTTGCTACCTTGAGCTTTGAGCTATAGTTTTGAAAAGCTTTACTTTGAGCTACAATTTTGCTTAGAGTTTTTCTTTTTGCCAACATTATTTTAAGCTTTTGGCTACAGTTTTGATAATTTATAGCTCTTTGCATGTAAACAGTCTCTGGAAATGGAGGAAAAGTTAGAAAGCTGTGTTTTTCAAATCTGCTGTAGTTTCAATTCCAGGTCACTTGCTGGCTCTGTGATTGTTGACTTTTAACACGTGCATTCATGCCGACACTTTAGTTTTGAGCATCAAAGCTGTTAGATCCAAAATGCAGATTACACTATGGTTTGTTTGGACTGAGCATGGTGCAGGGTTGCTTCCACATTTTGAAAAGGATTAACAGCACAAAAACTCTATCTGCCATAGTTACTGCCATACATCTGCTTATGGTGCTTAGGTGCAGAAAAAACTATTACAGCTGACTGTGTGACTGTGTGTACGAACAATTTCACACTAAAAAACTGAATTTAAGAAGCTTTAATGTCAGAGAAAACACCTGCTGTTTTTATGTACAGAAATGACCAAAGCGCAAAAACATTTTGTTCAATGCTCATCCAGACATGGAAATTGCTGAAAGCTCATTTTATACTCCCATACTTTTCTAGACTGTAAGGACCCTGTGTGAACACATTTCAACTGGTTTAAAAGCTAAAGTGAACCTGGCATTTAGTCCACTAGTTTTCTTTAATACCCTGTTCCATTCTGTGTGATATGGATGGCCTCCAGTTACCTTCCTCTTGTGCTATGTCCAGAAATATTACAAGAAAAAAAAGAATTTCTATTTGTGACTTAAACTTACTAAGCTACAGGCATCTTTCCAGTTCAAAATCAATCTTTTTATATATGGTCTTTTATATGTGTTTAAGGGTAGGAGAACTAAAATATGAGTTTGGCCACTCCCTTTTATTATTGCTGGGTTTAAAACATAACAGAAAATCTGTGACCAGCATGTCGATACAAACACATATGTCATAATCACCACTTGCAGCAGGCCGGTCTTTTCAGTCTCATTAGTTCAGGTTTCGGTATGAGTGACTTTTGAAAGTTAATCTTAAAACGGAAAGAACAGGTTTCCAATTTTCTTTGCAGCTCGAAGAGGTGATGTGGGAGGAATTTATACAGGAAGGTAAGATGGGCTGAGGGGAACAGAGAGAGACAAATGCTGAATGTACATGAGAGGATGACTCAGTGGAGGGAGCTAGAAGAGTGAGGACAAAATCTGAGTGTGAAACAAAAAAAATAGTGTTGAACATCATTTGTGGCTTCGTGAAAGCAGCTACATGAATGTGTTGTGTTTTTTTTACTTCTGTTTGTGTGGTTTAATTGCCATTTCTTCCTCCTCTTCATTTTCAGTGTCGCTTTCCACCGTATGAAAAATTCAGTGGGGGCAAAATGCAGGGATGTCATGCTGTTGTATCTGCTGAAACAGATCCAGTCTCTGACAGAGTTTTTGAATAAGTCATCAATGTGACAATGACAGAAGCTGGAAACTCAGTTTGAAACCATAAAACTAAAAAATGATCAAATCTACCTTCTGCTTTAATTTGAAAAARACAGGGCATAGAAAATGGATTTAACAGAATTTCCTCAAAAATAAAAACTTGTACAATAGACTATATTTTTGTGTTTCAGTGTTTTTAAGAACAAAATGCTGATGATTACCTCAACACTAAAAAAACGATGAGTAAAATAAGAAGTATGAAAGATAGAACATGTTTGCTAAAAATGAGAAGGGTTAATTTAAAGATTTAATTGACAGAATCTCTGCTTGCTCATGAGAATTTCAGAGTGCTGAGTGTGCGAGTACTGATGGGTTTGCATGATTAATTATTCATTTTTCGTTCACTTCTGACAGTGAACGCCCTTGTCATTTTATTTTTAAAAGTTTGCACATTTGGAAAATTTGAAATGTATTTTTGTATCTTACAAACTAAACATCTAGGCTTAATCATGCTCTGCTGAAGGTGAGCATATAGAAAAAAAACAGGTCTCATGTTTTCCGCTACCTTAAAAAGTGCAAACCCTGCCTTTGTTACAAACCAGCTGAATAAGGTCATTAAGCAAAACAATATAAAATGCTGAAAACAGATTAGTCATTGTTACACGTTGTTGAGTATTTATTTCACCCTGGCTTCTATTGCGTTAATTATTTTTATAATGAGATAGAGAATTTATCCCGACAGTTTCGGTAATGAGCCAACAGGCCACCTGGTTCTTTTTTCTTTCCCAATGATTATCTACCGTTGTTTGGTTTGTTTTAGGTATGTGATGCTATCATGGTTTACTGCTTCCCCACATGTCAGAACAAAAAATGCAGCCAGATGAACTTTTTGCAAAAGACTGCAGACTTGATGTGTATGATCAATTCTGGTGTGTTTTTATGTGGTTCTAGAGAGCACTAACCCATTTAACCCCACCAGTCACAATAGTGACCATAAAATTTAGTTTTGTCTAGGGCTCCATAAATCTTAGAGTAACTATTCAATTACTATTTAGTAAGTATTGAAGTAATACAGTGTTTGGATACAATATATACTTAGAATCAAATGTTTAGAGTGAACTATCACATGACCAGAGCTGCTTACTTCCTGGTTGCACCATAATGCAAGGATGGCTGTGTTTCAATTCATTGGCTGGGTCCTAATGAGGACCCAGCCTAGCTAGGCCACGTGGGCCACATCCTTCCTGGGCCGGGTAGGCTGCTCAAAACTGCTGTGAAATGAGACGGTCTACCCTTCGTCTGACGTCGGTTTCACGTGAGTTTGCGTGCTCCCCCGTTACCATAATGATCAGTTTCATAAATGCGCCGGGATGTGTATTTACACATCTTTATTTACACGTCTTTTTACTGGAAGAATAACTTCACAGTTAAAATGTTACATGTAAATAAATAACAATAAAAAAACATTAATAATTTGGGTTTAGCTCCAATATCTACGACGGAGTATTAGGGCCACGCAATATTTTTTTTATTATTACAACAATGAAGTC
>NW_013952517.1:542047-546887 GCF_001266775.1 Austrofundulus limnaeus | reverse complement strand
GGTGGGGGGGTGTCTGCCGCGGATAACAGAGCAGGCAGGAGGGGGAGAGGACGAGAAGAGCGGTGGACTTCTAATTTTATCTGACTTATTTAATTTAATTTTTATTGTTTTTATCATCCTGCAGGCTCTGTGAGAAAATTAATTTGAAGCTGAGTATTTTTTTAATAAAAGTCATTAGATTTACTCTAAAGCAAAATGAGGGAAAATCTGTGTCAATTACAGACAATCTGTTCACGTGAGCAGCTCTCAGTCAGCACCTGTCAACCTTCAGACGCACGCTGGAGCGTGTCTGAACCAATCACTTTTGTTGGCATTGATCAGCTGACTGATATAAATACATCTTAACATTCATGAGGTACTTTACATTGACTGTTTATGGTTGAATGTGTGCGTGTCGAGGGTAGAACCTGAGGTGGGACCTCGTGCGCAAACTCTGACGTGCGGCTGTGTTTTATAAAGGAAAGATGCGCAGAAACATGCGTACACACTGTTTTATAAATCTGAATTTTTTTTGGTGTACGCCATTTCCGCCTTTTGGCCGTACGTTCACTTTTAGTATGGTTTCCACTCAATCCTTTATAAATGAGACCCCTGCTGTGTACAGCCTGCCTGTGTTTATAAAGCAGTCCATGATGACCTGGATCACTGTTAGATTAATATTCTTTCATCCAAATTAGCTACCTGACGATTAAATCTGTCAATGCATCCATTAATTACAATACGGCTCCAGTTTGTAGTCGTTTGCACAATATCCAAGTCCTACTACTGATAATTTGATGCTGATGTACTAAAAGATTAACTATTTATTTTTAAGCAATACTAAAAAAACAATTTGACAGCATTCCTCTTTTTAATGCAGTGTTAACTGCATGCTTTTTCATGTAAAGGCTAGAATATTATGACTTTTTTTCTCACAATATTACAATTTTATTCTCATAATATTATGACTATAATCTTGTAATATTCTGATTTTATTCTCATAGTGTTATGACTTTAATCTCATAATGTTATGATTTCATTTTTATATGACTTTAATCTCGTAATGTTATGAGTTTTTTCTAGTAACTTGAAGTGGAATTTTTTATATTTAAGATCTTATTGCAGCATAAATTTAATCAGCTAAGTTGCTAAACTTACTTTTAAGAAGAAATCCTTCGGTCCYTGGTGTATTCCAAACTACGCCGACTCGTTTAAAAAATAAAAACTCCACCGTCTTCGTTTCTCTGTTTATTTTGCTGCCCGTGCATTGAATCCTGGGATATCCTCAGCTGGGGAGGATACACAGATGCATCCTTGGATTTTGAGAGTTTGTTGGCCGCATTCGTCGGCCGCATGATGAGGAGCCTTTGAATTGGGACAGTCCTCCATGCAGAGCAGTGACGTGTGCGGCCGACAAATGCACACTCATGAGGACCTAGCCCCTGAATTGAGACACAGCCGATGGCTGCCTCTAACCTTTCAAAGAAGAGGCAAGTAAGGTAGGATGAAATAATCATAGGACAAAGATTTTTGGTGCAAAGTGTCTAGTTACAATATACACTTTTGCATGTACTAAAATGGGTCTGGTGTGCATGCAGAATAAGTAAACATGTAGCACGTAGATGCATACATAAGACCATATTCTTACTGTGTCAAACTTTCTTCTTCTTTCTTTCAGATTTACTTTCAGCGAAGTTCTTGATATGATTTAGGTGACTGGCCAGACAAAGAATGCAACATTGAAATTTGAAATATGTCATTCTTATTATTTGTGATACTGATGGATCAGGCATGGACTATGAGGGGGAAATATGACCATACAATTTTGATATTTTCATGTCTGAGAAAAAAAATTGGCATTAAATGAGCTAAAGCTCTTTGTCAAGTTCTATTAGTGATTTGTTAATGTGGCGGTTGTTTAATATCACTACTATAGTTTCTTATCACTACTATAGTTTTTCACCCCTAGTTTTGAAATGTAAATTTYTGTAAATCATTATTGTCATTATCACCATAATAAGAGTTGTAGAAGTTATTTGAATGAAACATTTTTTTGACAAATTGAAAGAGTATTTTTGCTTTGAGTTTTAAATTTGTGGGAAAAAAGGGAGCATACAAGATGACAGCCTACATTAGTCTAACTCGCTGGCATGAAAGACWTATTGCATCAAGGAATGTTATATTTTTATTTTAGATTCAAATTTAGCTAACTTTCTCCAGACAGATCATTCAAAGAGCTATGTTCACAATCTTTTCACATTACCCCCACCTCCATAAATCTCAGCTACTTCCTTAAAGTAATATGTTTGTTGTAAAACAGGTCAGTAACKCATCACAATATAAATGTAACATTTGAACGATGAAGTGGTTATCTCTTAGGAAATGATAATATCAGATAACAGTTTGGTCCTGCAGACAGAGTGCTTTAGAACGCCTGATCTAGTCTGGGGAAACACACTCAGCCAGCGATTATGCATGCTGTGTATTCAGGTAGATAAGAGGCACTTTCACACCAACAGAACACAGAATACAAAAAAGTTTTCACTTTGACCRACACTCAGTGTGATCCCACCCACATACTGTACTTCTGGTGGAGGTTTAAAGATGACACGATGCAGTGTTTGTGCATCCATGGAAACATCTACATTTGTATGGTGTCGTGACTGATCCAAAAGTGGACAAAGTGGTATTGCTGGAGTGCTTTTTAAACACTGCCTTTAAGAGARACCTGCCCTGCAAACCAAATGTACGAGATTTCAGCTGTGAGGGTTCATATGTGGTCTCAGCTTCTTTTTAAAGAGTTTTTCTGACTAAAAGTAGAGAAAACAAGAAGCATGGATGGGAAAAAAAAACATTAGCAAAACAATCAAAAGAGCAAAACGATGTGACCAKGACTCTGGTAGTGTTCTGTGAAACAGTTTTAATTAGTCGATATAAAAGAACCGTCCTCCTGTTCAGCTTTAAAATGTCATTTCTAATGGCTTGCTTTCAAGCAAAATACAGCTTGCTAAAAATGTTATAAATGTGGCAAAAATTGTGGAAAATGGGAAAAAATGTCATCAAATAAACTCAGAGGGAGAAATGTCTTAAGGTTTTAGCCCTATAGCTGCTTTGTGGGAATTTAGTTCAGGCATTTATGCTTATGAAGCTGCCCTATTAACCAAAACTATCCTAAACTGAACCAATGTACATGTCTACAGAGGCATGTTTCCAGAACTGAATGTTTTATACAAACACTAAATCCTATTTGGAGGACTGACCTATGATTTCATAAATGTTACCCTCTGCTCAAAGAATTGCTTGGTTGGGGACAAAAGGTTGCGATATAAAGGTGAGGAAGATTGCCATGAATAAAAACAATGTTTATGCATAGCTTCACCTTTAGATCTGCTGGTAATATAAAGCAGATTTGTTCATCACACTGTGGGAAATACCTGAGATGTGCCCCCGCTCTCATTGTTGGGTAATGGTATTACAGATTCACTGTATGTATTTAGCCTTTAGTTCTCTTAATCCTTTCAGCTGGACCTGAACTGAATGCTAAATAGTAATGCAGTGAGAATYTTTCTAATCCTGTTTTTGAATGCAAAACATAATGCAACCATGTTGGAGACGAACCTRGCCTCAGTCCTGCTTTGTTGCCAAACGTTAATGTGCATTATAATAATTAAAAATGAGTTGAGACTGGACCTGTCTAAGTGGCTGATCTCTGTCTGTGCCTTAATGCAACTTATTCCCTTTTAATAACCTAGAGACATTTAACAGACCTCTTAGAAAACAGATGTCTTTAAACATTTTACAAAAATGTAAGAATGTAAATGTAAAAATGTAAGCGACGTAGTGTATCATAGACAAAATGTTGATACATTTTTTATATGAACCTGAAATCCAAATGGGCTCTAATTTCCCTGTTGGTCAACTTCAGAACAGGTTTTAAGTCCAGCTGCCTTCATGTAAATGACTAGAGCATGGCTGTAGGTAAAATGGAAAAAAATAAAATGCCTTCATTCTTATTCAAAAAAGATTTCCAATTCCCTTATAAAAATAAAACCACTCTCAAAGGTTTTGTCTCATAAGAACTACAGTCAGCTCTACAKTTTGTGTTTTGGTGTGGTGTGACATTGTCTCTTTATTTATTTGAATACAGAGACATGAGTGCCAAATAAAACGTGCCCTCGGCTGTACTTATCCACAGTCCTTGGTGTTTTCAATTGAATGAATCTAAACAGGAATCGTGCTTTTAAAAAGTTGTAATGGACTTGGCAGTTTTAGAACTTTGCTGAGTAAAAGGAGAGTTTTGTATTGTCCAATAACAAATAAGAAAGAGCAGGTTGAAATGAAGGGACAGAGTGTAAAATTTTGGGCAAGTACTAGAAATGAAAGGTGTAATATTGCCATGGTTCAGAGTTTGAAAATAAAGCGAGGAGGGGAATTTAATTAGTAAAAAACTTCTCAGAAGTTTTAACACCGTGGAGCAGCTTGSCATGGCGACTTGATGATACATTGCTGCCCACCAGCTATGCATGCGCTCCGAAGCATTGTAATAGGCTCTGTTCCTTATAGTTGGTTCAGTTCCCAAGTGTAGCTTTTTTCTCCTTCCAAACTCTGTTTGTACTCTGACWGAAAAGTTAACCATGTCTTATTTACTGAAAAGCTGCAGAATGTGGTCAGGCAGATAACTTGCAGAGTTTAAAGTGTTTATTACATTCTGAGAAACCTAAACTGATATTTACCACCAATTCGGGTGAAAATGAATTTAGTAATGTTCAAAAGTAGTTATTTATTCTATTTTCCAGCCGTTTTATTAAAAGTAACCGCTTTTTAACCTTGAAAATTCAATAAGCTGCTTTTTAATAGTGTA
>NW_013952517.1:538473-542037 GCF_001266775.1 Austrofundulus limnaeus | reverse complement strand
GAATAAAATCCTTAAAAATATTCAGAATTTGCATTCACATCCTAATTAAACTTAAACAAATGTGTAAAATTGAATTTCCTGCGTTAATTTCTTTTTTTATCACCCACTGTCAAAAGGTGAAGGTAGATGTTATGTTTTTGTCTGTTACAAAACTCTACTAATCATGAGAAGGAAACATTTTTATTCAAACTTGCAGTAAYTGTAGAGCTAAAACTGAATGTTTGTCATCCTGAAGCAGATGGCTGCCACAACCACCTGACCTAAAAAATACAAAAATMGATCCAAATATTGAGCTGAAATTTGATGTGYTGGTGGYTGCACCTGATTCCAGACACAGGTTTTTTAACTGTTTATTTAGAGTCAATTTAGTCTTTGTCAGCAAAATATGCCATGTACTGATTTGATTGAAAGAGGTGAAGTAGAGACAGATGCAACACTGRTTGCTGTTTACACAGAGGATAAATCAAATTTATTGATGTGTATGTTATTTATTCAACAGTTCAGCTAAAAATTGTTTACCTACTGTAAACACGCTCCCCTGGTTTGACCATTGGATTCATATTAACCCATGTAAACATGTACAAAAACGTGAGACAATCATCCATCTTTTTAAATACATTTTTATAAAAAGGAAGGCATTTAGTTTGTTGTTCCAACACAAAAAAACTTAGCAATCTGTGTCATTTGGACTGACTACTAAAGGAGACATACAACTGTTGGCCTGAGGAAGACCGAGAATTGTGTGGTGGTGATCTACGAGGGCAATTCTCCATTTGGAGCAGAGCTTTAAACATGCTTTTAAAAAGCTGGCAGTAAAATGTGAGGCTCGGGGATTGGAAAGATGAATCCATCTCGGACAGACTTTTCTTCCGACCTCTCTTGCACTAAATTACTGGGTTTGCAGGCTGCCAGTGTAGAGCAGAAAGATTCAAAAGCAACATTATTTTCTTGTGATAGGAAAGACTGGAAAAAAAACAACACAGAAGTAGAAATACCAGAAAACTACAGTGGTATTTATAAATATATTGCAAAAAATGTACAAGAGAAGTAATTTGGATAAARATAAGAACCTCCTTCACCATCATTCAATGGTTACTGCAATCTGCGTAAAGTGATTGTAATCAGTTTAGTAAATGCTGCATAAAATAGARTTTGGTAAAATTTAGCTTCAGGTATTGTTTCTCAGTTGGTGGCCACTTMGATTATTAAAAGTGGACCTTCTGTAACTGCAGTGAAGAAATATAAATACAAGAATTCTAAGAAATGGTAATCCCACACAAAATGGATAAAATTGGCCTMAATGTTTTCCAAAAATATGATATTAACATAGGTTCCTTTTGGTTGTAATGCAATTAAAAAGTATTACATCTTAATAAGATCTATATGGTAAACTATTGTGTTGCTATTCAGTCAATAACCTAAATTCAGATTATTGCCCTAAACCAAAAGATATTTGTCTGTTTGCAAAATATCTCATGATAGTGAACAGATTTTAATGAAATACTGAGAAATTAATCATTGGACATACAGTGATTATTTACTGGAGTCAATATGGTTTAGTGATTAATTATGAATATACAGTATCTTACCAGCATCACTGYTTTCAGTTGGGAGAATTGTGAACAAATTTTCATAAAAAGAAAAAAAATATTTGCAGAAGTATTATTTTAGAGGTGGATTTCAGCCATTTTGAAGTTAATGCAAACACTGCTGTGATTTTTTTACATTGCATTATGACTACTGTCTATTGCTAGTACTGATAACTCATTACTATTCCACAGGAATAAATTTATAATCTAAACCTTTCACCTTAGAGGTCCGAATCCACACGGAATTTAAAAAAAAAATCACTGGAATATTGAGTTTACAAAAGGTCAGAGTGAAAAGTGTACATTTTGTGTAAAATAGATTGATGTAAAAGGAAATTACTGCCATTTTTCAGTGTACTTACATATTTTGACATTTCCAATTCCCTGTGTAAATACAGCAATATATTTCCAATGCCACTGAAAGAATTGAACTGTTATGTATTTTTATATAAACCCTCCTGAGACACTTCTGCAAAAGGCTTTAAGCATAAGAACTTGTRTGAGGTTTAAAAACAAACTGACTGCTGACATATGCTAACATTTCTCCCTGTGAAATCACATAACTTTAGGGGGAAAAGTTGGGTAAAGATTTAATAATGGCCTCCTGGGGCGTATTTATGTTCAACATACTGTATCTACTTTTTAGCACACTTAGATATAAGCTTGGGAGTGTTTTGGCACCTTTTAGAACAACATTTTTTCAGTCATTCTATACCTTGAAGCATTTTGTTTACTTTTGGAACTGATTGGATTCAGATGAAATAGTAAAAAGCAATAGTCTGGTGCTTTTTTGAAGTAATGCTATGTTAAGTTAATTGTGTCCTATCAGTTGTGACATTATTTATAGAGAGCAGAACATGAAGGAAAGAGTAGAAGTTTTCATCCAAGCTAGGCTAACTATTAGTCAATAAGGTCTTGTTCCAAATAGGTTTTAAGCTTATAAAACCTTTTAAATAATATTTACTGATGTGGGCTAATGCCACATAAGCTAATATTAAACCCTTACTCGTTTACATGACAGTTTGTTTCAGATATCACTGTGTTTGTGACTGAACATCTGTTATTATGCAAATGTATGAGTGCTGAGTATAGGTAACTAGCAGGGGCGGAGCTAGACATTTTTGCATGGGGATGGCACAGGGGTGGACACCATTGAGTGTTTTAGGGGGGCACACAAATAAAAAAAAAATTCAAGATGGCCACCATAGCAAACTTCAAATGGCTCTAATTCAGCTGTTTTAAGAGATATTGAGCTGAAATGTGTGTGTGAGAGTAACTAAGAATGATAAAACAAAATAATAAAAATAAAACAGATTATTAATAGCAAATAAGAAAACCTATTGATAATTTTTAAACACACACAGCTGAAAATTAGTGTAATAGCAGCCAAAGTAACAACGGACAAAATCAAATTTTAAATATGAAATCCACGATGGCTGCCAAAGTTAATTTCAGATGACTACAACTCAGCATAATTGAAATATAATCGTCTATGCTCAAAAAATATGCATTCACAACAGTAATGATGTTCGGCACAACAGGGACAATTTATATAAATGACATATAAAAGTGTGAAAGTTTAATATTCTTTCTTACAGACATTTTGAGGAAGAGATGTTTTATAAGTTTAGAAAAACAAAAACAAACATGTCCTTGTTTGTCTAACCTGGACAAAGACATTCATTCCATCCTCTCCACTATGTTCTATATCTGATGTCACAGCTGATAAGATACGTGACAGAACACCACTTCAAAAATGGCCACACTATCCCTTTAAGATAGATAAGATAAGATAAGATAAATCTTTATTGTCATTGTCACAAGAACAACGAAATTTAAAAGGTGCCATCAGACAGTGCATATGCTAAAAAAAAGAAAAGAAAAAAATTGTCTCACACTTTACGTATCACACTTTAAAAAACTAATAAATAAGAATAACCACATTATCACACACATCATTCATGATGATTAATGG
>NW_013952517.1:525534-535813 GCF_001266775.1 Austrofundulus limnaeus | reverse complement strand
GGGTAGCGGTGGTTTGTGTGGTTGCTTCCGTAGCCTAGCTAGCACGCCGGCCCTGCAGCCCCGTTTCTGCCTTCTCTCTCTACGCCGCCGGCGCTTCCTCCCTGCTGTGATGGTAATCCACGGCGCGCCGGGTCTCCTCGCTATGTCCCCCGGAATGTTGAACAAGCGCTGAAAAACAGCTGTAACATCTTGTTCGTAGCGGGCACCGATCGTCAGAAGATCGTCCCGACTGTATATTTTGTTTGTCCAGCATGACGAGTACGGAACACAAAACAACACGCACACCAGCAGCCAAACATAGCACCGACCGAGAGAGCAATGAGCCGCTGCAACTACGTGCGCCGCCATCTCTCTCTTAAAAGCAGGAAGGAAGTAATGAATTGGAAGCAATGGATGGATTTTAGCCACTTCCTCTGTTTTTCACACAAGTCTGTACTACTGTGAGGAACATCAGTGCAAAATGTGGTGAGGAAGGCTAACCAGCTGGCTGTTCCTCTGCTCTAAGCTTAAATGCTACCCACATATGCACATCCGTATACACATAAAGATAGGCAGACACTTAACCACCCACGTGCTGCAGCCTCCAGCTCTGAAAGGACTACAAAAGAAGCTGATTCTCAGGGCCACTGCATTGTCAGCCTCTACAATAGACATGATGAGACTGAGATCACCAACACACAGAAACACGTACGCACTTCTGAACAATTGTCCTGATGAGATGCTAAGTTTTTATTGACCTACAGTTGAAGTACATGTGACACAGACAGATAATGGAAAATCCATAACAATATTGTGTTTTAGGGAGTGAACTTATGAGAAATCCAAGGATAATGGGGTTTTGGAGGTTAAAAGAAATATAACAGAGAAAGGGTTGCAGAAATAGATATTTTTGTAAGGAAAATAACAGGAAAGAAGGGGGAAATAAGAGACTGACAGTGTGACACAAGCTGCATGAGAATATAAATATAATAATAAAAAAGGAAATAAGGAAACAGGTACATGGCAACGAGATAAAAAAACACAGAGAAAGATACAAGAGGAGAAGAGGGTACAAGACAGCTTTTATTGCACAACGTGCTGTGGACAGATGGTGCTGAATTATGTATTAAGGGTTTTAACACTGTTCCTGTATTTTTGCTCTGGAGTCAAAAATTAGCCCATATGTTGAAGAAAATGTTTTGCTAAGTTTTCACATCTCAACCCAGGGGGCTTTTTAAAACAGTAATACAACAGGACATGTATATGTACACACCCACTCTGAAAGAAATGTACATTAATTTATTGTGCCTGTGTCAGAAAGTCTAAAATTCAAATGAACATTGAAGCTTTATGCTGCACAAAATACTAAATATTTATTAGTCTAAAACAAAAATATGTTTTTACTATTTTAAATTATGTCAAAATAAAATACTAAAATAAAAGTACTCTGGTTGAACAACTATCCTGTCCAGTTGATCAGATGAGTCAAATGTCAAGAATGGTGTTTGAGATGTGAAACGTTTATAGTGGAGAGAAAAAAAACACTTCTGGACATCAGAAATATATATTTTGACTTGGGGAAAAATAATATTTGCAATGTATATTGAGTTGGCTCATTAAATGTTAAAATAGTTTTTCTGATACTGCACAAACTTTGAAATATAACTTAACGATTAGAAATACATTTTGTTGTAGTATTGTCCAATAAATGATCCTCTTTAACTTGAATTTTTATACCGAAATATATGCCATAGTGGCCTGTTGTAAAGGCATAAACTTAACAGAATTTTGGGAAAGTAATGAAATTCCCAACCAGCCCTTGCAATAACATGGATTCTTATGTCTGGACCAAAGGCTCACATCATTGATGTGTTCTTTATGTTCAGAAGCTGGAATTCATTGTTCAAACCCACAAATTCAAAACAATGAAAAAAAAAAAAGACTGCAAATATCATGTTTGAAGCCATTTGGAAAAAAATCCGGATGGAAGAAGCAATGAAAAGAGCTAAGGTGACATTTGCTTCACACACAAGCGAATGTGTTGCCACGCCGTTGAATTTGTTCGCCCCCTTGCCTTTCAGTGATGGACTTGGAGCAGCCCATCGTGTCTGCTGCCAGTCGTTCTGGCCTTCTGGCTCAACGGCCCATTGGGGGGTCCTGCCAAAGCCGGGAACGCACCAGTCCTTGGGCCAAGAAGACACATGCTAGTAAGGGAATCTGGCCATATAGTGTAAAGAGAGACAGCAAGCTAAGCAAGATGAGTTAAAGTGACAGGGACAGGCGAAGAATGCACAATGCAAAGAGCAACAGAGGGCGACAGGAGGGAGACCAAATGTCAAAAGAGCCGGAGAGATTTTTGTAAAAGTAAATAACTCAAAACCGTCACTGTAATTAAAGTAGAATAATTGGAAATAATCTTGTTTCTTTCCAACTTGCAATTCTCTCCTCCTCTGGTCTGTAAACAACACTGTTAATGAGACAGTTTCACTCCGTTTTCCCCTCTCTCTCACACTCACACACACACACACACACACACACACACACACACACACACACACNCACACACACACACACACACACACACACACACACAGATGAGCTGCCATGCGAGCTCATACCTCACAGACACAATCTACACAAATGTAATGAGAACTTGCTGTTTACTCTTTGAAGACTGATGGCTGTTATTAAGTCTGGATGTGTCTCGCTCTGTAAGATAAGTTTATTTGCTGGGGTGCTTACACGAGCAGCATTTGATTGAGATTTCTGCATCTCACACACATGTTCCACACACTCTCTGAAGAAAGGAACAATTGTGAAAACAAATGCTGATACTAATCAAAAGACCGCATTTACAATGGTATTACTTCAGCTATTTAGAGCCCAGGCTGTTTTTTTTATTTTATTTCCATAGCTGAAATTTGTGTTGTTTCATCAAATACCTCCGTTTCGGATGAACCAAAATATGTGAAATTGTTTTAATCAGTACCAAGATTGTTGAGTTGCCAGAAAACCGTTGAGAGATCTGTTTTCTAAAAATCCTCTGCCAGTTTTTGTATTTGTTGTGGGCTTAGAGGCAAGCAGCACTACTTTCTCTGTCAAAACTCATCACTGCAATTGTTATTGTCATTTGGATAATATTTTATATTTAGTTTAGTTCTGGAGTAATATCAATATTGTGCTGCCTGCGTTGCAGATAATAAAAGAGGAAAAGGTGCATTAGCAGCATAAAATAAGAATGTATATTTACTAAGTACATTTACTTTGTTACAGTACTTGTGTACCATTTTTGAGGATTTGTAATTTTCTTTAATTCATCACTTTCTCTTTTATGTCTTCACATACAAAACATTAAAATAATACTTTTACTGATTGACAAGTACACAAACATGAGGGGAAACTATTTATTGTTCCATTTGTCTTTTGGTGGCAGGTCATTTGTTTTTAGGTCATTAAATGCATTTTTAGAAGAACACAAAAGTAAAGTTCTAAACGTATAGATGAGCTGATAAAACACCTGGGAATATTTAGCTCCTCTGCAGCAAGCACACTTTCTCAAATGATTAACATGAAGCTTCAGAAAACATCAAACAGACCTTTGGAGACACAAACATAAGTGTGAATGTGGAGCCTAAAGATGATATAAAAAGAAATATTTGCATGTGTTATCATACGTACACACTAAACAACTGACACTTCTGCACATGGTGGAGAATAAACAAGAACTCTGTCATAAATCCTTGCCTKTGTCAGACACACTTCTTTAAATCTGTCATTACTTGCAAGTGTAGGCTATACTGGGCATGCATATTTAGCACTGCTATATTGAAGCAATCTGCCACAAATTGTGACGCATGAGTCATAAAACATCTCGTGCAGATATTAAACTTTATACAGCATGTGACCATTTTAGCTTGGAAGCCTGCCGCTAAACGTATAAAACCAGACAGAATTGTTGTATTTGTTGTTGTTTTGTTTTACCTGTGGGCAGACTCACTGTGCTACAGAAAAAAAAAAACATGCATCAAAATCATTGGATCATGTGATTTTTGCATCTACTGCTTCATTCAGATGTAATTCCCAGGTTTGCATATGCGTAAGCTTTGATATATAGCAGTTTACATTACAGATGGGTGTAATATTCTTTTCATCTGTGTTCGTTCATCCAAGTCTGTAATGAAAGTGGTAGATATACTGTATGTACTTAATGTTTTAGTGTTTGGCTCAGGCTTCACCACGATAAATTGTTGAGAACAGTTTAGTGTTTAGAAGGTGTTTTTCAGCAGCTGTTTGCAGCACTTAATCTCAGTTTTACTATTTCAATACTAAAAATAAATTGTTTTTTTAAAATACGTCATAAGAAAGTAGTAAATATTTTGTATGAATGTTAATGTTATATAATAGGTACTTTATTTTCTGCATGCTGAAATAGATTTTTTTTATTAATTTTCTATTTTCTTTTCCTCTAAACTCTTCAAACCCTTTTTTGTTCCATTATAAGTCGGCAGCGTGAGCGTTTTAACAAGTGCAGTCTTTTCCAGATGTGCTGAGCTGGCTTCTACTTTAACTGCTGATGACAGTTAAAAATTCAGTAAACGAGAAAGGAAAAAAGGAGGAACCCCAGGAGAGTCTGCCATCATCAGATTTTAACAACAGAGCAGGTCCTAATTAATACTTAATAAGTAAATGATGAACAGTGTGGCACAGGCCATTAAGGTGTAGTGTTTGAATATGCAAAACAAAAAGGTGAGCCGTCTGTGAAATGTAAATAGTTACATCACAACCACTTGAAGGCCCACTTAGTTAACTTTATGTGTATGTTCTGTGAGGACTAGAATAATGAAGAGTATGCATTTTAAGGCTGAAACAAACTGCAGGTGTTAACCAGTCAGACATCTTATTGGATAAAATACAGATTATATTTGATTTGTGCAGGTAAATAAGTGAATTCACTTTTTATAGTTTCTGCCTTTCTATAGATAAATAAAATAAAGTGGGGGGAAAACAAGTGTTAGGAATTTTCTTTGCCAAATCAGGACAAAGAAACATAAAGCAGAACAGTTCCCATGGATGCGTAAATGTCCCTCTTCATCCTCCTGCTCCCTTCCTGTCTGCCAACGATGGGTAGTAAAGGCCCTTTTATCTCAGTGTAAGTCATTTTTACGTGTCACTCTGTCTCTCTGCTTCAGGCACAAAAACAAGCAAAAAAGACAAAAAAAAAAATAGTGGCTGTCCAGGATGTGTGCAAGGCATGAGCGCATCACACCTTGCACATGACTGGACTTCAGTCCATTTAGAGGGGAGAGAGGTCATCAATCTGACTGACAATTCTTTCTACAAAATCACCAGTAAACAGAGCGTGAGGGAAGCAGTAGTTTTAACTCTGAAGGAGGGCAGAAGAAAGCTCCGAACCCTGCAATTCATAAACGGATATTTGGTGTTGTACACTTGAACAACAAGCTTCTGGCAGGCATCAGCTATGACGCACCGTCTGTCCTGCGCCTTCACTGATATTAAAGATGAAACAGGTTTTTGCCTTTTCACCCCTGGAGGTTTATTGCCTTCACAGGTAGCGGTTCATTCCAAATGAACTTCAGTCTGAGACGTTTCTGCATGAGCACACGATGAGATTTCACACCAGGAAAACAAGGCTGGAACATGTTGGAGTTAAATACAGGATTTCCGCATCAGCAAACCTCTGTCTAAAACTAATTTCAGAAGAGTCAGTTAAGAAGGCTGATGTAAACAAGACTAAAGATATTTCATTTCCACTCTCCTTGCTGCGTTTATTAGTTTACAAGAAACACTGTTTTTTGTAAAAGAAAAAAATCAACTCTTGTCAAAAGTTTGTATGTATTTTTCAGCTTTTAACTACTTTGGAGATTTGATTTTCTATGAATCCCCACAGATTCTGTTGACATTTTGCTTGAGGGATTCAGAACCCAATTCACAAGAATCACATTACAAGTTCCACTGAATAGTTATGTCTTTTCACGTCTCTGCTGAGTCAACACAATGTTTCTTTCTTCCTTAACTTCGCATTTGTGGCTGTTTTAATAAAATAAATAGACACAGGACACAGGAAAAAGAAAAAACATAACATATTTTCAAAATGATTCCATGCAGTTTAAATTTGAGAACTACTATACTCCACCGCTCTGCCTGCGATTGTCTAAGGATGTTTTTTCTGTAATGCTAGCAAAATATCTCATGATCCACTCAAAATATTTTAACAAAACACACTCACACAGCTTAATCTCATACTGTTTTCTAATAAAATTAGTTTTCTTTAGAATACATGAACTTTAGGAGCCTCATATATGATCTTTAACCCCAGCTTGGAGACTGATCTACAACTCTGCTCACATTAGTGGTTTTAGGACAAGACAGATGGGAACACAAACATTGAAATTACAGCTAAACATGCCGAGCTTCAAAAAGCCATATTCTGTTTAAAAGTAGAGACATTACAGATTGTATAATATAAATAACTTTTATCTTTTTAGTTTTTTCATAGAAACCTTACATGGGTTTTGATTTTTAGCACTGTTCCAGTTAAAGAAAGTACAAAATAGTCATGCTTTTTAATGTTTGTCCAGACTGTGTTACAAGAACAGAACAGTTATTAGGAGATGAAGGAAACACTGTGTGGAAAAAGCCATCAAGTGTTCCATGAGGAGTGAAAATGTWATGGACTCTAAAGATGTTTTGTGTGCTCAACTAAATTATTTTGAGAGGTTTTTGAGCTTTCAAAATCAACTCTTTTATTCATAGCAAAGACCATTGGTTACTCAAATGGGAGGAAAACAATGTTGTAAAGCTAAATGAACTGAGAAGGCAAGAAAAAATAATCAGACAACCAAAACGTATTTAGTGAAAACTCTTTATGCAGTTGTTTTTTTTCTTAACAGTAGCATTAAACATTAAAAGAGTTTACAGAACTGATTGTGTTATTTAATTGCTGACTGCTTCATTTTTATCAAGAAGTAGTGAAAGTCCAAAAATGTCTATAAATATAAATGCACAGGATGAATCAAAAGTTACATGCAGGTAGACCAAAACACATTAGTTTTACTTGTGAACTGTAACGGTTATGCAGTGAAGATGTGGGGAGAGGAAGTTGTAAGTCCTGTAAGTTGTCATTCTGGAAGGTTTTTTCCCCTCTATTTTCTTTTAATGGCCGTTCACATATAGAAATGATCACTGAACAAACAAATTGTTTTATCCTTTAAGCAATAATAGCCTGTTGAAGATTCTAAAGTGGTTTAAAATAAATATGAGGCTGACGGTTTGAACAGATAAATCTTCAGAAAATGGAACAACCTGGGTCATTGAAACACCATTAGTTTAAAACCAGTGGAAAGTATGTTCCTAAGGGTTTTATATAATAGCACATTATACCAGGTTGTGATAAGCAGGAAACTGTATAAGCACATCCATTTAAAGTCATTTCTAAAAGGGCTAACAAGTTCTGGAGAAAACTGGTCTCACTCTGTCAAATTCACAGTATGTACTGTACACCAGGGAAAACAATTAAGTTCTGCAGTTTTTCTTTCATAATCTAAATTTTCTTTGTGTATTATTTTCCTCTGGGTCACATTCAATCTCTCAACTGAGGGAAAAGTTTTCTAATTTCTTTAACAAAACCTTACTGTACTGGTTATCATTTTTTACTTAAAGCCCAAGGGTACTAAACAATAAACCTCTAGTGGCAAACCAAATCTCAAATTTGCTAATAGAACGTTTGCTTAAAAAGATAAAATTGACCAAAATGACAGTTACTAAAGTTTAATTAATTTCCATAATAATATCAACAGAAGCTAAAAGGAAGTAATGTGAATCAGCATATTTATTAGAAAAAAAGTTTAAAAAAAATTTTTTAGTTTGTTACCTGTAGGTGATTAAACATGTCTTAAATGTGTTTAAAGTTTAAAATGGCATTCATTCTTGTTTGAAAAGCCTTTGCTTCTTTGCAAAACTCAAGAATAGGTCATATTGCTTCAACATGTTTTTTTTCCTCTAAAGTCCAAGAATAACATTTGTCTTGTCAGAATTAAGAAACTGATACTAAAGCTTTCAAGAGTTGCAGTCATTTAAAATGTTTATTGTCTGACTTGCTGGCTGGTTTTAACTGACTTTTCAGGTCTGCATAAAACTGATTTTTATTAATTGAATTTTCAAAAACTGACCTATGATTAATACAGTCCAAGTACACAACCCTGTAGAACTCCATATCTAATCTTTTGTATGTGAAGATTTGCATTAATAAACTGGTGATTCTCAGATAAATATAACCCATCATATCAGCAGCTGTGGCGGAGTGCTTTGGGGAGTCGTCCTGGAACCAGAAGGTCACTGGTTCGATCCCCCGTCCAGCCGTCTCAGTCGTTGTGTCCTTGGGCAAGACACTTCACCTACCTTGCCTACTGATGGTGGTCAGAGGGTCCGGTGGCGCCGGTGCATGGCAGCCCCACCTCTGTCAGTGTGCCCCAGGGCAGCTGTGGCTACAGTGTAGTTTGCCATCATCAGTGTGTGAATGTGAGTGTGAATGGGTGAATGCCTGTTAGTGTAAAGCGCTTTGGGGTCAGGAGGGACTTGAAAAAGCGCTCTATAAGTTCAGTACCATTTACCATTTACCATTTACCATCATAATGACCTCACAATCCCATGCAACTTTGGAAAAATTGACGAAGCATTTGTCAGATCTCGGTGGCTCAAACAATTAAATAGGATTTGTGAAAGGATCTTAGTTGTCTCACACAACACACAAAAGATCTGTCATTGCCTATAATTCTATAAAATAAGATAATTTAAAACAATCATACCATCACTTGTTGGATCATTCCATTTCAACTTACAAAATCAACAATACATGTATTTTTTTGACAGAAACTTGAATGCAAAAACACAAAAACAAAAAATGGAATGGATATTAGTTACTGTCAATTTAAAATAACAACACTATTCTTTAAAACATATGGTGCATTGCTTCTTTTTTGTACCCCTTTTTCCACTCAATTCCATTCAACTTCACATTGGATTTGTTCTCTGTAAGTACATAACACAATGTTTCTGTCATCATGGATTGTCAGCATGTCTCTTTACTTGATATGCATTAGATTTTCCACTGTTTCTGGTACTTATCTGATTCCAACTCAATTTGCTACCAAGGGAAATTGAGTCCTAAGGTCAGGAGATAGAGAAAAAGCTGTTGGCAGATTTTTAAATTCATTAATAAATTCTGCTTTGGTCCCAGTGGAGCTTCCCTGTCAGCACAAGGCTGCCGGTGTGTGTGTGTGTGTGTGTGTGTGTGTGTGTGTTACAGTAATTTCCAGAAGGTAAAGCTTTGGAAACAACACTGGCACTGCAGCACACACTCAACTTATTTGTTTCAGTGTGCAAAAGAATAGTAATACAATCAAAACTTTCATGACCCTTTCAACACATTACACTGGGCTAGATGCATTTAGACTTATCTGTCATGTCTGCAAGTCTTTGCAGTATTTTACTCTTAGTGTGGAACTTTTGGATCTGGTCTGTTTGTCCAACACTGGTTCAAGGAAAGTTATCTCCCTCACAAAAAGTAAAAATGCAGCACTAATAGTTAGCAGTGTAAGAAAATATTGACACTGCAATTATTAATTTCTCAATACTGTATCTATTCTCTGAAGCACTGCATCCATTTTCTTGTAAGGTTTAAAATGTAAACTTTTATGCCAGCAGTTAATTTTTGTTTTGTAATTTAGCCTCCGACCATGGCAGCAGACAGACAGCCATTTGTCTCCTCCAGACCTAAAGAGCCAGAGTATAACACTAGCTCAAACATTAGCATTGTGAGTAAACATTATCATTGGCTGAATCTAAACAGATTAGATCGACACCTGCTGCCTTCAAAGATGAGGAAGAGCTGCTTACTGTCTCTTATTAGCCAGGATGTCTGTATTTTTAGTCAATCTAAAGTGTCTCGTTCGGGACCCTCTGTCTCCCAACTGCAGTTTGCAGTCAGAGGTACTGAAGTGCCCAAATGCAACMACCATATTGAAATGACAGGCATATTTGCTCTGTCCCCATAAGTGAAATGAACCCCAGGAAATGCTGTAGCAGCCTCATTTCATTTGTTTACTGAACCTTAGCACAATAGGCTATTGTTGGTGTGGTGATTGTCCATGTTTTATTATAAATTATTAATATTAATCTAAAAACTGTCACAAATATATCAAACTATTTAATGGCACATTTGGCTAAAATAAGAAATATGAAATATAAAAAACTTACTGGGTTTTTTAGAACTAGGCAATAT
>NW_013952517.1:518430-525421 GCF_001266775.1 Austrofundulus limnaeus | reverse complement strand
AAAAATTACAATTGTCCGTGAAAGTCCTTGAATGTTTTTTGGGGATTGAAATTCTCTATTCACACGACTGATTTTCATCATCTTTTAAAGCAAGTAATTTATAAAATTTAAATTAAATAAAACTTACATTTGTTGCAGTGGATTACTCAAAATTACGGTAAACTGACATCATTGTTTCTGACTCATTGTTGTTCAGTTTTTCATTGAATTTACATAATATTAAACCTGTTAATTGGTAACATTCTGCGATAGCAGTAGGTAATTGCTGTTGCGTGTGGTTCTTTAAGTTGAGGAAATTGGTACTGGAAAGTCCTTAAAAGGTATTTGAATTTGATGTTGGCCAAGGTGTGGGAACCCTGCTTGTAACATATTGTCTTGGTTACAGRATCACAATTAAATTGTGATGTATTGTAGTGTGACCCCAGTGTTAAGATATGTATCATAATCATATCACCAAATTCTGGCCAATACACAGTCCTATATAATGACCCTATAATGATAATGTTTTACTTCATTTTTTAAAGATGCAGTCTTTCTAATGACTTAGCAATATTTAAGGCCAGAGCAAGATGATCAGATCATAATAGTTTTTGAAGAATTTCCGTCCTCTATTGTTTGTTTTACAAGTTAGCACACGCCAGAAATACAGAACTGTCCTTTTAGATAACCTGCAATTTTCTTTGCTTTTYTCATTCCATTATCTAAATTCTGATACATTTTCTCAGTCAATTTATCTTCTGTTTAGACGAACAGCTCTGTTGATATACACTAATAAACTCATCAGAGTTTTGTACACAGAGATAAAATTATTACAATCTTGGTTTTGTCCTTTATTTAAAGCTAAAGAAATATTTGCTTCAAAGGATAATATAAGCTTTTCCAGCACTGCTTAATCAACACACTAACCACTTGTTGGAGAACTAAGCTGCACCTTGAAGGTCACATCACGTCTTTCGYGTCTTTGTTTCTTGGCACTGAGCTGACAGTGTGGCCTTGCCTCTCTTTGTTCATATCTTTTGCTTGCATAAGCTGAAAGGTTTTTGATCAAACTCCAATTTTCCTCTTGTTTTGTTCTCAACTAACTTGCATAATCCTAAGACTTCTTCCTTTCAATATTTTTTTCTGTTGTCAGGGATCCTTTTTCTCATCTATTTTTTCCACCTGCGTGGTTCCATTATTTTCTTTTCTTTTGTCTCGTTTCATTCCCTCTTTTTTCATTTTAATATTATTTCTGTCTGTTTCGCTTTACCTTTTTTCCCATTTTCTATTTTTTTTTCTTTTTGCCTTTGACGGCTGGTTTGCTGACAAATGTGTGCAGAGAACAGCTTCTGACATATTTGGGCATTCTTCTCTTATGTCATCCCAGACACCTGCTATCTGGTTTCAGAGGACCCCACAAAGAGGCAGAAATGTCAATGTGGGTGAAACAGTTGAAAATCCCTTTGTGCAGAGTCATTGTGCTGTTAATTGTTGATTAGTTAATCTAATTATTGAACTCTTACATTGTTATCTACTCTTAGCAGAGATTATATTTTGTCCATAACTATATAGTTTATTTGAGCCAGTGAACTATAAGCAAAAAATCAAATAGGTAGCCAGATGGGAACCAATTTTGAATTTGGGGAGGCAAACCAAACTTACAATTCACAYCAGAATTTAGAGTTTTATGCTGTGACAATTGGCTATAAGAGTTTAGGAATCTCCTCCTATATAAAACATTTTTTTACTTTACAGATTTTACTGATTGAGAACAGAACAGTCACTATACTCAACTCAATGAAACAAGCTCTCTTCTATCTTAAGTTCATATTTATAATTTAAACTAGCATACCATCTYCCACCCTGAACACCAATGTTAAAAAAAAATCCTTTAACAATTTGTTAGCATCCTGTATGTCTGTAAAACTGACTGWATCAATTTTGTGTTTACAAAACCAATTGGCTGTGGTAGCCATCTTATTTCAGATTGATGCCAACTATCATTCAYTTGCTAACAGATTGAGTGCATGACTGTTTGGTCAGGAGAACCACTCTGGGGTCCAGCAAGTTTGCATCATTTTAAATCTCTAAATACTTCAGCAAAACCTAAAAACATCCAAAAGACTAATCTGATTGCATCCACAACTCAAATTTGGTGACAAAACCCTTTGCAACAATGACTTCTGTACGATTTTTGTAGCTTTGCAAAGCTTTCTGCTTATTTTCCCCTCCCACTTTTCATTGTTTAGTTCTTTTATTTTAATAATTTCAAATTCTTCAAATATTTTCTATAAGAATAAGGTGTTCAAGGGCCTCTTCAGATCTAGTTTATCTTTTCATTTTTCCCCCTCCTCTTTATGCTGCTGCGAAGCACCATGAGTTGAAAAACRGAGCATTTTCATCTCAAACTTAATTTTCTGGCATGACATAGCACATTCATTGTAAAATGCCTGGGCAATCATTTGATTTACTTCCTTTCTTACATTTTGTGCCTCCAGCAGCAGAGGTAGTAAAGCAGCATCACAGCATGGTGGAACCTCCACCAATTTCACAGCAGGTGTGATATTCTTTTCTTTACAGGCATCATTCTGTCACCCATAAACAAACCGACACATTCCCAAACTGCTCTGCTTTGGTTTTCTTTGTCCATGGAAGAAAATCCCAGGAAGCTTGTGGCTTATCAAGCAACAATTACATAAACAACACTCTTACCTTTTTGTGGTTTCAGTATTTCAGTCCTCCTCCTCCTRCTTCACCAGTGGCACCCAGCTGGGTTCAGTGCAGCATATGGTATATGCTGATGGCACCACATCAGTTCTTTATCAGCACAGCCTGAAGCTTTTTACAGTAGATGTCTTGATCCTCTCAATAACTGAGCTCCTTCCTGATACCACATCCTGGAAGGGTTTTTACAGTTTTATGGGGCTGTTTTATATACTCAAAAAGTCATAAAGGCAAATGCAAAGTGATGACTCAAATGTGCTGTTTTATCTTCTTTTTTGAACAAATTACGTTTAATTTATTTGCTTTTAAAGGCTACATCTAAATTGTTTTATTGTTGATTATCCCAAAGATTCAGCGCAATAAATATTTTAACACCACATCCTGTGTGATTTAACCATCATTAAACAGCACTACAACAAGTCTAAAAATCCAACTATTTAACAACCAAAAATACCCTGAGGTTAACAAAAATACTTYTTAGAGATTTAAGCACTAGTCATATGTTAAACAACACACTGACTATGGTTGGATGTCAGATGTCCTCATTAACCACATTTATTAAAAAACAAAAATAAATCTGCACAACTTGTAGATCAAACCATAAACATAGTGGCGGCTGCCAAGATGAGCATAATGTGAGTGATAAAAATAATGTGCTCAGCCTACATTATAACTTTTTAAGTTGTGCATACAAAAAAGACCTTAGTCTTCAACAAATGGCCACTCAAAAARGAGCTTCATGGCTCAATGAAACACTGAGAAGACTTCAACTAAAATAGCTTTTGTTCAGCTGTGTCATGTCTAAAAGGCATTTATTATTGTGATGTTGTATAGTTGAAAAACTGTATTTTGCATTCAGTTATAATCCTACCATCACTACCTGTTGCTTGTTAAAACAAGATCATATAATTAGTCATTAAAACAGCATATGTGCACTATTGGTAATTGGGCTTAAAGGAGACACTTTTGCATGTACAAATTTTATCATCTGGTGTGATTTGCAGAATAACTAAACTATTTGTTTTGCATGACGTGACCCGTGTCCATACTAATCAGTCCTTTCTTCATTGTAATGAGCAAAATAACATTCAAGTGTTAATTACTCCTCTTCCAGCTGGCAGAGTCCTGGAATGACTTACAGGGCCTTTGGGACCTTCAGTTCTCATTTTGAAACCTTTGTGCCAGTTGTGCTTCAAGCTGTGAGAGGTTAACAGCTCCGGGACCAAGGTCCACTGGTTCAGTCAGGCTCTCATTACTCTGCTGGGCCAGAGGAACTGAGTGGATCAACTGCATATTCTCAGTGCCTGAAAAGAGGGTCAGCTATTCTTCCGCAGGCTTGTAATCAAAACCCATTTTGTACTCCCACTAAATTACACTGCGTTGCTCTGACAACTACTTTGATGTTATTTTGTYTTCACGGATGAGTAACTGGGTGTGTACCAGTGTTGTAAAGCATGGATGTGCTTCATTTAGGAAAACAGCAGAACTCACACATTCTTTCAAGAGGTTTGTTTCCCTGATTTCCAAGCCTCAGCTACATGCTGTGCTCTGCAGCTTTGAATCCTAGCATGAATGTAAGTATAACCTAGATTAACACTGCGGAGCATATCAGGCACTACTTCTKCAAAACACCATTTTAAAGATGTTATGTGCACAGTAGCAAAACTAATCAGATCACAAAATCAAACCATTCTTTAGTACTTTTTAAATACAGGTCAGAACAATTTAAAATGTCCTAACTAGAGATTTTTCCCCTTTCGTCTTTAAAATATGAGCTTCAAATTAGAGCAACTAAGCATTATTACCATAAGTAGACTATATCTTAACAGGGCTTTTGTCAGGAAGTCAAAAAACAGAACAAGAAAAACTAATGCATAAATGTTATCATCCCATAATTCCATATAACATGAATCAGGAATTTAAATACTTTCATATTTAGTCAAAAATCTTTTTTTAAAGGTTAATTAAAAACAAAGGTTAAAGCAGCTTCATACTATTTATATAAAGTTAATTTGTGTTCAGTGAATAACGTAATTTGAAGGTTATTTATCCCTAAATAATAGTTTAATGTTATTTGGTCTCACAATGGGGAGACCAAGTTATTGGTCTGTTTTTCATTAACAGGTGATATTGAAATTATGTTTATCAGCTCACACTAATGAGAACAGCATGCTGTGTTTGTGTCCAGGCTGCCTTTGTTTGGGTGTGTGTTAATCTTTGTGTCTTAGCTACCCAGTTGTTCGTGTCCAATTTGCAGAATAGACAAAGAAATCTTGATAAAATATATACAACAAATAAAAAAAAAATCGCATGTGGTGCTTCTGGAAATGAATAATAGTCCTTATAATTTTTGTATTTCATTGAACAAACATTAATGCAGCTGGTTATAATTATTCAGACTTGTAGACAACTTAAGTTTGTACATTTTATTCTGTTTTCTTTAAGATGATGCAAGGTATTTACTCTCAGTAGTATAAAACGTCTGTGCCTTTGTGCCCCAAGGATGTAAATCTGCGATTGATTGGATGTGCTCGACAATTTTCATACAAAAGCACTGACAAATAAACCAAACTGTAGATTTCAAAGGGCAAATTGACTGAGGCGTGCTTACAGGGAAGTCAATACCTGAGGCAAGTCAGATGAAATCTACATAAATTAAACTGCCCTCTTCAATTATGGGGTGAATTGCTCTCATCTCAAGAATACCTCTTTGTTACTTTTCAAACATTTGTGTGGCTAATTTTAATTGTCAAGTCAAATCGATGGAAGTTTGTGACTTTTCAAGATCAGGAAGGCCTCATTTCCCCCTTATATTCCTGTCTGCCACTGTTTTATTATTGTTATTTTTACATTTTTAAACATGAAAAGCCAACTTTAGGCTGTATCATTTTACAACTACTTGTTCCACTTGTACTTCCTTCTCTTGCTGACTCAGGAGTTTCAGTATTTGGCCCATATGGAGAAAGTGATGGCAACAGACTTCTGTTTTTTTTTTCTTTTGTAAATGGACAATCTGTCAACCAAACTGCAGAGCCGATTGTTTTAAGGAGCGAATTTCACCCATTAACCGATTCTCCTTCTGTCATTAATTATCACAGGAAAGATTGGGTGTCATCCAGAATCTGCTAATGTGGTTTTAGTTTTGCACTATACCTCAAATACCAGCTGCTAAACTGTTATTTTTAGTTTTCTCAAATCAACGAAGATTTTTAAAGTCTTTGATTGAATTTTGTTCAACACGTGGTTTTAGTGTGACCTGCAATCATTACTGTTAAAGTTGAAGAAAAAAAAAATGGAAGTCAAATAGAATGGGTTTTTTTTTTGGCTTCACTTTGGGAATTGACTTCTTCTATGACATAGTGATTTAGTGTTTATAAGCTTAAAATYACTTTAATCCTCATCAAATATATCTTTATATTAAAAGGGTTCTTGCTCTTCTCAGGTGGTTTTAAAGCATCCTGCAATAATAAGCTTTCAAACTTGGCAAAATGTCTGGGAGTTTTTTGTGTTAGAGAAAATATGTGCAAMATAAGGATAAAGTGCCTCATGAGCAGCATTTGGTGTCGTTTGGCAGAACATTTCCATGTTGCAACAGCAGCAAACGAACACATTCTGAGGCCTTAATTAGACTGCCAGAGATTTGTTCAGAAGCAATCTGCAGAACATCCTGAAAGTGCCGGATGACTTCTGAAGCATTCTTAGCTGTTTGCAAACATAGTAAAGATAAAGACTTTAGTATGGTTAAACAGAATAAATACTGAGCACAGTGCATCCAGATGGAGACAGAGGTTTGTATATAGAATTAAATAGAGCATCAAAGGTTTTAGTGGCAAAGAATTGATGTTTGGCAAGATAGCAGAAAGCTTAAATAATTGCAATGAGTTGAGTAAATCCCTGGAAGATGTTTTTTTTATTGCATCGCAGGCCATTTCAGTCAAYTTTACACAAATGCAAGAACATTTTCCACAATGACTGTATGTGAAACACTTATATTCTGATTCAACTTTTGTAAGATTTTGTCATTCTGTGACATTCATAAAATGAATGGCATGCCTTTTGCTTGAGTTAGAGGTAAAATGTTTAATGGGTAAATTATGCATAGAGAACATTTCCTTCCTTTCCATTTAGGTATTTATTCACTGAGCCAAATGAAAGCTCTTTCTGCACAAGCAGCAGTTGTATGTTGTACTGCTGGCTCTGACTTACAGTGGGGAGAACAAGTATTTGATACACTGTTGATTTTTCAGGTTTTCCCACTTGCAAAGCTTGTAGATGACTGTAATTTTAA
>NW_013952517.1:507733-517034 GCF_001266775.1 Austrofundulus limnaeus | reverse complement strand
TTAAAATTACAGTCATCTACAAGCTTTGCAAGTGGGAAAACCTGAAAAATCAACAGTGTATCAAATACTTGTTCTCCCCACTGTAGATCTCTGCCACATTTCTATTCCAATGCAAACTGGTCAAAGCAAACTGAGCTCTGGTCTTACAGTGCAAGGTGAGAGAAGATGGCATTAAATTAGCTTTCCAACTGTCAAATAAAATTCTATCACTTTGTCCCAGCCAGCACTCATGGCCTTGAAACCTTTCTTTCTCTTTCTCCTCTTGTTTCCCCAGTCGATAACATTTAAACAGCCAAACTGGAAGAATGAGCAACTGTCAGGGAGCTAAAACCTCCCCTGGGACCCAAGATGTCAGCCAGAAACAACCAAGTGAGTAAGTTTTGGCACACCTACTCTTCCAACTTTTCTGCCCCTGAAAATCTCAATGAAATATAAACTGATATTCAAATATGATCAACCATTCTTAAAAAGAAAAAAAGGTATAGACATATATATCTCAGCTAGATCACTTTGTTTTGCACCATTTTAGGTTAAAACCCAAAAAAGCTGTGTTTAAAAAACAAAACAAAAAACATTGAGCTTTTCATTCTAGGTAACTTCATTCTTCTAATTTTCTGAAAATTGTTGAAGCTTATTGAATGCTGAATGCTATGTTGCTAATTGTTGAATGCTGCTGATGCTGCTGTTTGTTGAAGAAATGCTAAATGCTATGTTGCTATTTCAGCTGTTTGTTGGAGATCACTGCTGATAATGCTTTAAGTGATTTGTTGAATATATTGATGTTTGTTGAATACTGCTAGCTGAATGGTAAACATTATGCTGCTTGCACTGTTGTTTGTTGGATACTGCTGCTTATGGCTGAATGATATGTTGACAATGCTGCTGTTGTTGAATATTGCTGCTGATAGCTGGAAATGTGAAATGCTGTTGTGCAAATGTTGATGTTGAATCTTGCTGTATCTTGCTGAATGCTATGCTGCTGCTGGTCTATGTAAATGGACTGGGAGTTAATTCAAATATACGTTTCATTAGTTATTTAGGATGTTTTGTTGTTGGATAAACTGAGCACCGAGGAATAGTTTCATGCATATTTTAGTGTAATTTGCAACACCTTTTTTAGACAAGTCCATTGAGATCAGTATTTCACAGGAAKGATCCCCTCCCATTGTTTAAATCTATCTCTAACTCAGAGTACATTGTTATATAAACACTTCATTTGAGTAGATTTTAACAAAGGTAACTTGTGCCTAAATTTCACTTATGTTAGTTGAACACTAAGAACAAGATAAATGGAGAAAAACAACAGCAAGTTTTTGTGTTGCCTGTGATTTTTCTCAAATCATCTCGTTTTAAAGGAAACCCGTAGGAAGAAACATACAGGAAACAAAAACGCCTCAGGGAAACATTTCTATTGTGGGGAATACTGAGAAGGAATTGCTTGATGTTTGCTGTGCAATTACAAACTGAGAAAGACATGATTAAAGTCTGCCAGTGAATTCTTTTGTTTCTGACGTTGGGATTATTGAATTCCCTTGTTGCAGATTAGAGTTATTTCTTTATAGTGACACAAAAAAGGATATTTCAAGATCAGAAAGAAGATTAATTGGTTTGAGCCGTCTTAAAGAAATCCTTGTTGAAGAAAGCGTCTAATAATTGGCACAATAGTGACATTAAAATTTCTCTTTTATACTGTCAATCATTGTTTTGCCAACATCCTTGGGAATAACTCATGGTTCAATTGCATTTTCTGACATTGCATCACCTTTTATTGTTTAATATGCAAAGCTGTACAAGAGGAAAGCTTAATCACATACATTTTTAGGCCTCCTGAACTCTGTCAGATGACTTGATTAAGTTGATTAATAAGGCTTCTGTTTGGCTGTTGATAAACAACTCACTGCCAGGGTGTGCAACCATAAAGCACAGAACATGGTTAGAGTGGAGGGCTCTGTAAAAGTAAATGGAAAGTGCTTGGTTTTAATGTCTCCAGGGTTAAAGGGGGAGTTGTTGGTGACCTTGTTGTCAAAAAGGGTTATAAAAGGGCTGTATAGATCAATTTAATGAAAAATAAGGTTGCACACATAGCAGGTGTACAGTCGAATGAATTACAGTAGAATCATCTTATTGCTTCATTGTTTGTGTTTGAAGAATGTTTTGATAATTAAAAATGGCAGCACCATGTCAGGAAATCAGTTTTTTTATTTTTTTTATTAGCAATTTTTAGTTGTACTTTTGTAAATTTTAAATCATATCAACTTTAGTAGATCTGAGAGCAGTGTGCAGGGTACTTTTTCTCATTTCCTTTGAATATTAGAGCCTWATTCATGTAAAAAAAATGCATATATAAATGCTTATGCCGAACTTCAGAGGATTCTCAATTTTCTGCTGGAGAACAATCAGCTTAAAAATTAATCTATTCCTGTCACATTTATATGACAAGATAATCTTAGTGCCACATTTTCTCTTAGGCTGGTTATTGAGAACATACTGTAATAGGTTTATATTTCTTTGTTTACTATGTACACACAAAACAAATACAGTACGAATATCTCAAACACGGTCTAAAAAGACTAAAATGGCTGCCATTTGTGGAAAAAAACAAACATATAACCTATTGCAAATTGTTTAAAAAAATTCTGTAAATTTATAATATAAAAGAGAAAAAGCTAGTGTAAAGTTGTGCAATTTAGGTCAATTGAAAAGGTTATGTCAGTAATATAAGTATTGGTTGTATCACAGCCATGGTATGTTGATGCTCATCTGTTTAGGAATGCCAGCATTAATTACAGACCTCACTACATTAATCCTCGTTGTTGGTTCGAGTCGCCCCAAAGGTCACTAAGACCCACCTGTTTCAGCAGTAAATATTAGACTAGGCTTGGTAATGACACTCACAGGTGTGTTTCGTTTGGCAGACATGTGAAACTGAGCAGATTGTGTTAATTCTGAATGTTCATATTCATTTTAAAAACCATTTATCATTTTGACTCCCAGTTTGTTTAACAGGAAACAACCTACAGATGTCAGATGYCAAGGATCATCTGGTAGACTTAAGATACCTTATTACTGAATTGCATTTTTATAATTTGGCGACCACTGATGTGGTGATAAAATGGTCACGTTTTGATTGAGCTTCACTGTTTGAATGCACTCCATAGATATTGAATTAGACACTCCTCCTAATCATTGGGGTGGCTTTATATGAACTGTTGGATGTGCTGTTTTTAATTTAAAGTAGATTTAGAGTGTGTGCYTGTGTGAATGGGTAAATAAATAGGGTTAAAAGGTGCCCAGCAAGCGCTTAAGTTATAATTACTAATGTATTAATGCACATAAATGCATTCATAATAAATCCCTGTATTTACAAGTGGAATTCAAGTATACCTACTTAAAACTGCATAAACTGCAAATCTGTGAAGCCACCATCAGTTTACAGCAGATGCACATCAACAGAACAAATCACGTTGCGGAAGTAAATATTTTTTCTTTTAAATATGCTTTAATCCATAAAATATTACCAAGAAATACAAATGCTACACCAGCAATTACCTTTTGCAAATAATTAAGATCAATTCTTGTCAAACAGAAGAAAATTGGCAGCAGAAGTACAAAGTATGTTAAATCTATAATGGCATAAGGAAAGACATTGGTAGACATTTATCTACATTTATGCCTGATGCTTGGCTGTATAATTTTCCTGGACATATTGTATACTGCACTAAAGGAAATAACCCGTTTTCTTAAGAGGGATTTGCATATATTAAATATAATGTATATAATGCCTTATTTTGCAAATTTGTCAAACATGATATGACAGGTCAGGATCTTAACTGCTGTTTTTTTTCTTTTTAGTTGGTATATTCGGCACCTAATCTAGAACCTCTGATTCTATATTTATAGACAAAATGTCATTAATAGTGTCCTTAATTAGAAGATGCAGTTACAAAAAAGGTTAAGAAAAAGCACATTATTATGCTTTGTTTAAAAGAAATGCCCCAAACTGTAAAGTTAGTTTTACAGGTTTTTATAATAATAGTTTAGTTTTGAGGGAGTGAAAGAAATTATAATACATGTTCGTTTACCATATAATGTGTTTATGACAGAAACACAACAATGCATGAATGTTTGAATGTGAAAAGAATTCATACAGTCACCAGCGCTGGACTGAAGGCAGGTTTATTAGCTCAGTAGATCATCTCTGCTTTCATCCCTGAAACCAGGAAGTCGTGTTACCTATAACCACTTTCTTCAGAATCTGACCCCGTCTACTAAGCTTGACATCACTGAGGGGGAACACTATCTTTTTCCTGGGTCAAATCCTCTTGACATAATTCCTGTTTCGGCTAGTGTTTCTATTACATTCAGTCACTGTGTTGAATATGTGTCCAGGCATGTAGCTACTTATATACTTCCTACTTTGGGTGACCGTGTCGTCCAGCCATCCAGACCAGTCTGTACATAAAATCACCGAATCACAAAAACAATCACACAGTGGTTTATAAAACTATATCATGTTTCTCCTAAGAAAAGACTATAAACTGTGTAGTGCTTTTTAAAAGTCAGTAGTAAACAACCCCAATAAATTTCTTCAGGAGTACACTTTAATTYCTTTAAAGTAAAAACACTTCAACCAGCGTTCTCTGTCTGTGTGCATAAACAGGCCTGAGTGTGAATATCCTTTAAACTCAGACTTGCTTGAGTGTCATTCTAAAGATCTGATCTCAGGAGGTTTTATTTAACTCCAAGCCTGACCTCTTCTCTCCTTTGTCTCCCTTCTCTGTATCTGTGCTCAAAATGGGTTTTTACTCGGTTCATGTTCGTGATAACAGTTAATGAGGAAAAACAATAACCGTCTCCCTGCTTGCCCACTCAGAACAGATTTGGTGAATGAAATTCTGGCACAAAGTGGCCTCATCTGGGGAAATGAGACTTTCTCTTGTTTTGTCAAAATATCGCCTACATGTGTTTGTTCATGTGCATCTTGATGCAAAACTTTTATTCACTACTGGCCATAAACAAACAGTTATGTTAGCTGTAAATAAAGTCTGTAGATTCTGTTTGGATACAAATACCAACAATACTGGATTGTTTAGAAGCAATCTTAATACAGATTTTCAGGAATGTAAAACAATTATTTATAAAAATGTAAATTGTAACTAAATATTTGTTTTGTTTTGATCTTAGCTTCTGTGTTTGACATACTTGTTTTTTCTTATGGTGTGTTGCAGATGAGTTGTGGTCTTTCAATTGTCATAATTTCTCGATGCTCTTTGTTTTTTCCACATTCATTGACTGCTCCCTATTTTAATTAATTTCTATTTTTACGTCCTGTTTTAAGTAGAAAACAGAACTGACAGGTTGAGGTTTCTGTCATGTGATGTGAACACTGCTTTTTGTAAAACATCTGCGGAGGAACAAATCTCTTGTGTTTTAACCATGGACTGTCACACTTGTCTGTTTCTGATGTGAATGTGCTCATTTCTTTGTGAGACTGAGATGCTCATTGACCTATCAGAGTCAATTTCTGATCGATCTTTACTACAAGATCATCATCATTAACTAACCACAAGGCTTTTATCTGTTTTAGCCTCCAGTTGGAATTAACRGCAGTTCATATCCTGACAGAGCCCACCTTGTGTTTTAGATTTTTTTTCTCCTTCCTCTTCTTTTATAAAACAGGTCATAATCTCAATTTGTCAGGAATGGAACACCTGGGCATGTCATAATGTGGTAGGGGGGCCAGTAGCGACAGGAGACCATTTGCTGCAAAGATTCAATTAGGCATTATCAGTGGTTGGCTTGTCAGTGTTGAATGTGTGCAGAGCTGAAATGGGAGAAAATTACAAAAGATCAAGTTTGACTGTGTCTAGATTGTGGTTGGCATGATCTGCGCTGTAACAAGACAAGTACAGGGGGAATATGCTTTACTCATTCTTTGCTGTGGCTACTGTGTCATTTCTTAGGGGGACAGTGTGACATTTTGCAAAATATTCTTCCCTATATAGTATCTTGCTGAGTGTTGAATAAGGAAATCAATATCACTTTCATTCCTGCCTCGTTTGGTTGGAAAGTTAGCCTTTAGTCTGCAGAAATAGACAAAAATCCACCAACTATTTCTCACTATCTATTGTTATATTTATTTTCATCACTCCTAAAGAAACATATATTTGCAACAAATCTTTTTTTCTTGAATATCTAACCTATCTGACATCGTGAACTGACTGCAGGAAAGTGATGGCATCTGTGAACAGTCGCCCCYCTGACTCACTGATATCCGATGTGTTTGAAATGGAGCCTGTGGAGAACACGGCTAAGCTCCAACAGGTTTGGCAGATTGGTCCATGCAAAAAGATCAGATAGCCATATGGTGGTCCTGATGCCGTACAGCTCTTTGTTGGTCTCCTCCCGTGAACAGAGAGCAAACTGTCTCAGTCGCTTTGACAGTCGGTCATTATCTCATGAGGGAAGGACATCAAAGGAAAGTCAAACGTTCTCACTATGCAAAACAGCGTAGGTTAGCATGACCCTTGTTTTAAAGAATGTGCAGCTCATTCACTCAGGAAAGTTTGGAGGTTGAGTTGATGGTCGACCATTTTGGGCCAACAAATGTTTTCACATACTGTATCTAATTCTATGATGGCCTCAGATTAGAATAATCTGACTTATTTGTACCTCAGAAAAGAATGTCAACCTGTGCTATCAGTACTGAAATGTACTGCTGAAATAATATTTAGCCTGATAATATTTATATATTTAACTGCAGCAAACATAAAATCACATTTTTGGTTCTTAAATCTCAAAATCCCACCATTTTCAAAGGTTTCGCAAACTGTTTCTTCCAATTGTTCCAAACCAAGGGCAAAGAAAGCAGCAAACACCCTAAAGGGTAAAAAAAGAGAAAAGAAACAGAGCAAGGATCAATGAAAACAGACAGGACATTTATAAGGTCAGACACTGTGACAGGAGGATCTAGGTTGGTGGTAAAAGGAAAAAAAACAGATCTGCAGAGGAGGCACCAAGTGCACCACAGTAAAAACATTTTAAATAGTTTGCCCTTTATTAGACTCTCAGTTAGGCGTGAAGAGGGGAATCAGCTGAGCTGTCAGCTCATAGGTTAACACTTTAGGGGAATGTTTGTGTGGTTTTGCCCAGCATGTCCACATTTATTTATTCATTTATTTTTAACTGCAGCAATTTCTTCTGGTTTGTACCCTCCAGGACCAGGTTTTGGCCAAGTGATTGGGTACCCCCGATTTAGAGAACACCTGCCACTGGAGGACGTTATCTGTGGAATATTATTGCAAAATATATAATTGATAAGAAGCAGTTGAGTGAGGTCTGTTCCCACAACTTTGCTGCTGTTACTTGATGAAGTTATGAAGATGCTGTTTTTCTGCATGTAAAACTTCACACAGACTGTAACAACAACATGGGAGCTGTGTTGCTTTGGGTTTGTTGAGACTGTGGGATGAGCTTGACTTCATTTTAAATTTATGAAATATTGGTCTGTAATTCACTCCTTCCCAAAACTGTTTAGAGCAGGGGTGCCCAAACATTTTCCCCGAGAGGGCCAAAATGAAAATCTATCCAGGGCTGCGGGCCAAATACAGTAATATAATACATGAAATACAAATACTTTTTAAAGTAAAGTCCTTTATTTTTAACGATTAAGCTGTGCAATGGCCCTCTTTTGTTTTAGTCTGTGCACTTGGAGAAAGTCTGCCATACCCTCAAGTAGCAAAGGCTCATGGGACATTTCATAAACATGGGACATTTCATAAATTGATAAAATATGTGTTTTTGTGGCCTTATAAAGTGTGCAAATCTACATGTGGGGTTAAATCTGATCTAAATATTTCTTGTTGTCATTTCATGTTTCATGTTTAATCCTAATAAATCAAAGATAAAGTCAGCACTATAAATGAAYACCTTCACTACAGCCCTTTTATARAGTCATTTGACCAATGGAAATACTATGTTTCTACATAGGATAACAGGTTACAACCTTGAAACTTTGGCAACTATTGGTGGGCCAAATCAAATGGCTTGGCGGGCCAAATTTGGCCCGCGGGCCCCACTTTGGGCTCCTCTGGTTTGGAGTTTGAGATCAACTCAAAACCTGCACTTAACATTTTAACAAATTTCTAAAACATAAAATTTTAAACATTGAATTGTTCTAAGGCATAATGCAGACAATGTTTTCGCCTTTGTTAGCAAAATATCTCAAGAACCACAGGACAGATTATACTGAACCTTATAACTTCCAACTGATGAACATCTGGTACAATTTGAGATGGTAATAACTCAATTTATTTTAAGTTAAATGCAGTTCTACTAGTTTAACATTATTTACTACACATACTGAGCATAACATCTTCAGCTCAAGCTTAAAATAATTTTCTAGGTTTGATTAAAATGGCGTCAACTTAGTCATTTCTTAGCAAATCTTTGTTCAGAAATGCAAGTGGTAAAATGGTAAATGGTCTGAACTTACCGGTAAGTTTTGACTGACTGGAAACAATGCATGTTGGTGTAGGTTTAAATTATATTTGTCTGTTTAGATGAAAAAAAAATTCTCTTTTGGCCAAATGGTCTTAATGCACATAACATTGCAGGTATTGCAGTGGTGTCATTAACAAGGGAAATTAAAGCTGGAAATTGGAATGATGTTTGTTGAACATTACATTTTCATGCCCCCTGTTTTATATGCAACAATTATTTAGTTTATATAACCTGGTAGTTCTGGTTGATTATATATATTAATACGATCATTTGGAATGATTACATCCTGTGATGGTGATTGATAATAAAAGATGGTTGAAAATGCTGGAAAACCCACAAGTATCCAGATGGTCTTTTTGTATCTGTGGGCTATTTCAGCTGCAGCTATAAACACATTTATGCCATCTGTTTAGTGATAGATTTGAGTCCATCCGTCTGATCAAACATCTCAGGAGGTTTGTTCTCATTTGCATAAATGACATGGCACATATATATTTGTTTAAATGTATGTAGGACTTTTGTTAGATGAATAAAATCCAGCAGGAGCTCTCCTACATGGATTATTTTTTTTCATCCACACTGGCCTTGTTTATTATTTATACACTGCATGAATGGGAGCATTCCTTCATTCCACACTCTACCCATGACATATTAGGTTTAAAATGTATTCCTTTACTATTTTCTCTCATATGAAGGCTGAGGGAAAAATTGCAAAAGCTTTTTTGAGTATTTTTATCTTTGTGTGTGTGTGTGTGTGTGTGTGTGTGTGTGTGTGTGTGTGTGTGTGTGTGTGTGTGTG
>NW_013952517.1:495248-507723 GCF_001266775.1 Austrofundulus limnaeus | reverse complement strand
GTGTGTGTGTGTGTGTGTGTGATTCTCCAAAAACACTTTGTGCAATTGTATTTAGTTAATTTATTTTTTAATTTGAGACATGAACAACACTGCTCCATCTGCTGAGGAGTCCAACTGTAACTTTTCTTAGCTGAGAATCAGTAAAATAAATGGTTTTAGTTGTTTTTGAGAAGCTTTTAGTCTGAAAAATTACAACAAATGATGGTTTCATCAATATTCTGGGCACAGGGCAGGGAATTATGTAGGTCAAACAAAAACATATGCTAACAGCTGCTTTAATCAAATTATGTAAATCCAAAATTATTGGACCATGACTGTGTTGTAAAAAAGCACCTGAAGATCTATTTTGCCAAAACTCTGCAAAACTTATTCATTTTCTGGTTGATTTTTATTTTATTTTTTAATTTCATCATGGAATTGCCATCCAACACTCTAAAAAGCAGATGTTGGATTTTCTTAACCATGTTATGTCAGCTGGTTCCACTTAACTGAGTTGATTAAATTCAAAGCAACATACTCATGTTCTTTGGTTAGAAAATGGGGTATATTGCTTTGAATTTACTCAACTCATTTAAGTGGAACCAGGTAACATAACATGGTTAAGTAAATCCAACATTTCATTTCTTAGAGTGAATGTGAAATATGCTCTAATTGTTGCCTTTTGGGGGCTCAGCCTGCAAAAGCTGCCATGGATTTGTTATTGGATATCAGTACATTCTGGAAAACAAATCGCCAGAACTAACTTGATCCAACAAAAATAAATAAATAAATAAATAAATAAATAAAACACAAATGCATTGCAGAGTAAATGGTGAAACATATTAATCTTGTCTTGTGGATGTGCCAAGAGTCAAATTAAATGGAGCCAGGAGTAAAGTGCAACAAATTAATATGGGAGCTGAGACAGTATACCTGATTTGCTGTTTATAAGCTGAAGTTAAGTGAATAAAAATACACGTCTTTATTTGAGGATCTTTTTTTAAAGGTGCAGCTGTTTCCAGGTTCTTTTTGGCTGAGCTTCTGATAAATTATGTCAAAGTGCTTGTCTCTTTTCCAGAACAAGAAATCATTGAACCAGCTATTTTACCACTCTGTTATAGACTTGCACACACACACGTTACAACCACAGTTACATCCAGCTCTTATAAAAACACACACACACACACACACACAGAGCAGGCTGGCTAACAAGACAGTTTGACAAGTGCAAGCAGGTTCTGCTGACCAGTGGAGGTTTCTTCCTGGCATTAGGAGAAATTCCACAGACATTTAAGTCTTTTCCTGGCTGTTTTCACATCATTTCTCTACAGACTGTTTAGCACAACAGGAACTGGAGATGGAAGTGGGAGAATTATATTTTCTCATACCACTATAAGTCCCTGTGCATGCATGTTTGCAGCTCGGGTGCATTTGTACTGAAATCATCAGGGGGAAATGGGAATGAAAGTTGAGGTTTTGTGTCTTTATAGACCTTTGTGGTTAAAGATAAAATACTTGTTTTTAGTGTGAATTGAGTCAAAACTGATTGACTTGGACATTTTTGTATATTTTTGTTTAGAGTGAGACAGTACACATGTAGTTTTTCAATCTAAGTGACTTTCCTGTCAGTCTGCTGCAGGAGAATGTGTCAGTACCGTTCTGTTCATCACAAATGCACCAGGTGTGAGTGAATGGCTATTTGTCTTATTTGTCTCTGTGTGGCCCTGTGATGAACTGTGACCTGTCCAGGGTGTTAACCTGACTCTCACACAGTGGCTGCAGGAGATGGGCTCCGACTTCCTGTAATCTAGAAAAGAAAAAGCAAGTAAAGAAAACAGATGGATGTAGAAATGCAAAATGACAGCTTTTTTATTGGAAAACTGTTAGAAGGAACTTAAAGCAGGCTAAACTGAAAAAGACCACATAAACATTGTGTTTATATACCATTAATGCATGCATCTGAGACTGCAGACATGCAAKACAGGTTGATGATCTTTTGCAGAAGGTGGCAAACTCAGATGTCTGACAAGTTTGATAGTTCTGCCAATATACCTGTTGAGGAACCGTGACAACTATGTTGCAGAGGATCTGAAACTTTTATTGAAGTTTTCCCTCAATAAAAGTTCTTCTGCAGCTTAGTTGCATGGTTGAGTTAAAATCGGTTTCGACTCAAGTTTAGGAAAAAAAATCATTCAGCATTTAAACTATAAAAAGAAAAAAAGAACCAGTTGCTGCTATAAGGGTGAGACAAGATTTTATATGGAAGTTGTAAGAACTTAGTGATGCATTACATAATTGTATATTTGCCCGGAAAAACTTTACCTCACCTGAATATATTATAGTATAATGAGAAGTGCTTTCCATTTGATGACTCAAATGGATAAAAAGGCTGGCGCACACTCACGCACGCACACACATTGTCAAGATTTGTCTGTGTTGTGATTTTCCAGTGGGAAATTACTGTTGAAACGCAGAGATGGAATGCAAAAAAAAAAGAAAGAAAGGAAGGAATAAAAAGGTCTGACCAATGGGACGAGTGAAAGGAAACCACTATTTTATTGGAGTAGTGAAAAGTCACAAAGCAGAAAGGTGCTTAGAAAGAAAATGTATATGGAAGAAAAGAAACTGTCAGTGGGGGAAAAGAAAAATATATAAAGAAAATCTTCAGTAAAGCACATTGATTTTTATAAGTTGGAAAAAACATATGCCAATAAAATCATCAGTCTACCTTGGGGCAATGTTACAAAGGGCAAATACTGTGATTTCAACATTTTTCGAGCCTATATTTAGAAATTTAAATCTATATTCTTTACCATAGTTTAGTTCTGAATATACAGCCAATATTTATTTTTGTCATAACTGCTCGGAATTTTGAAAAAGGTCACTCTTCTTGATAGAACTTGTAGATATGAGCTGAATCTGCAGCTTTTTGATTAGTCTCTGACTACTGCTGAAAAAGAAACCTCTCTTGAAGGGGAATAATGCTTTGATACATGGTGTCTTCATACTGGGTTACCAAGCTCTCCTCTAGAACCAGGTGGCCATGGAGGAGAAAACAGAACAGTAGACCCAAATATGTGGGTCCAGCTCTGGCTAACACAACAGAGACGGCTGTAGTTACTGCACTTAGGTGATATTAAAACTGGGATTCACCAGGACTGAAGATGACTGAGACTTCCCAGGACCTAGCTACAGGTTGTGGCTGAAAAATCATCAGAATTGTTGCGTTCAAAGAACAAAAACAGAGAAAAGGAAACCCGATTATAAACAGCATAAAATCATAAATTTATTATCTTAATATTGTACTTCAAGTGAGAGGAAACATGCAAGACAAAACCAAAAGTAAATCCCATAATTTTAATCTGAGCAACCCCAGTATGCAGTAGAGATAAACAATCAAATTGTGAGAGCACTCAAACTGAAAAAAGCCACACAAACTTCCACACACTCAATTACTTGTAAATGGCTCAATCAACTGCATACTAGGGAAACAATCCTAAATAGCGCTATARGCCTCTTGACTCAGCAATTCTTTACTAACAGAGAGGTGGGGAGACGATCGCTCACCACAGAAGTCTGTTATTGATCTGACATTTGCTGAATAGCATCCATTCTGCAGGCCAAGAGAGCCAATTTGCAGTACAAACAAAGATTTTTCAGTAAGGTTGTCCTGAAATGAATTCCACTGACTGATGAGTAAGAAAAAATAAATAGAACAATAGTTTTTCTTTTGAAGGTTCTGTACTGTAGGAGTCCTGGATGGGCTGATACATCTGAAAAACCTATAGCTACTGTTGACTTATGGCTGCTGGTGCGTTGAGAAATCCCTGCAGAGTTTKAGTTCAGGCAGAACCTTTGTTCAAAACATTGCATAGCTAAGTTTGTTTCCCCATCTGCTGTTTCTAAAAACGTTTCGTTACTATGTATTTTAATCATATCACCTAATTTCAAATAAATAAATAAATAAATAAATAAATAAATAAATAAAATAAAAAACAGACCTTGTAATTTATTTATTTATTTGTTTGTTTGTTTGTTTTTGTTTGTTTGTTTGTTTGTTTTTATATATGATTAACAGGTTAAAACAGAATAAAAAAATTACAATAGTGCCATTGTTTCTTAATAACTTTAAACATTTGTAACCGTCATAATTATGCCCACAGTTTGACTTAGCATTCACTAAATTACTTTCAAAAACATAATCATTAGGGCTGGGAATTTCAGACAAAACATTTTTTTAAAATTTGTTATTAGTTGTTTACATTTTCTTTGAATATTGAAGCTCCAACCAGCTTGCAGCAATTCATATTTTGGCATTGGCAGTAGGCTTGTCTAAAATACACATTTACTGGAAAAGCATTGTTTAAAAAACAACTTGCGTGTAACTACCTGGAGTAGTGCCTCTATGGTGGACATGTCTCCCAATCATTTCCACTGTTTTACAGATGGATCCCTTCTGAAGGGGTCAGTAGGTGCAGGGGTGCTGATTTTGCACAACCATAGTGAGAGAGAGCACAAATACCCACTAGGTGGTTTTGCAACTGCATCTCAAGCCGAGATGCAATCCACCAGTGTGTGGCAACTCTTAAAGACTTTCAGTGTACACAGATGAAAATATTCATCCTAACAGGTAGCCAAGCTGCTATTAGAGCTCTCTAAGGGCCACACTTTACATTTTTACTGGCTTGGGAGTGTGCTAAAGCAGCCAACCAAATGGGAAGAGATAACAMTGTTACTGTTAAATGGGTARCAGGACATACTGGCATTAATGGTGATGAGAGAGCTGACTACCTCGCAAAAGCTGACAGTCAGGACCGCTTCAAAAGACTAGAGCCTGTTGTAGGTATCTCAGCTACAGTCTGTAAGACATCCCTACAGACCTGGATTAGATGTCAACACTCAGTCCGCTGGAGGGAGCTGATAAACAACTCAAATCTTAGGTGTGGGACAGCTCTCATTGCCCTAACAAGGAAAACTCTAAGTACACTGGTTGGAGTCCTAAATTGGTACAACCTGCTCAACCACCACAAAATGSTGATGGGACTCCATGYCAATGGTCTGTGTGKTGCCTGTGGCATTGKATTAGAGACCTCTTTGTACTATTTAGGCTACTGCCTGGCTCTGACCAYTCAGGCCCGGCTCACAAGACCYCAACAAAGAACAGGGAAGCACGGCACAGGTAACAGTTGTAAGCCCTTWGAGACATTTATTAAGATCAGTTTCTTCAGTCTAGGAGTTTCTTCAGTGATACCAGCCTTGCTGGCATTCAAKAAACAAAAGTGTACACACGGATGGTGCGCTTCACAAGCCGGTCCTCAGGAAACAARGAATCCCAAGCCTGGTTCTGRCGCCATAACTCCGTRRGTGAACTTRGTCATGCTTCCTCRGAKCTTCTCATRGATATTGCAACATTAGCATTGAACACCCATCAACGTTTTCTACGCCATCAAACAACTGAATCGCCATGCAAACCAGGAGAGCAAAGTAGACAGGAGGGGTCAGACCGGGTCGCCATCAATCTGCCYTCATGACGCCTCTGTCAGCCGCGCACCGTCCCACATGGCCGTTGGATGAACTCCAACTGGACCCCTCTCCTCTTGCTTCTTCAAACTAGACGCTCCTTAAAACCCGCTCCAGATCACCTCAGCTCCTCCCCTTCAGGACCTTAAGAGGAAGCAGAAATAGAAGGGACCTGCCAGCACAATTAGTAGCAGCAGCAGGGGCTGTCACACCCTCCACCATAAAAAAAGCAGGTTCCCAGTGGAACCCTGCGCCAACCTTCAGCTTCTTTTTCAGAAATCCAATAAATAAATAAATAAATAAATAAATAAATAAACCAGTGATGTTGTGTCCACAGTTCTTTTCTTCAGTTAATTCTCCAAACCAGCAACTGGTGCACTCAGAGCTATTTAAGGAAGAACAAACCAAGGCAGAAACACAGACAAATGATTACAATACTGGCACATGTGACTGTCTGCCACTACATTGTCACATCCTTTAATATAATGAATATTCAAATTAGGACTGAAGAAATATGGATCTGAGAAGCTCGGAACACTGAATGTTTCTAACTTTGTGCCCTTCATCCAAGGGACTTAAGAGTTTGACTAAAGCTCAGTGTCTTTTTGGGGAGAGCAATGGGCCCACTTAAGAGGCCCCCACTCATATGGGTTCTTTATCCATTCCCACTCTCCATAAACCATAACTACCAGGAGGAAAAAAACATGGTTGTGGCAGTTATTCTTTGAATTTGTCAATTTTAAGTAGACATTTAAACTGCTCATTCCTAATAATACTATTGAGGCAGTCAAGTCTTTGGGCATTTACCATAAATAAGCCTGTCTTCAAGCTAGCTGTTTAATTACCCACCTGAATAAGAGAAGTAATAAGTGAACGTCTGTCACTGCAAATGATTATAAACCAGTTGTTCTTAAAATTGTAATTTAGAGAAGCTATCTACAATTTTTGCCCACCAGAAATTCATACAACAGAATTTGAACCAACTAAATCYGCTTCCTGCCAACATTTTTCTGGATTCCAATCAAAACGTATTAGAAACATGTGAGGTTAAAACATGTCTGCTTGTGAAACCATATGRTGCTGTCATGTAAATAAGTATTATAATGATTTCAATTGGTTAAATTAAGAGACTAAAATACTAAGAACATGATCAAAAGTGACCCATTTGGAAACCAACTGAAAATACCATCAGAGTAATGAACACATCAGTAACATTTCATTGTTATAAATGGATTGGCAGCAATAATTGGGACCTCTTGATGACCATTGTTTCACATGGCACAATGATGCCAAAAACCTCACAACACTCTGTTTTGTTCATCGGCCAAGAGTAATCTGCACAGTGACATGCAGCATACTGAACAACTCAACACGTACGCATGCGAATGTAGTCATAAACCCTTTGTAATATTAATTTGCTGCCTCCTGATAAGATATGAAACCCTTTAATGGGTTAGCTGAATAATCATTGTAGCTGCAGTATCACATGGGAGAGGCTTTTGTCTCGTGATGAATTATGCCTTAACTGCGTGAAAGAGCGCATACATGTGTATTAATGGGGGAAAGAAATGGAATAAATCAGGAAAATGTTTCAACATTTCAGTCTGATATGACACCCAGAGGATTGTATCTAGAGGTGAGATGATATAGATTAGAAGTTTTACAGGAAACATCAACACTGATTTAACAGGGAAGGCTRGGCAAATCTGTATTAATCATAAAATAGCCCTGGGGGAATCATCCCCACAAACTTTAATGGAATTCAGACCTTAAAACAATTCTTTCTTTTCTCAAATCTCTCAGTCAAGTACTGTCAGTTCTCAATGTTCAGGAAAACTATGRAAATGGAAAGTTTCACTGAAAATATGTAACTTTTGTTCCTGCTTTTTGATTTGTTTAAAATCCTAAGGACTGCTAATCTGTAACAATCTGTGTTTATATTTTAAAATTACAATTAGAACACATATTTTTGCATTTCCTGAAAGCATTATATATGGATGAGTTACTTAAAGTATAAGAGGACGCTTGGCTGGTGTTCAGAGACCAAATTCTTTATCACATATTTGATGTTTTAAAGTAAAAATGTTGCAAAAATACTCAAGGCCTGCAAAAACTGTGACAAAATTAAAGATTGTTAAAATCAGGAAATGACTTGTATTACATGCTTAATCTTTTCTGTGATGACCATTTGTAGAGCAACAAACTAAAAGGTCAAATCAAAACCAATTTTTTTAATTTTCCAATTTTTTTGTTTTTGTTTATTTTTTAATGATCTGCAGCCTTTGATAGACTGATAGTTTCAGGAAGAATTATTTAGTAGTAGGACGTCATACTTTCACATGCACAGCACAGAACAAACACAAGAAAGCACTGACACATAAACATGTTGCAGTTTATGTGTTTCTACCAGTGGCTGTCAGTCACTCTGAGATTCTGCAGCTAAAGTTGTGTATTTGAGTCCCAGAGAAACTTGTCCCTGCTCACCTACAGAGAGTTATTTTGCATCCTACTCAGTCAAAGTTCTTGGAAGCAGTCACTCCTGGTAAACCTAAACTCTGAGGATAATATGCACTCACACACTTTTATCTGCTGCTGGTCTTTTTCTCCTACAAACGATTCTACGGCTTTTTAAAGTAACTTAAATGTTGTGACGTCAACATTGCAGAATGTATTGCTACCAGGAAGTTAATTATTAAATAATTCCAACATATTTGGAGTGGTGAACACTGGCAGGATAGATACTGAAGCACAGATACGCAAGTCTGACATGGGGCTGTGTGACCACAAGCAAATTTGGTGCCATGTGTTGGTAGAAGTGTAATATTCTGGAAGCATTATTACCCAGTGCACACAAATCTTTAAGAGAAAAAAGTGACAACTTTAACCTGGCCTGACCTCACAAACTGCKTGATTTGAATCCATTAGAACATTTTTGGTGTATTTCAAAAAGCAAGAAGTTCAATTCGAAGAGCAACTGAAAAAAAGTTCATTAATGGCAGAACAATATTCTAACCCGGTGGTTACAAAMTTTTCCACTGAAATAAACTTATGAACCCAATGTTCAGTAAAGTATGCAAGCATTTAAATCCATATACAGTCTGATTTGTTTCTATGTGATTACTGTCTCCTAACACTGTCACTGTCTCTTWACAGTTGAGACAAAACAAGAATTAACAAGCATTCCTACTTTAATTTGATTCATGYAGGTAATTAAAACCCTGACTTATTTTCTTGACCTTGTTGCTCTCTAAGACAGAGCTTTGTTCCAAAAAATAAAATTACGGAAATTTATTAAGCAAAATGCACCTTTCTGTTATTCTGCTTTTGTTGTTATAATATTTATCTGTGCTAGAACAAGGATTCAACAGGTAAACTATTCAAGCTCTCAGACAGTTCTATTACAGCACAGCTGAAGCTAATTCCATTAATTATGGTTAAACATCTTTAMGTTGTTTCTGTTTGAGATTTGATGTAAATAGCTCTCATCACACTTCTTGGAATAACTGAATAGAACAGATTTATTATTGCAATTAGATACAATAATGTATCTAACATTTCCAACTATTTCTAAAAAAATAAATTGAAGGTAATTGCAAAATACACACAAAAGTAAAATGGTAAAGAGTACATTAATTTATTTTACTTTTGTTGGAAAGATATTTGCTTATAAATAACTGAACTAATTCATTTCCAATGTTTAGTCATGAACAGTCGTGGCAGAGTAAAGGGGAAAAAAAATTCCCCCTTCTCGACAGAAGTCCTTCACGCCCTTTAATTTGAACTTAATCTTAGAAATTCTGTAACCAATAAGCATCAAATAGTTTTCTTTTTTGCCCGTTTTAACTTGTGCTGTTCCAATTTTCCTWTTTGAAAATTCCCATTCCATCTTTTTTTATCTAACTGTCCTGCCTTCACAGACTGCTCTTTATCACCACTGTAAGACAATAAAATTTCTACTTTTAACAGTATACAGCTATATGATTGGGAGCATAGGCCAGCCAGATAATTTGCTACCCGGACAGCAGAATTCAGCCGATGAAGCAGTTTATTGTAATGGGCCGAGCTTTGAGAAAGATACGGGTGGTGTTCTTAAATTACTGCAATCCATTGTTTTATAGAACTTACTTTAACTGGAAATGAACTGAGGTGCTGCAGCAAGTGCAGCAAAAGACGATTTTTAACTGTCTAAAATTTATTCCTTGCAAGACTTTTCCACATATTCCCCAGCAATCCTTGAGGGAATGCATATCGCCTGTTACATTTTATGCCAGGGTTTAAATTATGATCAAAACTTGTACATGACATGTGAGCTCATCACTCTTGAAGTATGTGTTAAAGATGACTGTCACCTACAACCATGCAAACAGTTTGCCGTCCTGACTTTAACTGTATATTGTAGTTAGAGGAATATCAAACAAACGCCTGAAATGAATTTCTAAATAACTTCAAAGTCTGCAAGTTCAAAGTCTCCATAGAGTGAAACTTCAAACACATCAGGACCTTTTTCAAAAGAATGCACTTGTTTTTATTTATTTAGCAGCACCACATAATCATTTGCATATTTAACTTTCTATCTTTTTTTCCCTCTTGATCTGTCGTGTCACATCAAATCACACCGAGGACAGCTAACAAGTCAGCGTTTCATTCACTTAACAAGTGACGCTGGTGGCCCACTTCCYTGTTAATAAATAAAATCATATGCTAATTTATGTTTGGAGCTGAGTAATTAAAAAAGAATCTGCTAATAAGTGTTTATTTACAGTGCTGGAATGAGTCCAAACAGGAGGCTCAGAAKTAACAGGTCAGAAGTACTGATGATCTGTCAAACTTCAGACGGTCCATCACAGATACAGGATGCAGAGCGAATGCTTCTCCATCACTGTGAGTGATGGTAAACAGCAGTTTATTTTTTATCTGTTTCATTACAGGATGAATTAAAATGTTTAGCCTTTTGTTTGTGCCACATATTTACCACCAGGAAAGGTGGGCAGTCGTGTAATTAGTTTTTTTTTCTGCAAGCAAAATATAAATTACTGATTTGAGTTATTGAAATTCTCAAAAGGTCAGTAGATGTGTGTGCTGATTTAAAAGGCCCGTGTTGAAAACTTTCTGTACAAGTACGCAAAGTGTCATTGAGCCAAAAGTCATCCATAGCAACACAAGCCGCAAGATATTTACAGCATGACTGTGAAGCGGCATTATGTTTTCTCTTTATGAAATATGTAACAGTTGTTCTTGTTTAATAAACATTATCAAAACATGTTTGAAGCAAAGAAAAAAAATAACACTTAAGAGAGCTGAAGTGCAACAGCATAAAATACCCCGAGTGCAGATTCATGCGTGGTCAAGGTTCTAGTAAAACGTCACTGTTTATGTATTTGTGACTTCAGTAAACTTCTCATATTTAGCTTTGTGCACCGTCTTGTAATTATATTAAAATCCTTTAGGGGAGACTAAATATTTATATTTTTAACATGTAAAAGCACTCAGATTCTAAGAGCTGCTTTAGGAGTTTTTAAGTAATAAAAATAAAATGGTGGGCWGGTGGGGGCGGGGCCAGACAGAAGGCACCTGTTGACCACATGGACCCTGGGCTGCCAGTTGTCCATCCTTGATCTGTTGTAGCACTTCATTTTGCAATAGTTTCATAACACTCTCACTTCTCTATGTAGACTTTGTTAAAAATATGTGAAAACATGTAAAAGTTTGATCAAATTCCAAGAACTTCCTAAACTTTACTTAAATTAGTCTTTTAAGCCATTGTTATGAAGCCTCACTAATACCAATTTTTCACTTCAGTGCACTTAACTAATTCATTAAAGAGAAAAAAATATTTTTACAATATTCTACAGAAAACAGCCCACCACAAGCTGTAACTTATATAAAACAAAGTTTTATAAGGTATAAAAAATGAACACTCTAAAAAACAGAAAAGATGAAAAGGCTATTATGTTGGAGTACTTAACATTTCAACAATCAGCTTGTGATTGTGTCAAAGGTAAAATCTTCGACATTAATGCTGTACAAAGAATATGATCATTAATAAATCTGTCACTGAATAGTGCAGCAAGTTATTTAAAAAAAGCTCCACATCTTTTTTATTACATTGAAAAGTAAAACATTTCCATCAAAATTTTCAAAGAATTTTTAAATAGTCAGGTTCACGTTGGACTTAAATCAGTCACAGTTCTTCCTGCACCTCATGTTTTCCCTTTGTTCTCTCGTGTTTTTAGAAGTAACAATAAGTGTCTGAATATTTACTCTTCTCATTTGAGTGTGATTTAGTGACAAGGCTGTTATTAAAGCTAAAGTTATACCGAGCTCGCCCCCAAAATAATCACTTAAGGTCTCATGGAGCGAAAAAAAAAAGTCTTCAGGGAACAATCATCATAAGTACAGCAATAAAAACACCAGTGTGCACAAACGCTCAGTTCAGTTCTTTGCATTATTCATCTGCTGAAAGCAAAACAAATATTAACATATTAAATATTAACATAAAATCCCATGAGACATTCACACCACCCTCGAACTAAAAAGGGCAATTTAARGCCACATTTGAACCTAAAGTTAAAGAAATTTATTTATCTCAGAGATTTAGTGTGCTTTGATAGAAACAGTGGGCCTCATGCAAGAACATGTTCGTATTCTTATCCTAAATTTCTCTTACTTTTGTTCGTATGAAGGGTTCGTACGAACATGTCACGTCAGATTCAACAAACTCTTCTATCTTCAGGAAAAGGGTGTAAATGAGCTGCGTAATTTCCACCTGTTCTATCCAGCTGCTCGTGCACGCGAGAGGAGATTAGCATAATTACCACCCCAAAAACACCATATCAGGCTGTGTTTCCTGCCTCAGACACAAGTGTTCATTCATGAAAAATGACAGCGAAAACTAAAAAAAAAAATAAAAACTTCGAGTTCAGAGATTGAAGTCCGTCTGTCAGAGATCCAGGAAAGAAAATCTGTCATTTTTAGC
>NW_013952517.1:485852-494543 GCF_001266775.1 Austrofundulus limnaeus | reverse complement strand
ATATATATATATTGTTTAAGATTGTTGATACATTTAATTTACTATTAAAGATGGCTTATGATGAATTGCATGGTATGTACAAAAATAAATGAACTGGATAAAAAAGCTGTTTATTTAGTTAAAACTCAGCAGAATTTACATGGTAAGTGGGGAGTGACATTAAATCTTTACAATATTTTAGTGCAGCCTTCAGACTGAGGTGAGGGTCATGTCTCTTCACTGTGATCACAGATAAAATATCTAATTGAGAAAGACAAAACAAGCTGCTCTGTCAAGAATTATTGTTGGTGTTTCTTTTGTAATTTTTTTTCCAGCTCCATCAGGATATTCCTTAGTATATTCAGTTGACACGAGTACAAAACAAGAAAATGACCCTATTATTCCAAAAAGATAATTTCTGTCACAATGAGAGAAATTCAGCTAGTTATTTTACAGACCCAAGGCTGGCTAGCTTCTACTTGCACCTAAACAATAAACTCAACTAAGTTATATCAAGTGGTTCCACTCAATTCACTTGAGTTGAGTGGAACAACTTGAAATAACTTGTTAAAGTAAATCCAAACCATCTGTTTATTTATGTTTTTGATTGTGTAACTGTTCATGAGCAACACTTTTCTATTTGTCAAACTTTAAATTCATATAGAAATTATAAATGTTAAAGTTCAACTTAGTGGGGCCAGTGTTGATCCCCGGAGAAAATCCATGTCATTTTTAAAATTTTTGACAGCAGGATTCACATTTTTCCACATTTGTTATTCACACAATTATTAAAAGAACACTGTGTCTTTTGCAACATGACATGTAACACTTTGGAAATGTCAAAAAATGTTCTTTTCTTAAACTTATCTAAACAGTTCTGAGGCCTAAATTCAAAATGAGTGAAACTTAAGACAAGTTTTAAAAAATGACCATGGTTTTCCTGAATGAATGCTTATCGCCAGTTGACTTTCATGCTTGAGTAAAACATCTTGTGGTGAAAACTGACAAAGCTTTTGTAATCAAACTCACAGTTTTAATACCATTAGCAAACATGAAACAATGTTTTAGCTTGTTTAAACTGTTTATACAGTACACATTTGTTTACTTGTTACACCAAACCCACAAAAAACCAGCTCAGATTTATAAAACTTTAATAACAGAAAAGATGAATGCAGTATAGGATGATGGGAAAGGTGGAGGAGCCTGATGTAGAACACTTAACCTGACTTGGAACTGGCTGGTCTGACTGTCTGACAGGACCACTCAAATGTTTGACCACAGTGAGACGAGGGGGCAAAGAGAGTGGGAGGACCAGTGTCTGACATGAGCTTGAACCCTTTCAGAGAGTGACTGGGTTCAGAKTTTTCTTCCACTGGATTACAAAGGATGAGAAAACACAATAAAAAAAACACAGATACTTAAGGAAAAAAAAGTGAAATAAAGAAAATTGAGAGGATGAAGAGGGAGGAAGAAGCACAGAAACAAGGTTGGYGAAGGGGATGCTTGCTGATTGCAGCACTGTCAGCTTTAACCTTCTTTCTTTCYCGCTTTCTTTTTCCTGATTTGCAAATCAACGGAGCAAAAAGTCAGGCTGCAGAGCATCTTAAAATTCAGCCAGTATTGACTTTATTTTGGCAGTGAAATATAAAACTTGGCCAAATATAACCTAGTCTCACTCCTACTCTACATACATGCTTTAAATTATATTGTATAACAGACTGATTTGGGGGGAAAAAAGCTGTTTTGCAGCTAATTACATTATTTCCCATCTTTAGCTATGTTGGCTCTAATTATAGCTTTTTCAAAAACTCCCAGTGTGTAAGAATGCATTTAAACATAATTAAGGTGAGACTCCGGATCATGTTATCTGATTTGTTCATTGTTACAGATCCTGGTTTGACTTTTTAAAGTCAAGTTTATGTCTGACTAAAACATTGGATCTTCTTGTTGGTTCCATCTTAAAGAACAATTGTGTTAACCAGAAATGTGTTTTTAATTCAAAATGCATCAGTCTGCTGTTTGTACAAAGTCACTGTTGACTTATAGTGAATTTTAGTAGTTTTTCTTTTCTTTTATATGGTGAAGTCCCAAACTTTTAGCATTTCCGTTTTTTTAGATGTTCTCATTTYCCTGCTTTATTCCATCACTCAAAATTTTACTGTAAGCATGCTGTAACAGTAATACAATTGTCCCTTTGAAACATGGTGTCCACTGAGCATCATGCTGCTGTGTGAGAACAGTGTGTTTCTAAAACTGAACCTTACCAACATACACCAATGCAGATAAAAACTGTACCTAAAGAAGTGAATTTTGAAAACTAACTTTACAGACGATGACACTAAGACAGAGCTGCTTGGAGTCATGGACTCATTCACTGATCACTCTAGGTACATCTGCTCAGCTGCTTAGTGACTCAAATGGCTTTTCAGCCAATCACACAACAGCCTTCAATGCGTTTAGGTATCTAGACATGGTGAGGATGACTGAATTGCAAACCAAGCATCAAAAGAAAAGAGAGAGTTTTGGAGACTTTGATCATGACATTGTTTGTGTCTTAGTATTTCAGAAACTGCTGATCCACTGAGATTTTCCACCCACACCCATTTCAAATGTTTATAGAGAACAGTCTCACAAGGAGAAAATATTCAYTGAGTGGCAGTTGTGTGGACAAAAGTGTCTCATTGATGTCACAAATCTTGAAGGGATTGGCTATAATATGAGAAGACCTTGGCCCTTTTGGCTAAGAATAGAAGTCTGGACTTCAATGGCTTGTCTATTCAAGCACCTTTGAAATGTGGTGGACCATGTAGGACCATCATGTAGGTGCAACTGACAAATCTGCAGCAACTATTTGACACACTTTGGTCAATATAGACCAAGATCCCGAAGAAATATTTTCCCGAAACTACTTTTTACTGGAACATTATTCAGTTCTGAATCGAAAGGGGGTCCAACCTGATATCAGAAAGATGTCCCTAATAAAGTGGCTGATATATTAACAGTCAAAATAAAAGCTACAATAGTCCAAAAAAAAAAGTCAATTTTGCTGTTCTTGTCCATTTTTATTATAAATTCTGAATAAACTTTTGTTGTTGCTTTTTAAAAATGTTTTTGTTTAATCCTCAGTTTATAGACAAAAACAAAAGTTTTGAGACTGACATGCACTTTTATTTAAAAATCCTTTGGTGGCCTGACATTCTGCTTGCACTGTAGGAAAATCAAAGACATTTTATTTCTTTGACTGACAGAAAACTATACAGCACTTTGCTGCAGTTGAAAGCATTAATTATCTTCTCTAATGGTGACAAATAACTCTCAAAGAAATCAGCATCATTAGTTCAGCTTTAATGTAACCTTATCTGTCAAAAATGATGGACAGATAAATATAAACTGAGAAGAAAATAATTTTGAACGTTTAAGCCTTACTGATTTTCAGAGAAAATGCACATTTTTAAACGTTTGCTACCTGCTGATTTCAAAATGTCTAATAAAGACAATTTTAAGAGCAGGGAAAAGCATCGTTTTTACAAGTTAAGCCTGACATAATAATGCAGAGTTTGTGCATTTTAAGATTAAAGTTAGTGACTGTCTTTTGGATGTCATGAAGATGATGATGATGATGATGATGACGATGACGATGATGATGATGATGATGTTACTGCTGGTTCCAAAAATCTTGTTGCTTTAAAAAGAGAGTTTTAAAGACTACATTAATTATTGCAAGTAGAGGAGAGGAAGTGAAAATAAAATGTGAAAAAATTGGTTAAAAATGCAACATAATTAAAAACCCATGAAGCAGAAAACAGTAAATAGCCTGACTGATTTATCACTTGTGTGGTGCTTTTAGGGATCAACAAAATCTTGCATCTATTTCCTGTGAAGCATTTGCAATGTCCCACATAAACATGAGTTTTCTGGAAGTATGAGGATCAAACATGGAGTTTCTGAGCTTTTCTGATGAAGCAACGAGGAATGACATTTACAACATTTAGTATTGACACAAGACTAGTGTGTCAGTGAGAGATGCTGATGGATGACTGGCAATATGCAGCTGCAAAGCAGTTCAATAGGACTATAAAACATGAACCTGGTGTAATGAAAGTTGACTCATACACAGAGCTGAAGGCCAAACAGCTGCAGTTAGGAACAGGAAATTGTTGACTCCTGTCTGTCTGTCTCTGCTGGTTCAGCTGTAAACTGCCCCAAACTTTTTGCTCTGTCTTTTAAAACTTCAAGGAATAAATATCAAGTCTGGCACAAACAGGGCTTTGATTTGTGCTGCTATTTAAAGAACAGTCCCAGAACTGAACCGTACTAAATGAGAACTACTCCAGTAATCACGTTTACAATAAACTTTTTGACCAAATGAGTTAAAGCAGAGATGGAAATCTTGTAGATTATACGAAAAGTTCCTGAAGATTTATTAAACTTCTTTCAGAAAACATTCATGTGATGTGGCCAGAAAGATAAGCTGCCTCTGGTTCTGCATAAATCAACTGCTGAGCCCATCATGTCCCGCAAAGTCATAAGCTTTTATTAATGAAGAACCAAAAGAGGGACAATGATTTACATTCTACAAGTTCTTGTGACATTTGTAGGTTTCTCAACTTTCTCGCATGAGAAGCAGAGGCATTTGGCCCCATCGTTTGAGTTTTGAATATGTTCAAAAGATTTGCAAGACAGCTTTTTCTCTCAACTCACACAATAACTTGGTGCATCTCAAATGCACCTAAATTGTCACGGATATTTCCAGCTTGACTTGAGTTCTAGAGCTGTAATATGACACCAGCATGGCAGAAAACATTTGAGGCAAATGTCCAGGTCCAAATACGTCATTAATTAGTAATAATTTAAAAACTAGTCCAAATTTATCTGAGTTGAATTCAGCCTCCACATGATACCTCAGTCTTTTAAGAAATCCCACTAGATGGCTCTCAGTACTGGCCTAAAATGCTTTGTGAAAGGAACTATTAGCAATGATAGTGAATGATATGGAAACAAAACATAGTTATCAATAGCTACGTTTACATGGACATAAGTAATCTGATTTAACGGCTGTTCGGAATAAAAATGCGTCATGTGAYCACCCTGTMCGGATTATTCTGATCCGATTGAGCTCGATACGAATGAATTTTTAATCCGAATGAGAGYGGTGGGTTATGCCGATTGATAATCGGAATGACGTGCATGMAAACACTTAATCGGCTCATCTTATTCTGATTATAGAAAACTGARGTGAGTGTGCATGTCTTCTGACTTTCATTCACCCGGRTCWGCTCTTTAGAGGTTCTGCTGTCCCTAAAGCCTCTAAAGTTCTGCACCATGCAGAACTTTCCCTCCATGCTCTCTTAACAGATAAAAAAGGAGACAAACAGCAGATGTTGCTTCACAAAAAATAAATAAATTWAAAAAAACACATATTGCTTCATCTGCAGCTCAACCGAGAAGTAACGACATCTCTACCATTTTTAAAAGCTGACACAGGTCCGTCCTGAGCGCACAGAAGAGTTTTGTTTGTTTGTAACACAGAAGTAGAGCTGAAAGTTTACAACACTGCGCATGTCTGGACTTTTATTCTGAATAAAAGTCCTGTGCATGTAAACACTTGTCATGATCGGATTGTATCCATGTAAACAGTACATTCGGATTATTTAATCAGAATACATTTCAATGCGATCAAAACATTTTGTGCATGTAAACATAGTTGAAAACATGTTGAAAAATTATTTTCTATACTGATGCTGAAGAAGRGATTACCCTGTTTACCATAAAAGCATTTTTATTGTTCTAATTCCTGTATTTGGTCACAACTTTAGTAGACTTCTGTCAGGCTGCAGTGTTTAAGGAGAGGACACAATTGTTTGGATCCTGTTCTGTAAAAGAACCAGCCTCAATAGCTCTTAGATGTCCTTATAGTTGGCATGTCTCCAGTGAAAGGTGCTTTGTTGCCCGCTATGTTGTTTAATTTTACATGTTTTGCATCGATCCTCCTCCTTCACCTTTAACTCATATATCAGGAAATTAGGCATCATTCCAAAACTTGCAACTAATGTAGTTGTTTAAATCAATCTCCAGCTGAACAACATCAAGTGATTCCACAACACATAAGCCTCACTGCTGGTGTAGAGCCAGCCCTGTGCTTATACAACTTAACCATTTAATGAGAACAAATATAAGAAAGAACAAAACATGTGGAAGATAAATCCAAGAAAAAAAAAGAAAAGAAGAGTGCAAAACGAGACGAGACCACCTGAAGACTGGCATGRGAGGAGAGGGTGATGAGTGACAGGTGAAAGACACAAAACAAGGAATAAGGAAATAAGGAAAAAGAAAAGATGCAGCTTGGCAGCGTTTAAGCAAGGTGGCAAGACGTTTCAARGACTGAGCGAGTGCGAAGCACGTCGGTGGACAAATGTACAAGCAAGTAAGGAGAGCGGAGGAGGGGTGTTAAGAGAAAGGGATGTTGGCAGCGTGCAGATTTCTCCTCCATTACATTCTGAAAAGAGAGGAACAAGGGATGCAGGGCTGAGATAAGGAGAAGTTGATTAAAGAATCACAGCTGAAGAAAAGAAGGCCCGTATTTAGCATTCTCCTGGCAGCACGGAGGCTCATTTTCATGCCCCAGTTTGTCAAAATAAGAAGGAGCCAGAGGGTAACAGCAGAGGAGACACAGACAGCAACCATTCAGAGATAGTCATGTTATGGGATTGAGACAGTGAAAGTGCGCAGTGGCGAAGCTGGTAGATGAAGAGAATGAGCGAGCGCCTCATCTAATTATCAAACCCTCCACCGTCATCGCCYTGCCACACGCCACACTTCAAGGGACAAAGTGGAGAATCACATTTTTACGCACAGATGTCGACAATTGCTTCAGAAAAGACCCTGAAATGAGAGATGCTGCTTTTTGCCTCTGCAGCATCTTCTTTGTGATGACTGTAGGATTTTTCTGAAGCGGTGACATGCCTTGGCTGGAGAGTAGAGGAGCAGGGGGTGTTCATCTCACAGGAAAAGAGCACATGGTGCAGTTGTTGTGGTTTTGATTAGTATAGGTGGCAGATTTTTCTCTTTTCCTACTTGGGATTTACGTTAACCATGTTAWATTAGGTCACTGTCACTTATCATTAAACACTGCTCTTTTTATTTTCTAAGTTACATAATAGCTTAATGCATTTACATTTCTGCTRAATAAGACAAGTTTAATCTAATTTATATTTAAAATATTTACAATGCTAACAAAAATCATTCTTAAAATTAAAGATTTGACACTTGTTGAAGGAATGCAAACCTGCAATGAGAGAGTTTGACTAAGATGTTGAGAAGGAACAAACTTATTATGCACAATGTTGTGATATGTTATTTTATGATCAGATTAATCAGTTGTAAGTTTCAAATGTTARGATTGCTGTGTGTTTTAATAAAATTMAAATAAGTGTGTAGATGATCAAGCACACACATTTTCTCTCTGCSTTATTGATAATATGCTATGTCTCTGTAGGTTTTCCAGTTTAGTTTTGTGTGAAAAACAATACTCAGCCTTTTGTTTTCTCAACATGTTCAGCAGGAAATTACAAAATATAATCAGGCTTTGAGAGGATGTTGGTGTTATTTTTATTTTCACTTTGAAAACTGCATTTTTCACAGAGACAACAGCTGTTGGGAATCTAAACAGCAGCTTCTCTTGCAGAAATACACAATTAAAATTAAACTTAAGATAATTTRAGGTGTTTTGATCAGCAAAGAAGGAAAACATGCAAAGCTATGTTTCCTTTTCTAATTTTCCTTTTTTTTTACGTTAAATTTAATAGTTACCTCCCAATTTACACTGTTATTTTTACAACTTATCTAGTGGCTCCTCTCTTCATCACTTTTTTCCCCTGTGATGCTTAGAGGTGGAAACACAAATGAATGTCTTTCTGCTCTACAGCTCTCATGGCTTTACTGTCACATTCCCTCTGCTCACCTGCAACCCTCTGCTTAAAACCAGTCTTTCACATCCTGTCTTCACATCACTCTCTGCTCTCTTTGTATTTCTTATCACCATTGTTTCTTTTTTCTTCTTCTCTACTTCTCTACACACTTCCATGCTTTGACACCTTTATTTCCAGTTCTCACTAGGGTTGGGCAAAATCGTATCATGTGCAATCAATCGTCAGAAAAACATTAATCGATTACTTTTTGGCACTTGACAATTAATACAATTAATGTCACCAGGCAGACTGACTGGGGATTACTCCGGTCAGTCTGCTCAGTGCTCCTCTCCGCTTCAAATATGACGAACATTAAAATAAAGTTCTGTAATTTATTTATCTATCTACACAATTTAAAATATGATGTATAGCCTGAAATCTGTCATTTTCACACAATTTGGAACAAGTTTTTACAAAAAGCAAATCTTTCCCACTAAATTGGTCATGTTAATACGAAATAAGGGTGTCCAGGGACTCAGGGCATTAAACGTCAAATTAATCGTTATTGGCTAAATACCACAATTAATCGTGATAAATTTTTTTGCCAATATTGCCCAACCCTAGTTCTCACCTACAGTCACTCTTTGGCCTCCACTTTACATGCTGCTTATCCATTCAAACTCCGTGTAATAAGGACACAGTGATTTGTGTTCAGAGACAATGGGCCTCATGCAAGAACATGTTCGTATTTTTATCCTAAATTTCTCTTACTTTTGTTCGTACAAAGGGTTCGTACGAACATGTC
>NW_013952517.1:483014-485037 GCF_001266775.1 Austrofundulus limnaeus | reverse complement strand
TGGTGAATGCCACAAATTCTCCTAAATCACTCGTACGCACAACTTAAGAACAAATCTGTGCGTACGAACGGTTCTTGCATGAGGCCCAATGAGTGCAGACACACAGTACACGGCAAAACGGCTCATTTGTCCACATCTTCATTTTCAAAGCGTRATACAAACAAAAATGAAGAGTGGTTTGTTGCAGATAATGTGAGTTTTCAGATACAGAACTCTTGACATGAACAGAAAGAAACCTACATGTATTGTAAATAACTATAGTTTAGAGAATAAATTAATGTGGTGGTGAGTGATATGCATTCCTGTAAAGCAAGCTTCTTCTGCTGGTTTTGGGTTTTAATCAGTAAAATACAAAATTCATACTTTAAAAGTTCTTTTCAGTGTTCAATGCTTTTTTTTTTCAGAAAGGAAGCATCAGAATCTGCTTTATTAATTTGGCATTTTCTCAGTAGTCAGTTGTTTATGTGGTGTTACTATAGGTCATGATTAGTTTACAGAAGGATTTCACCCTGGTTTGTTCTTGATGTATTACATGAAACTGCTGCAGTGTCACCTTCATATTTTATAGCATATGTAAGTGTGAATTATTATGTAAAAATTATTAGCCATGTAATTTAGCACTTTGCATTTGCATTGCTTTTTTTMTCAGAAAATGTAACATTTCATAGCTTATTGACAACAAACTCAAAATTCAAAAACTTTTCCAGAAATAGGTTAGTTTTTTTTTTCTTCAAACTGAGTTGAACAAACAAAGCCTTTTGATGGACTGTTTGAGTTCTGATGTAGATTCTTAGTATTCCAGGACATGGTAATCCTGACACATTGAATCAAAATCAACTGGACATTTTTTCTTTATTTTGAAGCTGTTTTTCCTCTGAGGATCTTTGTCAATTCTTCAGATAAGAAGTGAAATGTCTTCAAGAATCATGAAAGAAGTCCTGCCTTTGAGTTTACTTAGTAGAATTTCAAATCTAATGGTTTCGGCCAATTCCTCAACTTTTTTTTTTTGACCTGACTGGCACAAACAGCCTCATGAAGCTCCATAAATAAGACAAATACCTTATTTAAACCTGTCCAGAATTAATTGTGTTTGCTTGTCTTCCAGTAATAACTATGTAGAGCCAGCCTTTAGGTTGATCAACAGTATGTTTAACCTGTGTGGTATGGCAAGTAATGACTGAAAAAGGGAAATAAGAGCATTTGTCATTGACAAACATGCAAAATTGAGAAATAAAACAAATATAAGGCCAGTCTGCTGTCAGACTGCAACAATTGGCCAGTATCAAAATCCTACATCTATCAATCATCAGTTAGGGGAGAATTACTGATGAAAATAAGGATTTCATYCAATAATCCCATGAAACAGCAGAAAAAATAAAAGCCTATCAGTTCTGTCACAGAGGTACAATTTATAGTTATACAATATGCAAATTAAAATGTGTGGCAGACAAAGCTAACAGGCCCATATAAAATAGAACTGAGGCTAGGTCCAGAACAATGCTTCCTAATTCCTGTAATGTGAAAGTGCCCATCTTTAGGCAAACCATAAGGTTGAATTCAAGGAACGTAAAGAGCTAAAAATTAATGATTGCATGAACAACATGTTGGCACAATAATGTTTGAGTGAACTGTCTTTAATTGGTTAGTTACTGACGGTCATGAAGGAGTCGTACCGTATTTATTCAAGAATAATAAATAAAATTTAATCCATAAAATCATGCACAAAGTTGGGGGCTAGGGCTGCCACGATTAATCGACGACTAATCGATTATTAAAATAATCGATGACTAATTTAATAATCGATTAATCGTTTTCTTTTTTTGTTGTTGTTCTTCTTTACTTTGTTTTTCACTCCAAACTGCTTTGACATCTTCCACTGCCACATCTGCCTTTCTGTCCTTGACACGCATGCACAGTAGTTGTAACTGGGGTAGGCCGTGGACGTCACAAGACATTATACAGACAGGCTCTGGTATCATGGCTACCTGACAACGGAGATCAAAAGTGTGGGATCATTTTAAGA
>NW_013952517.1:480088-481052 GCF_001266775.1 Austrofundulus limnaeus | reverse complement strand
CTCTTGGCGTACAGCTTGATGTCAACCATGTAGAGGAGGTGACTAATTGTGGCCCCATTCTTGAATCAGTATCCGTAACCAGTCTTGGTGATGATTTGGCTGAGGGGGTTCGGGCCTATGCAGAACAGCAGTGGGGACAGAGCATCTCCTTGGTATATGCCACATTTGATGGACACTTGTGCAAGTGGTTTGCAGTTGGCTTCAAGGGTGGTTTTCCACAGCCCCATCGAYWTRHDAYTGAAGGCTCTTAGAGTCCTATTGATGTTGTACATCTCTAATCATTCAATGATCCAAGTGTGTGGCATTGAGTCATWGGCTTTCTTGTAATCAATCCAAGCAGTGCACAGGTTTGTGTGTTGGGTTTTGCCGTCTCAGGCGACTGTGTGGTCTACAAGGAGTTGGTGTTTGGCTCCTCTGCTATTTATGCCGATGCCCTTTTGTGCCGTGCTCATGTATTTATCCATGTGCCCGCTTATCTTAGCCGCTATGATGCCTGACATGAGCTTCCATGTTGTAGAGAGGCAGGTTATCGGCCGATAGTTGAATGGGACTGAACACTTTGAGGGATCCTTCTGGATCAGGATTGTGTGCCCTTCAGTTAACCATTCAGTGTGAGCCCCATTTTGTAGCAGCTGGTTCAGTTGAGCTGCCAGTCGCTCATGGAGGGCAGTGAGTTTCTTTAGCCAGTAGGCATGGATCATGTCAGGCCCTGGTGCTGTCCAGTTTTTAATACCCGAGACGCTTTCTTCGACATCTGCCACAGTGATGGTTACCGGGGCTTGTTCAGYMAGMMTYRTGTGGTCTTCTCGTAGAGAGGTTAGCCACTGTGCATTGCTGTTGTGGGACGCCTCCCTTTCCCATATGCCTTTCCAGTATTGTTCAGTCTCCAGCCTTGGTGGGTCTGCTCTGTTATTATTACCCTGCCATTGAGAGTACATTTTAGGTGGTTGGGTGGAGAAGAGCC
>NW_013952517.1:476180-478489 GCF_001266775.1 Austrofundulus limnaeus | reverse complement strand
GGGGTCCGATTATACATGAAATCGTATTATACATGAATAAATATTGTAATTCAGAAAGAGTTTAGCTCATGTAGTAAAACAGCCAGTGGGGAACAAAGAGAAGAAATTAATTTCATCTACAAGTGTTAAAAGTGCAGCAGAACACAGCAAATGTGGAAAATAATGAACCTGACACCATGACAGGCATCGTTCTCCCTAAAGTTTTCTGTCTACGATCTTTCCTCTCTGTTCTCACTTTTTTATTCTCAGTTTGTCATCTAAATATTCTTTTTTGTCCTTCTCTAGACCCCCTTCATGTCCTCCTTCTAACTCTTGTTATCCACCTTTATATTCTCCTTTTCATCACCTCCCCATCTTTGCTCCCCTTCCTCCATTGCTACAGTGATAACACTACCTTCATCTTCACTTTCCCCACCTCTGTGTTTCATCCTGCATCTCCCCTCTGGCTGCCCCCTCCCTTTGTTCTCCACTTCACCCCCCTTTTTCGGTATGCATGCCTGCCCATTCATTCGTTCACTCTCCTGCCACCTAATGGGGTGCTGTTTCTATAGTAACGGAGGGGCGAGCATGCCTGAATTCCACTATGGGTGAGGCGATGGCTTGTAAAAATCTGTTTCTCGTTTTGCACATTACCCCCCTGTCAAACTCCAAAACACTTTTTACACAAACGGCGACAGAAGTTGTTACAAAATCAAGAGTAGAATGTCACACAGGTGTGTAAAAAAGACAGTGAGACCCAACAAAACAAGTTAATCATGAGATAAATAATTAATGATGGTACCGAGTGGAGCAGGAACCACACGTAAATGCACATTAAATTTACATATAGATGAATCCAAACACTGTATAGTGAGTTTATCATTCCATGTGCACACAAGGAATTGGTTTTGTTGCAATATTTTACCAAGAGAATACAAATATAATTGCAAATTAATTCAGAAAAGTTCCAAATGTATTCCTATCATCTGGTAAGGAGGAGACATAACATGTTTTACTTCATATTCTTTACTTCAGCATAGTTTACTTTGCTCAAAATCATTTTTAAACTTAGGACAAGGAGTTGGGATTTTCAATCTAATTTAGGAGAGAACTCATTTCTGAGTTTTGCAGCTGTAGGTGGTCAAGATAAATTTAGCTGGTGTTCATCAGCCAGCTGTTGGAGGACTTAATTTCTTGTCTACTTAATTAGAGTGTGGATAATTTTGAGAAATGTCTCTCTTGTCTTCTTTCCAGAAAATTGTCTGCAGGATTTTTAAATTCATTAATAGTTGAACTAGAAAGAAAGGTTTAACCTTTGCTTTGAATGTGATTGAATCTTTGATTCAGTGTTCAAAACTTTCATTGAGCCAAAGGGAATCCTGAGCTACTCTCAGAAGTTATTCTACTTCCTGTGTGTGTGCGCCAGTGGAGCTGCAGATCCTGTCTAGCATTTTCTATATGCTTTACATCCTTTTTGTGACCACACCTCAGCCTGTCATCTTGAGTATTCAAAAGAAAGGTTTTTACATTGAAAATGTTCAAAATGATTGATTTTCTGTCTAAATTGATGTCAAAAAGCAGCGTTGATGACAAGCATCTAGTTTTGCCTTCAAATGTACTTACAGGCAGGAAAAAACATAAGATTATAGATTTTTTTTCAGGTGTAGAGTGCATGTTCATAACACAAATAGCAGATATCTTAACATTAATCAGTAAAGCAGAACACACACACACACACACACACACACACACACAACATGGTTTAGGATAACTGAAGTTAAATTTGAATCAAAGGAACACAATTGTTTTTACATTTTTAAATAGAATATAAGCTTTAACCTAAGGAGTGCTTTATTAGTAGGCCTCTGCAGACCTTGATGGCAAACTGAGGAAGGCTACTAATTGGGCACTTCTTAAGTTCAGCAGTGTTGAACCCGGGCAGCACCTAAAACATGCAGGACACTGGCCCTTGAGGACCGACTTTGGAAACCACTGATGTAGATCAATAAGTTGAATTCGGACATTTCTGCACAGATTATTGTTAGCTTGGTTTATAAAAGTCTTCAGGTTGTTTTTAGAAGAAAAAAATATATATATAGAGAGAGAGATTGGATCTGCAATAAGATCCAGAAAACCTGTTGAAAACTTGTTTCTTTCACCCCATTTTTTATTTTTGAAAGACTGAGGCTGCTCAGTTTTGGTGCATTTCATGTGCCAGGATTTATTTTATTTTATTTTATTTTTTATTTTCTTCCCAAGCTTTGAGCCTTGACACAATCCTGTCTGAGGATTTCAGAAGTAAGTACTATTCATAAAAGAAGGATGAATGC
>NW_013952517.1:457530-475736 GCF_001266775.1 Austrofundulus limnaeus | reverse complement strand
AAATGTTAACATTTTTTGACAAATCCTGTTCAAATATAATGATGTAGAAATATAAAAATAGCATGCAGATACCTGTATTTATCTTCAAAAATTTAAATCTGAGTGTTCCTATTGTAGGTTTTTTTTAAGCAGTTGGAGCATGACATGGGAGAAAAAAAACAAAAATGGATCCTGACTTACTTTCTCAGGATCCCGAGAGCGAAAGTCGGGATCCTGAGAACTAAAGTCGGGATCCAGAGAACTAAAGTCGGGATCCTGAGAACTAAAATCGGGATCCTGAGAACTAAAGTCGGGATCCTGAGAACTAAAGTCGGGATCCAGAGAACTAAAGTCGGGAACCAGAGAACTAAAGTCGGGATCCTGAGAACTAAAGTCGGGATCCTGAGAACTAAAGTTGGGATCCTGAGAACTAAAGTCGGGATCCTGAGAACTAAAATCGGGATCCTGAGAACTAAAGTCGGGATCCAGAGAACTAAAGTCGGGATCCAGAGAACTAAAGTCGGGATCCAGAGAACTAAAGTCGGGATCCTGAGAACTAAAGTCGGGATCCAGAGAACTAAATTTGGGATCCAGAGAACTAAATTTGGGATCCAGAGAACTAAAGTCGGGATCCGGAGAACTAAAGTTGGGATCCTGAGAAAGTTTGTCAGGATCCTGATTTACACAAATGGATGTTATTAGCTATCAGTCCCATGCAAACTGTCCCTCCTCTACCTAGTAACTTGGAAGGTAGCCTACTTATCATTTGTAGCCTATGGCTGATAATATGCATTAAGGCAAAGTGGGTTTATCTCCTCCCCTGGGACTCAGGGCTCGCTGTCCTTTGCCAGAGGAAAGCACTCGATCTGCGGCATGCTGATTCAGGCTGTAGCCGGGGGTCGCCCCAGACATTGCTAACGGTTGCTAACAGAGTTTTCTGGGTCCGCTCAGACATGTTTCAAACATTAATCTGCTGATCTCTGTGGTGTGTTAAACAATTAGCTGACTGAAACTCAAGTTTTTAGTTTGATTTATTTGATGACGAGAGAGGGGAATATACTGTATTTAATCGTAGAAAACCAACTATTAAACCATCAGTGCGATTTGGCTCATATTTCTGTCTGTGGAAGCTAAGTGATAGAATTCCCCTGAAAGTTTAATCAAAATCTGTGGTGGATTTGTTTTATTTTATTTTCATATTTTACAGGCAAAGGAGCCCTGCAATGGAGGTCAGCCTCAGAGGTCGCGTTAATGGAATATTTTCTGTATTTGACCGGTGTTTTTACACGATGACGGAAAAATCAGAAGGCTGTCCGTCATTTTGACAGATTGCAATTAAGACCCCTGACCTAAATTAGCTAGATGAGGTGGAGAAATAAAATTCAARGAGGCTTCACAAGGCAGCGAGCTCTATCACAGAGACATTTTCAGCACAGAGTAGGCCAAGCCTACATCATGGAGGTGTCTTATTTAATCTAAAATAAATAAAAGATTCTCATCTGATCATCATCTCAGATCTAGACACCATGTTGAATGCATCTCCAGGAGTTGACAGCGCATTGAGGATGGGAGGCTTTGGAGCATGTCTGTGAGGCGCAGCTGAAGCAGTGGAGAAGCGGGAACGCACTGTAGACTTTTCTTTTCTTTATTTGACTTTTCGTATGGTAACTGAGTCAAAAGCGGGGCAGTGTGTGTGCATCACATTGTGCGCGTCACATGTGTAGGGTTTCTTTCCCATGTCCCCTCGCGGGCTCCGTAGTTTTTCAGTTTGTGAAGAGCCTCTACTATATTTAGGCATGGTAGCTATTTTTAGCTCTTCATTAGAATTGTTTTTAACATTGTTCTGTTGTAAATAAATCCCKACCTGTCACTGGTGGTTTCTGTAATGCAAATAGATTGAGAGACCTAATAGTCAAGGTCAGTTTTCATTTAAGACCTCTGATAAAGGTAAAGCAGATTCTCATGCAACAGAATTTTGAAACAGTAAAGCCTGAAACATACTTGCTCCGATGCCGACAGATCGATGCGCGGTCACGTGCTTGTTCGGCAGTCATTTTCACACAGACCTTTTATAGTCCATGAGACACCCCGCGCCYAGCTCGGGAAAGCCTCCTCCCGCTGAACCATACGTCACTCCCTGCAACAGCATGCAGAAAAAAAAGACTCCTCACTCACCCGACGTACTGTATTTATCCACATCTGTCCTGGTTTAGCTCCACAGTTTTTATCAGTCAGACTCCTGTGCACAACGTCTGTTTTATCTCCATTCATGATTTTTTCATGGTATGACTAGCTTTGTAAAACTCTACTTCCTGGTGTCGGCTCTAGGATCGAGTCTGGGTTTCACCCCCACTCTGGCTTCGCTCCACTAGCTGCCTGTTCATTTTAGTTAAGGTTCTTTTATTTGTTTTTAAAAGTTTAAACAGCCTTGGCCCGTCCCAACACTCTGAGCTGCTTCAACCCATATTCTCCTGCCAAGGTCCAGATAGAGGCTCAGAGAGGACAGAGCTTTTTTGTGTTGGGGCTCCAAAATTATGAAACAATCTCCCACTTCCCATAAGACGAGCCCTTCCACTTTAAAAACTTTTTTAAAAACATATTTTTATTACCTGGCCTTTGACATGTCCAAGACTTGCTTAGGTTTATTTTACTACTATTTTTAAACTGTTTTTTTTGTTTAAATATTCTTGGATTTTTTATGTCCAGCATTTTGTTGCGTCTGTGTTTGATTTAAGTGCTTGATTAAAAACAAATAATAATAAAGAAAAAAGGACATGAGACACTGCACTAATGTTGGGTTCCATTTCCCACAAGTCTAAATTATTCTGTAGCTCCAAGTTAGAAAACCAATAGGATTGGCTGATTGTTATGGTCAGTAAGGCTAACAGCTTTTAGAAAAAAACTGATTTTGTTTACACACAAATGCATGTAACGTGAAAGCATGTCAGAGGTCAGCACTGGTATTAAACCTTTAGACATTCAGACATAAAATGTCATTTCCTTTTCTCTCCACGTTCAGCTAAGTGACATTTAACTTGTCCCTCCTAACAGAGTCCTGCAGCTACTGGGAGGGAATAAAAGAAAAAAGAACGAGCGGGTCATATTTGTTTTTTTTTGTTTTTTTTTTTGAAAATTTAACAGAGCAACTAGGGAGCCACACGAGAGGACACGGGGCTTAACCTTTGAGAAATAGAAGTAATGTGAACAATATCAAGTAAGACTCTAATGGATAGTTTGAGCTGAACAGTGCGGCAAAATAAATGAAAAGACCAGACAAATAGAGGCAAAATGTAATGAGTGCCGTGAACTTGTCTCGGTGGTTCAAACAAATTCCCACACTAGAGCAAAAGCCAGAAAAAGGCAAATTCTGTAGTGAAATCAAACAACTGGTGACAAAGTCAAAACTGAAGGACCTTGGTGCTTTGGATTTCTACAACTTTTAAAGGCACAAGTTCATTCCAAAAATATGTTATTAAAATGGGAACAGGAATAAACAGAACTTTATGACTCCGATAGTGGTTTTACGACACAAAAACAAGTGTCTGCAAAAGAGATAAAGAAGGGACCTCTGTTTACTCAAACATAAACAAGAATTTCATCACATCAAGTCCTGAACTCGCAACAGGATATATTATAATTAGGTAAACACAACAAACAAAAGGGCACCACACCAATAGACTGCCCCAGGTGGAGTGCCTCGAGCACAATGTGGTGGTGGGGATTCAGAGCTTTGCTTGAGGCCTTTTCAACCTTTAACAGTGTAGCAAGACAACAGAGCTCAGGGAAAGGAYTCCACCTTTTCCAAAGGTTCATGGCAGTGTAAACAGCAATAGCAAGGTTGCAGACAAAGTGAAGATGTAAGTATTTTAAATGAGAACAGGAAGATATATCACTTGAATGCTGGTATTTTAAAATGGATACACATTTGATTATAGTTTTAAATGTCCTCTTATTTCTCTGTAAACCACTTGATATCATCTGTAACTGAGCACAAGATGTCATCAACATGTTGGAAGACAGAGCCCATTGCCAAAGGAAGTACTTGAATCCAGATGTTTTATCTTATGTTTATTTATCTGCTGAGTTTGGTGGCTCGGAAACTGAGAAAAAGCAACGATATTGACAGAAGTTCAGGTTATTAAATGCATTTGACCTCTACTAAGGTGTGTGAAACAATAGATGAACAATTAACTCRAAGTAATTGTATATCCTGACAATTAATTATCTGGTTTTCCAACATGGCCACAGGACTGTGTGATGTCACAGACTGGTCTACATTTTGTTGGCGTACAGCTGTCATAGATGCTGTAGCTGAAAGCAAAGCACCTCTGCCTGCTTGTGGTAGCCATAAAGGCAGAGATGCAAGTTTAAAAGCAAAAGAGAAAGTGTAGAGGGGCTGAAGCATGACGGGGGTGGCACAGAAAAAGTAATACCGTCATAAAAAAGATGAAAAGAGGTGAAACTCTCAAGTGCAAATTGATGAGAGGCTAGCAGCTATGGGTGTGAATGTTAAAGCACAGGAGGTGAAAATGTGGTCTGTATGTGTTCTTCCTTTGAATGTGTCAAGGCAGCGGCTTTATGGCCTTCAGTATGTTCCATATATCCACCGTAAGCTTTATACATACTGTATATAAGAATGGCTGAAGTCATGTGGCAGAGTATAGATGCTGTGAAAAAGCAGTCGGTGTGTGCTGCAGACAAGATTGGGATAATAAGGGAGACAGAGGTTATGCTCTATTGGTCTATTGGTATTCTGACTTTGTGTCTGTTGGGCAGAGGGTGCATCTCCGATGTGTAACTTGGAGCAAAAAGGTTGAGAGGAACAAGGAACAGTTTTAGGGTGGCTGTGTGACATACATGGTAACAGTTTGCACACGAAGAACAAAAAGACAGAAATGACGGGACGGCCAGAAAAAACTGTCTGGATAAAGAAGAAATAGAGACAAGTAAAAAAGATAGGATTGAAACAAATAAATAAATAAATAAATAAATAAATAAATACTTACATGGTGATATCAGTTAATTTTAGTCACTTTAACTTTGAAAACAAAGGAAACATTTTATATGAAAAAGGCAGGTAACCATGCTTGATTGGTAACAAACATTAACCCAAATTGTAAAACTACGTAACGGAAATTTGTCAAATATGAATAAAAAAAGTTGTTTTTTGAATATCTTATTTTATCATTAATTTAGTCAGTTTAAGAGCTTAATATCTAAATTGTGCTGAATCATATAAATTATAGTACAAAGACTGAAACTATGTTTCTTTTATAATTTGTTAACATGAGTTAATTAAACTTTAATTTGAAACAAATTTTGAGAAAGCTTCTCTACTTGTATATGTTTTTGAATGAAAGAAAAAGCTGATTGCCATTCGGTTCATAACTGCCATAAAAAAGTCCTTAATGTAAACTTTGAGCACTGTTCCAAAAAATAATGTTCAAAGTTTTGACACTATGCGTAGTCTTTCAAGGAATGCTACTTCCTTAATAACCTATTGTCTTCAAAAGTTGTATCAATAAGAGCCAAGACCAAATGAAGCAGAGTCTTCTTATTGCCCTACTTCCTCACTCACAGTTAGGGTAAATAATCAAGCAAATGCAGGAGTAACATCCTGACATGAGGGGTCTTTCCTCACTCAGACATCATTTATATCTGTTCAACATCTACTGATGGTTGGACAGACTGAGTTTCACAATGAGCAGGCTTTAACACACACACACACACACACACACACACACACACACACACACACACACACACACACACACACACACACACAGTTTAGTTCTGTGTGCGTTCAGGCACATGAACACATTAAGTCAGCAGTTTCAGTCCTTCCATATGAAGGAAACAGAAGCTAAGAACCACTGTGGGGGCTAAAGGTGACAGATAATTAACATGATCTCTCTTTTTATGCTTCCTTACACACACTAAATTGTTTCTCCCTTCCATCTGGTCCTGTCTCTTCTTTCTTAGCCTCCTTTTTTGCTTTCTTTCTTGTGTCCTCTGATGAAAACTAAAAGACTGAAACAAGAAAAGTGGAAAATAAACCAAACTGATTCAAATGAGATCAGTGATCACTTCTTAGGGCAGAAGTTACACTCTGTCTCAAGAAAGAAGAGAAATAACAAAAATATATACAAAGTTGAATTTACTTTTGAGTATTTTTTATACATTCTTGTGAGCAATTGTGCTAATGAACGCTAGCAGAAGTCATTTAAATTGAAGCAACAGAAAAATAAAATGTTCCTTCTTTCTGAAGAAACTAACAAATCAAACATTTATGACTACTGTACACGATTGAATTTATGTCACTGTCCTTTTTTCATATATTTATAATTATTAGATGCTGCAGCATCATCCAAATGCCCATACAGAGCATTGTTGAACTAAATTTTGTCTTTGACAGTTTGATGTACCAAATCTAATAAAATGCATCAAAGTGGCACTGGAGAGAATCAGTCACCGTGTGCCATATATCTGTGTTGATGCAGACTTATTCAGTATGTTTCAGCTTCCTAGGTTAGCTAGCTTAACGGTGAGTTACAGTGATTTGCATCAAAATTCAGCCCCAGACAGGTTCTGACCGTTAAAGGCACGCTCAGCCATACTCTGATGTGTAATGAATGTTGGAACACGCACAGGATTGTGTAACTATGCCTCATCTGTAATGCCTGCAAAGCCCTTATCTCGCCACCCACAATCACTTCTCTAGCTGTTATTATAGCTGGAAAGAAGAGACATTAACATATTTATCCTCACACAGACGCACAAGTATGTCTTCTATTTAAGTGTGAGGTAAGCTATAGAGAAACACTGCTCTAATAGGTTATAAAATGAAGTCATTATTGGCTTTAAGTTGAAATTTAAAAGTATGAAACACTACAGATGTACTGAACCTTTGCACCACCTTTGGTTCTCAGTCCAAATATTTTAGACTATTTTAAATGTAGACAAACTTTAAACTCCTTTTTTTACCTTTATGATTTCAGTCATTCTCAACAGCTAACAGGCTGTCAAGACTTTTTGCAGTAAGTCTTCATGTAGGACTAAAAATAAAGTTTCCATGTTGCTTGTTCTGAAATAAAAAGCAAACTATGGGTTCTAGAGATTATCTAGATCAGTGGTTCCCAAAGTTGTGGTCGGGACCAACAATGGGGTCCAAACACATGAAGGTGGGGTCCTGAAAAGATTATCTGAATTAATTATATTAGAAAATAACACTTAACACCATTTTTTTTACCTTTGTTGTTACAAAAGAGTAAGGTTAGTTTACTTAAAATGGACAAAAATAGCAAAATAAATATTGTTACAATGCTCTTGTTTTTTGATGTGAAAACAATGTTTATGTTTAACAGTTGGGGGCTCAGGTCTCTGCTGCTGGTATTTTGAGYGTCAAAGGCTGAAACGTTTGGCAACCATTGATGATTAGAGACATTTTAGAAAACATTACAGCCTGGTACAAGTTCGTTACCTGTGTCAGGTCTTCCACATTGTCCTGTGAAGAAAGAATAGTCCTGAGTAGTGGGCTAAAATCAAAAGTTTTCTTAATTTCTGCCTGCTGCAAATCATTTAGCATTCTATTCACGAATCCTAATTTATCCATTTCAGATTGTTTTGATTTTCCAGCTTTGGAGGTTGTTTTAAAATGATGCTATCAAAATGAATTGATGGGATTGAGATTTACATCTTTTTTAACTTTAAAATCTTGTCTCCCTTTTTCTATCCAAGTAAAACTAAGACAATACATGACTGAGTATCAAGATCAGCAAAAGGTAAATAGATTTACAAGTGGGTCAGGCAGGTCAAGGTCAGTCAATTTATCTGTGAAKAAATCAATTCCCTCTGCAGCACACATCAGCTGATTGATCAGCTGTTTCCCTTTTATTGATTTATTCAGTAAATCTCATAKAGTAGGGTTTATTTATGGTGCTTTAGCTTGTGTAACTTCTCTGCTGCCTCTGTAAGCTGCCACTTCCACCCCAGACCCRCTCTTGCGAACCTTTTTTTGGCTCTCAGTGTCACATTTAGTATCTTTACTGAGCCTTTTTTTTTCTCAGATGTTCCTGAAATTGAAAGTCAAAGGTCATATAGATGCCAGAATAAGGTTATATCGAATATAAATGGCTGCAATAACAACACATTATCATTATTATTTTTTTAATGACAAACATGTTCTTGCCTCATTTAAATGTACTGAATGGGATTTTCCATTTTGGACATTCTTGTCTGGAGTAATTAATGCTATGATTAATATCTAATGTGCAAGTTAAAAAATGTACTTCCCATTTAGGTTTGTTTTCTAGTAGCTTAAACACTACCAGAAAACTTTTTGCATATGAAGCATTTTTGCCTGTAAAACTTTCAGGTACATGATGTCAAACCCTATGTAATTTCACATCTATTTTTCATATTTTTTCTGCTGTGCCTGTGCTGCTCTTGCAACTACAAGAAGTGTCACCAGTAGGTGAGGAATAAAATACTTTGTATTTTGTTAAATTTGGAAGAACTGCCCCTTGAAATGGATTRGTGATGCATTATTGCCCTTTTTAACAACTCAAATTACTTCAGATGGGCTGAAAAATGGTTCCAGACACTGCAAAGTGCTTCAAACATCATAAATACCTTGGTCTCAAAGGAAAGACCAACCAGTTCTTGCTMCCACTGAAGTAAAGTGTCTACACCTCACTGCAGAACCCTGGTAATACCTTACTCTGAAATAGCAATAAATTTGAGCTGTATCACAAATCACACAAATCCCATAGTCTGCATGTTATTTAGTTATTTATGCCTCTTAGTGAAATGGCTCTTCGTTCCTTCCAAGCAGCACTTATTAGTGTCACATATGGAAGATTTCTCCCCTCAGGTTGTCAAGCCAATAAGGAAGTGGGGTATGAGTTTTAAAATATGCCTGACTGGAAGGGAAACAGAAATCTGCAGTGTGTGTGAAGGAATATATGTGGGAGTATTTGATGATTTGTGAGTGTTCAAGTGTATTGGCTTGCACAAATTTATGTACCAAGGATCACTGCTTATTACATTAAAATGACTCATGCCTCTGCAATTTACATATATAGTCATGAAAGATAGCTGTGAGTGTCTCTTTGTGTCCAGGAACACATCGTATGTGAGCATAGCTTTATCCATCGTGCCGATACCTTTATGTAATTGAACGTGTTATGTCTGACAACTGACATGTTGTCCGATAGGCCTCTCCACAAGTTCCCAGAAATTTCTGCAAAGTAAGACAGTGAAATTGAGGGTTAGTGGGTGAAGACGGCCAGACATGAAAGCGCACAGTAATGGAGATAACAGGCTCTGGATCGACGAGTGGAGGCCAGTAAATTAATGGGCCTTCCTTGACACAAAGTCCATTTGTTAGTTTTGAAGCGTTGTGACAGTTAATTACTGAGGGTTGGCTTCAGTGGACCTCTCCACTTAGACCGCCTCAGAGAAAAAAAAAAAAAAAATTTCTACTATGTTAGAAGACAGAAAACGGCTTCAGCTGCTGTGGTTAAAGTGTGATGTGTGTGAGACTATGGAAGAACGTTTAGGTTGAATATATGTTTTTCCTTCTTATCAATCTATAGATTTAACCAGGTAACAAACTCTACTTTATTAATACTCTTGTAAGATTATATATACATATATATATATATATAGGCTAATTGTAATTGTGAGTCTGGTGTTTTAATAATATGATACAAGGTCTGTTTATAAATATCATTTTAGGCATAAAAAATTGTCTCATTAGAATCATTACTTTGTACTGAATTTCAAAATGCTGAATAAAACTCACATAATCATGCTGAATCATTAATAAAAGGATAAAAAATTTTAAATTCTATCATTTTTCCCTTCTCCTCTGTATTTAATGTATTGTAAATGTCCCAAAATCAAAAATTTATATTACCCATCTCCTGACTGAGCTGACTTGAAGTATTCCGGAGTAGTCAGACTGCAAAATACATACAGGAATAAAATAAAATAGGATAACAGTTAAATAAGAGCAAGCACATTTTGGAAATGAGTTGTTAATATTTTGTGTTGGACGTTGCTAAATCTAATAAAACGTAGATTAAAAAATTAAGTCCTGATCACAGCTGTGGGAGCATGACAACATTTCTCTTATTTTTTCAACTTATATGCTCTTTTATARAGAAAGTTGCCTTTTTCTTCTAAGCAACAGTTGAAACTCTAAGTAATTCATGAAACAACTGTTACCATGTGCCAGAAAATCAGACAGATTTTATTAGAAACCTTTGACAAATCACTATCTGACCATTTAGAATATACATTTTTTCCCATTTTCTCATTAAATTAGGCAACAGTTTCTTCAAGTGTAAATGTATTTTCATGAGGTTCGTACATTCTCGTTCCACATTTTTTCTATTTATTTCTTACTTGCGTTTCAATGCCAGGTTGTGTAGAGCTGCTTATCTGCAGCAGTCATTAGGCGAGAGGCAGGGTACGAACATGTTGCCTGTCCATCACAGGGACACAGACAACCATTCACACACCTAGAGACAAAGTAGACTAGCCAGTTAACCTAAAGTGTTTGTTTATCGTCTACCACCAAAGGCTAATGGTAAATATTTAATTCAATTTTTTGTTTTCCTAATTATTATTATTGTGTACTTTTGCTGCAATCCATAGCAATATCTTCCAGTTTCTTACTCATCTAAAAATTTAATCTTAATCGACCAGGCGGACAGTTAGACAAAATGAGAAAGGTGAAGCTTAATGTTATACAATTAATTTTTTCTAACTGATGAAAGGGATTTATCTCCACTGTGAATGACTGAACTCTGTACAAGGTTTCATTAAAATCAGATCTCTGGAGCTGTCAATCTATTATCTCCTCACCTTTTCCTCTGAATCGAATCACAAAGCGGTTATTTATATTCAGACTGAGAAATTGTTTGAGGGAATAACAATGTATTGCATTTTTCCCCTAACTCGTGACTAAAGATTATCTAATACAGAACAGAATTATTTTGTTAGAAGTTTTAGCTTCAGAGCAAATAAAAAGCTGGATTTAAATTTCTTATAACAGCAGGGATGTTGACAATTTTTTTTGATTAAAACCAAAAAGTCTGAAAACATTTTGTATTTTCTTTCTAAAAGCACCTTTTTAAAAGTTTTTTTATAAGAACAAATTCCAGTCTTTGTCAAGGCAGCACCGACCTCAGTCTTCTATCAAGCCCACATTGACAAGGTCATCAATTTTCTGTGCTGAGTTTTATTCTGAGTGTGGGTGTAACACTTTTATATAGACGAGCTCGTTAAAGTCAAACTCACCAGATGTCAAAGTAACAGGAAAGACTGATTTGACTTTTGTCACGGTGATCTTGGCAGAAAGTTGCTGCCACAGCATCATCTGCTCTTACAATAGACATATCTGAGTGGAAAGAAACATAAGAAAGAATAATTGTGAATTTTTCAGTAATTATGCTGGTCCAATCATAATTTATTGTTTTATAATTATTGCTTGCTGCAAAGTGGTGAAGGTGGGCAACATTTTTACCTGTTTGAGCATATCTGTTAGTAAAATATCTTACAAACCAATGAGCACATTACTAAAAGTTAAAGAATGTACCCATCGGATGGACGCCAACTGATTAAGTCAAACCAATTCAGGATGGTCACCACAGCTAACTGACATTAGACAACACAGAAACTGCTAATCCATTATTACTCCAGAGTTCAATCCTTTAAAGGGATCCATGACTAAGTGTAACATTAGACTTTATTTAATAAACATATATTTTAACTGTAAAATAAAGACTGTAAAAATACTGTCGGCTGTTTAGTTTTTATAATTTTTAAACTGAAAATTTAAACAACTAAGTTTAAACTAAAACTGGCATTATTTCACTAAAACATGATTGTTTTAGTTTAAACTGAGTTTAAACTAAAAGTTTAAACTCTGAAACTAAAACGTCTAACAAAATAATTCTGTTCTGTTAAACTGAAAGTTTAAAAATATACGGATGGGGCCATTTTATTTACACACAAAGCATTCTGGGTAAATAATGATGTAGATAGGTCATCGGTGCGAGGCTGCTAGCAAGCTATATCCACCCTGAAGGTTAATCTTGGACAATATCTGATGATCGACTCTTAAATGAAACCAGAGAGCGTTGACAGAGAGGAGAAGGTAGAAATGACTCAGCCTGTAACTGAAAATATGGATGGAGGACAACAGAGCTGCTTCATGGAAGAAGAACTTCAGCTTAGCTTGTTAGCTTTAGCATTAGCCCCAATGCTATCACCATATATATGTATTAGCTCAGCGCTACACATTCTCCTCTCATCACTGAGGTCCTCCATCCACATGACAGAGAGGGGAACGCAAAAATGATTCAGRKWSRYASWYWAWYMATGGAMGYKMMKKSTRWWMRTWYTTTGTTTGTCACGCTAGCGCTGAGCTAATACATGTAAGGCAATATAGCATCAACGCTAAGCGCAAAGACTAACAGGCTAAGCTGAGGTTCTTCCATGAAGCAGCTCTGTTGTCCATCAGGGTGGATATAGCTTGCTCACACCGAGGACCTATCCACGTCATCATTTACCCAGAATGCTTTGCGTGTAAATAAAATGGCTCCATCCATGTTAAAATATGGTTTTAAAAATTATAAAAACTCAACATCCTGCATTTACAGTCTTTATTTTACAGTTAAAATAAATGTTTATCAAATAAAGTCTAATGTTTCAACTAATCAGGGATCCCTTTAACACCAACAAGAAAGTTAGTGGGTGATGGGCCTTTAATTTCAGTCTGAATCCATCTCTATCCAGACTGAACAAATTATAAAGCTAGCTGCTTTAGCTTCTGTTTGGGTATTTATTATTCTCAAAAGGAGATAGAAATGTTTTATTGAACTGTTTAAGGCAAAGAAAGGAAGCTCTTGTTCAGTTTCAGCTAGAAGAGTAGAAGGACTGTTGTGCCTCAACTGCACCTCCTGTAGACAGAGCGATCATTGAATGATTTTATAAGGAGCAGCAGTGTGTGCAGTGGCACTGTGGAGTTCTCCTCTGTGCAGAGTGGAAACATGTTGATGAGGATGCTTCCTACAGTTTTTAGGTCAGCTGGTATAACATAAATAAGAAGCACAGGCTGTCATTGATTTGTTTGTCTTATATCTAAATGAGGTTATAAACAAAGGCTAATAAACACTTCATTGAACCAAATTTTCAACAAATCAATTATGTGTAACGTAAAAAGAAAAGTGACTTTTAAAAAGTCTCTGAGGACCAAACGTGGTAATGACTGAGAGCATTATGCCAGCTCTGGAGGGCTTTTTCTTTTTTCCCTCTCTCTCTTTCTCTTTTAAATCAGCAATTAACGTGTTTCTTCGGACCTGTAATTAAAACCGAAAACTTGGTGGTGACTTTTTAGAGAATTCAGATGTGCTCGAAGGTCAGATGCACAAACCTACTAATTATTCTAACAAAGAACAAGTTAACGCTGATTGGAAACTCAGTATAAATTAAGCCTTAATTGATAATCTTCTTGAATCCTCCTCTCCACCCCCGCCCCCCATTCTTGCAGCAAGTTGGATGCATTTACTAAGCAAGCTCCAGTTTTATTTCTTTTATCAAGAAATTATTCAGAACTCATGTAATGACTGACAACCTTTAAAATACACTTTCCTTTTTCACCAGGTGTTTTGTGTTTGATAACAAAAGTCAATCCATAACTTTAAAGATCTGACAAAAAAGCTATTCCCATAATCTTTACACTGTAAGCTTCTTTTTTCATCTACATGCTGTATATTTCATGATTCAGAGAATGATGTCAGCACACACATTTATGTACACACACTTTTGGCTCTTTGTTAAAGTGATTTAGGGAGCAATGTAAGAAACGCTGATGAGTCATAGCAGCTCATGTCATTCAAGGATCCTCCCTTTGTTTTACTACTGGCCCCCCTCCCCACACACACAGACTCACACACACAACCACCCAGCCAACCACACATTCACCTCCGTTATTCATTTTCATCTGTAAAATTTATACCCTGCTGTGTAGCTGCTGGCCACCACCTTTAAATCCATATGTTGATTCACAACTGATGCCACAGAGTATTGCTGTGTTTTTTTTATTATTTTGTTTCGTTGCGATGATCGATGGTTGACATATTAATAACCAGAATTTGACATACACTTCTGTAGGTCAGATGGTTTCTTTCTGGATATACTGTAAATCTTCAGTGTGATTGGCAGGGGATCACAAAGACACTTGATACTATTGAGATAGAAAATACTTTGAAGCAGTGCACTAAAGAGTAACAGCATCTTTGATATTGTATATATACTGTATATATGTATACATACAAGTTTACTGTACAATGCACTTGAGAATAAAACGTTTAGGTATGTGTGTGTATAAAAGTGTAGATTTTTATTTTTAGACAGTGAAATAATGCCGATACACTCATATCTGGGCTACTACTACAGTTTGTAGATCCATCAAGAGTTAGCTCACCATTAAAACTAGAAGCATGAAAAAAGAGAAGCTTGCCAAATTCATCCTTAAGATAAAATAGTTTTTTCTTCCTAATATCACTTCAATTTTTTGGGGGTGGCACATTAGGTAGCACTTGCCACCCTGGCCTCCCCTCTAGCTCCGCCCCTGTTTTTGATGCATACCAGGAAGCCAGTGAGCTCCTCTTCACGTGAGTGTAAATTGGATGGTTTTAAACCAACACAGAACCTATACAGCAAGGTTGTGGTGGTTTATTATAACAAATGGAGGCTTGATCAACAAGAATTTGTAGCTGGATTAACCAGGCTGGCCTTGGCTAACAGCCATGGGTGCCTGATTATGTTCAAAAAGATCTAAGCACTCAGGTCTCACACTGAACAGAGTACAATTAGCTGAATGACGTGCTGAGCTGCTCAGATGCTCAGACCAGAGTTGAAATCTTGTGCAAATCATAGGGTGCTGTTTGTAAAGTTACACAGTCAAAAATTACCACCAATATTTTTGTTTTATTTAGCCTTTTATAAGAAAAAAAAGACAGAATGGTAAAATACAGCAGATTATGAAATCCAGACTTAAGTTTTAGCATTAATCTAGGAATTTTACTCTGTGATGCCGTCTCTTTTTGTCTTGAAAACCATGTCTCAGTAATTAATGAGCATAGGCAGTTGCTTTGTGTGCTCCTGCTTTTTTGGGAGGGAGATTTCTAAATTTTGCAGACAGGCAGGCTACTGATCACTTTCATAAAAGGAAAACTGGTATTTATTTACGTCAGTTTATAAATAAAAAATATCCCATGTTATTTTATAAAGGCATAAGTAATCTAGAATACAAAAACACAGAACCTACCCCTGAAATGAAATCAGTTTTATTTAGCACCAATTCACAACAAAAGTAGTCTCAGGGCAACAATAAGTTTATTTAAACCATGAGTTTCCTTTTAGTGCTATAATACACCTTGAGCAAACACAGTGGTGACAGTAGAGAGAAATGACTTCCTTTAAATGGAAAAAAACCTCCAGCAGAAAAGMACAAGTGACCATCTGCCTCAACCAGCAGACACAAACATCAAATGGTTGGGAAAAAAACTAAGCAAAACACAAATTAAAGACAACAATAAATGTGATAACAAATGTGGAAAGTGAAGCAAGCAGCAGCAGTTTGGAGATGTGATCAGAATATTTCCAAAGGTTTAACAGCTCACGTAACCCAAGCCAACCCCATCTACAGTGTATGATTTATCAAATATGAAAATCTTAAGCCTGGTATTTGCTCTGGAAATTAGAACAAGATCTACATGGATCTAAAAAACACATTTTTTCAACAAACAGCTGAGGGGCATCCTGCTGACTGGGTAAAGACCTGCAGCCAGGCACAACTTAAGACTGAAAAACAGCCCGAGTACATTTAGCCTTTGGCCATAGCTCTTTTATTCCCTTGCCAATGTCCATTTTCTATAAAATAAGATGGATTTTGAACATCTACCATTACACACAGCCTGAAGTTAGACTGTTGGAAACCTTACTTTATACCAATGCTTCTGACTCTGTAATTTAGCAGAACAGGCTATCATCCTTATGTGCAAATAGAAGCAGTCAGTTTTTAATGTGAGGGTCAAAATTGAGATGATAATGGAAGTGGTGAGAAAATATTGGAAAAGTCGAGTCGTTCATCTTCAGTCTCAGCTGAAACCTTAATGAAAGCCATAGGAAAGGGTAGATGCTGTGAAGACCACCACAGATTCCTCAAAGCAGGAAGTTGCTCTTTTATCTAGTCATCAGCAGATGTGACAATTACTGCATTCATATTTTTCTTACTTAAACTTAAAAAATATCTAGTTGATCAACCAGAATTTTCAGTGTCTCTACTTCTCAGGTGACAAAGTTGCTACTTTTTTGATTTCAATCCTCAGAACAAAATAAAATAATATTTAATAAGTTGTACTACTATTTTGATATACTATGTGACATGACAACATGACATTATGCTATAAAGTTTTTTTTCATTGTGGAGATTAGAATAAACAACAAAAAAGTGCTTGAAGGAATTAATTCACAAGTTCATCCCTGCTGCACAAGAACCTTTCATACTTTTGTCTCATGAATAGCATRCATTGCTGACAGTATTAAATAATAAAAAAAAATGTGGAAAAGATCACAGATTAAATGAGTGAACTGTTTTGGCAAATATTTTGTGACACAAAAACCTCAACTAATAGCCTTTTTTAAACAGTGTCGGGTTCAGAATCAGCAGTGTAGATTGAACCTCTTGCAAATCTGCAAACCTTGGAATCTTAGCTTATTCTGCATAACCCARCAAAATTATTGTTTCCATAGTGACATGGCTGTTTTGTTCATGTTCCTGTCCCTGTCAAGCTTTTCAGTGGCATAATTTAGAGCTCAACAGGTTGAGTTTGTRTTCTTTCTTTTTTTWAAATTTTTGWTAAGGTAAGAAGCTGGTAATTATAAAATGAATTTTGAAAAATAAAACTCCTTATTTTAAAAAATGCAAAACTGCTTTGATTTTGTTGAGGCTTTTGTCTCAGTTTGATTCGTATTCAGTGTGTTTGAATATGTGAAAACCTTTAGTGTGAGATGAAGCCTAAAACCAATTGCAGGACACATTTTTCTTTAACCAACCTCCTCTGATGGAGAATGAGCTTAGCCCTGAAGCTCAGCTCTCAGATTATTGTTCATTCTTGTTTTATCCCTCACCATCAGTTATYAGCATTAGATAATAATCAAGACAGGATTTGCGGAAACATGAGAATTTTATTCAAGAGCTCTTGGCTTAAAAGAATATTAATGAGTTTGTATCGGATAAAGATGACCACCTGATACCTCCCTCTTATGGTATTCTGATCAGGTTTTACTGGAAGAACACCTTGAGGGTGAAACACCAAATTTGTAAGGGATTACATTTCCAATATGGAGTGGCAATCCATCAGGTTCTCAACAGGATTTGCTTTATTCACTGTTGGAGGATGTGATAACATAATCTAAARTTACTCCCTGAACCACGGTGAAGAATTATTCAAACATGGCTGTCAGATGGTTYTTTAATCTAAGTTAACGATCAAAATTTATATTTAAGCAACTCCTATACTGTACCCCACAGACAATCCAATGCAATATGTTACCCAGTGGGCTTCAGCTAGTTGAAAGGAACACATAAAGCAAAAGGAGTGAGTCTAGTAAAGGTAARGAGTCATGTTGCCCTGAGCTTTAGACGTGGGAGAGGTGAGACCATAAAGTCTGAAGCTGATGGAGGTTTTTAATGTGTCCGGAGCCACATCTTGTTAAAGTACTTGTAATTTTCAGTCGGTCCATTTAGGACATCATTACTTACTTAAATCAAACTCTAGTTTTATGACAGTGGGATAGGGATCAAAAGAAGACTTGTAGATCAGAGAAATGTAATTCATATTTTCAAACTTTAGTGATTTATTGTTTTTTTTTTTTTGTATTTTAACATTCCTTTACTATAACATTCGCAATTCTTTCTGTTTTCTGTTATACACAACAAATTTGTTAGCTTTGTGAAGCTGAATGTAATGAAGGCTAGCAAGAGCCAGGTGTAAAAATACAACTAGAAGTTTTTCCTCAAATTAGTAAACTGTTAACTATGGAGCCCGTGAGGGGACATGGGGGGATTTTTTTTCTTTTGCGTTACCTCGCAATACCTTTGCGTTCCCTCGCAATACTTTTGCATTCCCTCGCAATACCTTTGCGTT
>NW_013952517.1:451108-456500 GCF_001266775.1 Austrofundulus limnaeus | reverse complement strand
CACACACACACACACACACACACACACACACACACACACACACACACACACAAATAAAATGTCACTTGTAATGGCTTTTTTCAACTTCTTAGACGATGACATTTGAAAATCTTTGGAAAAGCATGGCCAGTTCGCCCCAGGGCGGCACAGTGAATAGTGAAACCAGCTACGTTATTGTTTGTAATTTTAATTGCTAATTTGATAGCAAGGGACAAGATTAGATTTTGGTTTTTAATCTTTCAAAGGAATTTAAAACTGTTTATATTRGTGATCCCCGGCAAGAAATTCAGCTCCGCCTTCCATTGTTACGTTTGTTTTTTTCTGCATTAACTGTGGCTCAAAAACATTGATTCAGCAGAATGGAGAGCAATAGAAAAAATAAATTAAACTGCAATTCAGACAGGAGCCTGTGTTTCGCTACATTTTATTCAATATTACTCAAACAGGTTAAAAGAGACACAGAGAAAAGTAAATCTGAAAGAAAGAGGTCGCATTTCACTCGCATCGCGTTGAAAATGATTCTGTTTCAACAAAACAACCAAACTGAAGTTTTACAAGTGACACTGGTTGTCTTTATTCCCTGTTTGAAACTGGGATTTTTGTCTTTTTCTCCTCTTTAAGTCAGCAAAACCATCTAAGCACCAAACATTTACTGAGTCTGCTAGACTGCTGAGAAACACAGAAGTGGTTAAAGGAAAACCATTTCAAGCAAAGCAAGTCTAGTGTCCTAGTGGACTGGGCGGATTCTCAAAATTGAATATATTAGAAAATGGTACATTTTTGAGTGTGTTCGGGGTTAGAATTAAAATGTTAAGGTTTGGTTTGGGTTAGGCTACAAAAATCTGAAAATTGTTCAATTGTCTCAATAAGAATAGAAATGCAAACTGTGCGTGTGAGAGTGTGGGTGTGTTTTGACATGAAATTCATATTATTAGCTGGATTCAGAGCAGATCCGGTGTTGTCAGCTGTGTGGATCAAGTCACATCTCTGACTGGCAGAACCGACACAGCACTGCTGTTCAGCAGCCAGAACAACAATACCTTTGCAGAGTTTTTTTTTCTCTCTGAATCACTGGTTTCTTTTAAAAAGGGGGAACTAAAATGACTTGAGTGTGAGGAGAGGCTCAGGTGAAAAGGAACTTAAGATAGGCATATGTAGACACTAAAAAGGAAAATTGAAGTGTGAGTTGCTCTTGTCAAYCATAATGATGACAGAGACTGAGGATGGGAGATTAATTTTGAGAGGATTATCCAGCCGTTCTATGTGGATCCAGACCTTAAAGCTATAGAGGTGAGAATATTGCTTTTACTGTAGTAGTATAATCAACAACACAGAGATARAGTAGCAGTCATGCCAGAAGTGCTGATCTTTTCTAACCTTGCCTGAAAAATAAATCAAAAGTGATGAAAGGCAAAGAGAAAAGGTTGTTAAATAAACTAGGAGACAGAGAAAAAAAAGTGATCCAAAAGGAAACAAAACTAGCAGTTAAAATAAAATAATGAAATGGGGGAAGAAATAGAAAAGTCATTTGTTAAGTGCTGACACAAACACTATATATCAATAGGTCCTCTGCCATTGATTTTACAGTCTGAAAGAATTTCTGTTCGATGCACAAGTTATTCAGCTCGACAATTCACCAGAAACAACGCAACTGAAAAATAATGAATCAATTAAAGTTAAAAATCAAATCTCATTTACTTTCAAAAGGCCTGTACTCACCCCATCCCCAGCTGGATTTTATTTCAAAGAAAAYCAAAAGAAAGGATGGACGTTTAAAAAAAGTGCAGAGAAACGGGGCAAAGGGCACACAGAGATGTAGGGGGAAAGCAAGTGCTACGGCAGGGAGGAAGAAAGCTGTAAAAATGTGCATATTTTTCAGTCAAGCTGCATTTYTGTCCTCAAAGAACTGAAAAGGTCTTATGACACGTGTGCAATGGAGTTAGAGCATAGAGATGAATTTTAAAAGGTTTATGCAAAATCAAACTTTTTGAGCTTTATATCATGTTATGCTGTCATTCCCTCGTCAAAAAATACCCAGAGAGTTGGTTTGATTCATTCCTGCATGTTTGAGAAAACCTGAATATCCTGTGYTAGCCATGTGGAGCTGCCTCAACGCATGCTGGAACAACGCTCCGCCTATCTGTACAAAGCTTGTCTTTGGAGCTCAGCTGAGCTCCTGCCCCACAGAGCGCTCCCCCAAAGCATAGTTGTGAAGACATGCTGAAGTGGGAGTGTCAGAAARAGTAGAATTTTTTTAAAAGACAGAGACCACTTTGATGGTGTTTAGATGGACTATGACGCAAAGTCAATTTTTTTTTATATATACAGCATTTTCAGAACAACTGAAGGTAACACAGTTACTTGATTATGGTATAGAATCGAAATATGTGCCTGGAAAATATAGAATAACCCACTTTAAGGAAAATGTTGAGTTATTTTGAAGTCAAGCTAGATAAAATAATTTTAGTTTTAAATGCACAAGTGAAACATTCTGCTCCCGGTTTTTGGTGCTTACAAGTACTTGAGTTAAGTTTAACAACAAACTTTGATCTAATTACACAAGGCATCCCCTTATATTCCCATAAATGTCTTACATTTTGACTTGATCATTTAAAAAAAAGTCAAGACTGCAGAAAAGAAATTGTTTCTAAAAATGCTTCAATTCAGTGGCTGTGGGAAAAGCAAGAAATGCTCATCAAAGGGTTAATATTGTATTTAGCCATTTTTGCTGTTGAGCTACCCATAGTTGGGAAAGTTTCAACTTAAACTGTGCATAATTTATCACAGCATTGTAAAAGTTGATTCAAAAAGGAAATCCAACATCCTTAAGGGTTTCAGCACACATGGTGATGAATTGGTGATTATAAAAAATAAAATAAAATCATGATTGTACTTTTGGCTAGAAATGTAAATGCAGTCAGGCTGTTGGTCATCTTCTATAAATATGTGTATATTTAGGACCCTATCAGTTTTTACACTTGATAACAACCCACAGATATAAAGTTATTGTCCCACTGCTGTTTTACTGGAAGCCYGTCATCCTAAATACAACTGACATCCACAGGAAGGGGAAAAGTTGGCTGTATCTGCTGAGAAGATTCAAGACAGCAGGACATTCATAAAAATAATATTCATAAATCTATGGAGGCATCAGTTTGAGAGGGAATAAAATCAAATAAACTGAACACAGGGGGCAAGAGGGGAAAGGATGGCTAAGCTGTCATCTATCATGGACAATTCCTACCCCCCACCCCCACCCCCCGCTTTACGTTACAATAAAGACCCTGGGATACTCGATGAGAGGCCGTGCTCATTCATACAGTATTTTTATTCCTTTGTCCAACAGACCTACCCAGCCAAAAAGTGTAGGATTTTTTTCCAATGTAGTCGATGTTGTTTTGGCTAAAAAAATATGTTTGTTCAAGAACTAATTTGTTAAGAATGTATACAATTTTTACATGGTGTGTTCAGTATGGGAATTGAAGAAGAATATGAGGAACAATATGACAGTAGAGTCTGAGRCACAATCAAGCCTGGAGAAATTCTGACATTAGTCAGCCAGTGAAGGTATTTTGAAAAACCCATWATCAAACCTGCAGTGCAGGATGGTTTTTTTTCTGTTTTCTCATCTTGCTGTGAGAGTAGTTGCTCAGATACTTTTCATATGTTCTAATGACGTCTATCCATTGATTGTTTTTCTTTTAAAACTGTAACCCTTCCTTTAAATGCACAAATGTTTCTTTTTTTCAGCTTAAAAATTATTGAAATATTTTCACCTTTTTGTATTCTCTACTCTTATCTAACATTCCACTGCTCTGGCAAATGTTTGAACATTTCATTTTACAAAGTGCTACGTTCGAGCTTAAGGTAAAATCACCAAACAAATGTTWGGAAACTGAAATTATACCTTTATCATCTTTACTGATTCTTCATATTAGGTATTTGTAGATTTATTTTTAAATTCCAATGCTTAATCAGATAAGAAAATCTATTGACCAAGGAGCCATAAAAAGTTTCTGAAAATAACAAAATAAAATCTTGTGTTTATGTTTGGGGGACTTTGGTAATGTAAATGGGTAACATCAGATCTCGGATACTAGTTGTACACTAATTTTCAAAAAGATGCATTATAGCACTGGAAAATGTAGTGAATCATTCGTAAAAGTAAACAAAATAAATTCCACAAAATTGTTTCATTTTACGTGCAGTTTGTAGGGCAGATTCATGTGGAGATAAAGCACAAAATATGGCACCACTGACCAGTTTCCACTTCATAATCCTTTCAAAATAAAWAATAAGAGAAAGAAATCCTGGGATACTCCAAGATGTTTTTTTCCTTATTTTGTGGATACGTTTGGAGGTAAATGTTGTCATAGGAAGCACCCCAACTGGAAAAGKACTATTAATTTMGTATGTCACAAGCAAGTGTTTCTTTTTTTCTTTTCTTTTTTAAAGAACATTGCATTATTTTTTGAATGCAGACATTTTATTTAAATCGTTGACCATGAAGGCTGACAAGAGCTGATACTTTGATGAGCTCTTTTTTTTGTGAGTAGGATAATTAGCAAATAAAGAAATAGGAGCATGTAATAAACAAACTGATCATTAGCAATTTAAAAATGTCTTTGTATTTTGTTCACATTACATTTTTTGTGGCTCTAGAAAACATAAGATCGTACAACTGTACATGTCATAGAAGAAGAGATGTCAMAGTCCAAGAATGATTACGAAATAAACAAAACACTAGAAGGAAACAYTGCTTCCAGAACAATGAAAGATAAATAAGGWCATTAAAACAAGAAACAGTCAAGAGAAACAAAAAGGCTTTACAAGCGTGTCAGCGAGAGCCTTGAAGACAGTGAATAAAAAATGGAGCATACTAAAGCCCTTAAAAATAACAAACACAAATGAGAAAGTTGTTTAAAGTTGGTGATGAAATTACTGATGGCTGGAAAAATGGTTTGAGGCAGGACATGACCAAGAAAAAAAAAACAAGAGGAAGAAAAACAAAGGAGATAGTTTTAGGGCAAGTGCAACAAAAGGGGAAAGAGGATGTGAGACACCTCGAGCTTCAGGCTGAACTTAAGCCATTTTAATTTGRCAGTTGGGGGACTTGTAGATGAAACTGATGGATGTCGACTGAGGTGCAGCTACCTTTGTTCAGATACCYACTAAAATCAGACACAAACACAGTTTATGGACCAATCAATCCTTCCTGAAACATTAGAGGCTACATCTTTGATTTTGTAAAGGAGTTGTCCTATTTTTAAGAGATTTACCTACAGTTTTAGGGATCCACGATTAGTTGTAACATTAGACTTTATTTGATAAACATTTATTTTAACTGCAAAATAAAGAGTGTAAAAATACTGTAGGCTGATTAGTTTTGTAA
>NW_013952517.1:439485-450321 GCF_001266775.1 Austrofundulus limnaeus | reverse complement strand
TTACAAAACTAATCAGCCTACAGTATTTTTACACTCTTTATTTTGCAGTTAAAATAAATGTTTATCAAATAAAATCTAATGTCACAACTAATCGGGGATCCCAACACACATTTCTTTTGCCACTTATTGGGGATTTACTGTGATAATTTTTAAAACAATGTCTTATAATTACAAAAATCTGTCTAACAGGGCTCACAAAAGCAACTGTCGATAAAAGGCAACATGCCAAAACTAAGGCTGGATTTTCTTTGTGTTACAAGCTCTGCTTTGAATTCACTCAACTTCTGTTGACTGAGTGAATCCTACAGACGTCAGTGAGTACAGCTGAGTCATTTTGATTGACTCGACATGAAGATTTAAAATTTTTAGGCCATAAATGTGTCAGTCAAACTACACCAGTGGAATTCTGGCTAAAAGCACTCAAGTTGCAACATAAAACCATGTTTGCAGTACGCCCACTGAGCATTTTGAGGTTAAAAATAGCATAAACATCTAAACTGTCCTAAGATGTCTTGGGTAAAATTAAGACATTGGTCAAAAGTGGAGGGTCTGTAGACGTCTAAGCCTAGTTGTCGAATGTTTTCTCTTGGCCAAGATTAAGACTAATCAGTCGATGCTCCCTTATGGGAGTTGAATTCAAGATTATGGTTACAAGTGCTACCCATCCTAAAGAACCAATAGGCAACAAAGATGTGACAGGACCACCAATATGATACTGAATATCATATTCAGTCTGTGCTGCAGGTCTAGTTGGAAACCAGAAGTAATGCAGAACGATTGTTATTTTCTTCATAGGAATTCAGCTGTCGATGTCCGAAACACATCTTTACAAGCTTATTTCTACAAGGCTTTTAATCAAACTAAAACTTCCTACAAAGTTGAATTAAGCTTTAACAAGACATCTTTTTAATTCTTTATGACATTTAGATTTTTATCTGAGAATCTTCTCAATTGAGAAAAATCTTCATTTATAAAATAATAAAAAACAGGTGTTATTGGGTTAACATGATTAGGTTAGAATTTTCTACGATGATCAAGTTCTGGTTTACTGATATTGTATAACTGCATAAAACTGGTGTTTCTAGTTACTTGTTTGAAAGTTAAAAGGCCCAGTCTGCTGGGCCCTAATACAGTCTAAATTTGCCCAATAATTGGATAAAATTAAACTTTGTGTTTAAACAGTCTTTTCTTACAAAAYAAGTACAAAGGTAAAGGTAAACTGTTATAAAAAATAGCTGATGTTTCAATTTACTTTCAATGTAGACATAATTGCTCTAACTTTATTATGAGCTYACATAACTGAGCCCAGTCTCTCCCCAACAAGACACCAAGCTTTATTCAAATGTGTGTGTCCCTCACACGATGGACACAAGGTTTGAAACACTCAATGTGCTGAGCTTCTTTAGATCCTTAAACGGTTCCACAGTAATTTTTGTTTGTTTTTGTTTTTTGTTTTTGTTTTTTGCTCAAAGCCAGGCAGTGGCCTAAGTAGTGCAAAGAGGTCTTTAATTCAATGCCACAGGCATCACGCAGATAATTATCATGAAGTGTCATCACCATTTTGTGGTGGATGAACAGGTTGTACCRAGTTAGAACTCCAACCTGAATGCTCAAAGTTTTCCTTGTCAGGGGGACAAGAGCTTTCCAAAACCTAAGATTTGGACCGTTGGTAAAGACAAAGTAATAAAACTGATTGARATATCAGCTCAGTGTTGCCCCAGTAATACCAGCAGGAGTGATGTGATGGTGAGGTCAGTTTTCCTTTTGACTGACAGCAGTGTTGTAGTAAAGTCAACACAGTGGATGTGCTTTGCTTCCTAGAATAGGGGCAAAATAAAACCTATTGAGAACAATGCAATCGGTTTATATGAGAGTGATAAAAATGCTCAAAGACTATTCGGTTGGTCGATGCCTCTTTGTATTTTCCATAATTCATTACTTTTTACAGTGAGAGACCAGTTCCCTGAGAAACCTTCCCCTCTTTGCTTTCAGTGTTCCGCTCCATGAATCTCTTATTTCTCGAAGCATTTTCATTGTCACACCCCCACCTCTGTTTTGATGTTTCTTTTCAAATCTATTCCATCTTCCTCCTGATTGTCAGCTTGTTCTGTCTCTTTCCAACCTTCTGCTCTCTTATATTTTTTTTCATTAAATTCTGCCATCTGGCTTAATTCCTCCAAATCCCYACTCCTTTACTGTTTCTAACTTCAGGCACAGGTTGCCTTTCATCATTCACACTTCTCTCTGACACTTGTTGACTTCTCCTTGACWCGGCTCCTTAAGGAAATGTCACCACCACCTTAAGTTCCTTTCTATTACATCTAATAAGTCAAGAACCGAGAGGTGAAGCCTATAAGGACGAGAGGGAGTAAATCTGCATGAAGGAATTCTTAAAATGTGCAGAATGAGAAGATTCTTGTAAATATAAAATATTATGNGGAGTAAATCTGCATGAAGGAATTCTTAAAATGTGCAGAATGAGAAGATTCTTGTAAATATAAAATATTATGAATAAAAGTAACTGGAATTTAAGCAATGTGATTTAGCCTATATTTATAAATTTTAAAAAGCTTTTTTTTCCTGTTAGAAAAATTGAACTCCAGATATATGCAGAACAGCAAACCTCTTCTGTGTTTAATTCCCAGTAAAACGGAGGTAAAACGTGGTCCACTCGATGGTGTTCAAAGGTGCAGGATAATTTAAGATGGCATTCAAAAGTGGATTTTACATTTTGAAGCCAGTCAGTCATTGACTTTGCAAATATGTAATTATTGCACAAAAGCACAGATAGACTCTATCAAGCTCCAACTCACTGCTTTGTTCTTTTCTTCTGAACTTTCCTGTGAAATCAATAGCACACTGTTTCCATAGAGATGAAGTTGCTGCTTGATAACTTGTGGTCAAGGAAGTGCAGGGGGGAAAAAGAAAATTAAACTCATGGAAGTTCTGTTGAGACTTTCAGACGGTAACAATGAACTGATAGTAATCAGTTCATTTTCAGTGAAGGGAGTGAGCAGTGGCGTCTATACTGAGCAGACATTGTTCCTACAGATTTGCAAGTCAAAATTGTATTATAAGCAGAACTGATCCTGCTCCTCGAGGGCCACTATCCTGTATGTTTTAAAGGTTTATTTGCTCCAACACCTGGTTTGAATGAAATGATGGTAAACAGGATTCTGTAGAACAGGAAGAGGCAATTCAGTCCCTGAATTGTGTGTTTGAGCAGGAAAACAAGTAAAACGTGCAGAACAGTGACCCTCTGTGACCAGGATTGCTCACCCCTGCAACCAGCTCCTAATATTTAACAGTTTTGAAATGGTGCTAAAGACTCCTCCTTATATCATCCCATTCGTGTGCATGTTGTGTGAGCAGCACACACAGCACAGCTCATTTCCCAGTGCACCATCGCCACCCACTTTGACCTGTCTAATCAGAAGGAAGTTTACACGAATCTCTGTGACCCAGCCTTTATTTGTTTTTATTATGCTTCCAGTTACACATTTCTCTCTGCTCAGCTTGAGATAAACATACATGCATTTATTGTTGTACAGGGATGCTGCTGAAAGAGCTTAAACACTCAGAGTATTATGAAGGAGTACTGCTGCTCACCCTTGCCTGTAAATGTAATTTCTCTGATGATCCAGCAGGTTCAAGTCACATTTCAAGCTGCAGCTGGAAAAAGTAACTATTTTATGGAGATATTTTTGGTCTCCCAGCAACTAGTGCTGAATTTGAGTGCAGTTTGAAGCCTATGTGTAGGCCCTTCTTCCCAGCTTCAGGCTCTACTCCTGCGGCATGCGCAATACGTGGTACTTAAGTGTAGGTGGCCTAATACAGTTTAACACAATAGGTTTTGTTTATACAAGAAAATAAGAAAATTGCCATTTTGAATCTTAAATTGCGGTGGTTTTTGATTGAAATTTCACCCTATATCACTMTGATACATTCAAAAATGGTAAAAKTGATTTATTTTYTGTTTAAACATTTGTAAGAATAAACAAAAAATCCAATCTGGGTTAACTTATAGGTGTACATTCACATGGTATTTTGCTACAGACAATACTTACACCCAAAGGTGATCACTAAAAGTAATATCTAAGAAAGTCAATWTTTTTTATCCATGCACAGCAGCCTGGAAGACTTCTAAGTCATTTTTCGTGAAGGATGCATATGAAAACGGAACGTGAACTTTTTATTAAATCAGATGCTTTTTTGCAATTTTCCTCTGCAGCTCYCTTGTATTTGGTACAGAAAAGTCTCAAAATGAACCTATTTGTGAACACAGCAAACAACTCCCAGCAGAATTTACAGCAGGGATGTGCGAACTAATGAAAGTTGGTATTTATTCTTTTTTCCTGCCTGCCTGTACGTCAGCTCCCAATTGTTCAAGGACGTGTTTGTTGTGGAGCTAACACACACAGAAATATAATCATCACATGTGTGGAGAGCCTTCGATGAGTAAAACACTGATTTCCACATTTTTACATCATATTCTGCTTCCTGTGGGCCTCCCCCATGTGTGAATAAACAAACTTTATGACATTATATAAACTCATCGACTGTGTCTCAGTGGGGTTTAGTCATCAAGTACTAAACATACACTTCAGACAAACTTAAAATGCTTCCTGTTCTAATGCCAGAAAATAGTTTCTGGCAATCAGGAACCTTCAGCGTCTGCCACCTCTTACAAAAATACACCCACATTTATCCCCACTCAGCCCTTTAAAAACAAGATGCAGGATTGGATGAATGTCTAACAGCACTTCTGTGTGTAAAATGGCTTCACCTGCTGTTGAACCAGGTTGACATGCCCCTTTGTCTAACAGCTTTGCTCGCAGTCCCATCAATACTCGGGGTCACTGTGGCCTCACACCTACACAAGGGGTTTGGCAGCAGACCACAGTGTGCATTGAAAACATTTCTTGCACTCTTTAAAGAGCATGAATTCTTATCTTCAGCCTCACTTTTAGCACACTCAACCTGTGGGCACAATAGACAACTATATTCACTGAGAATCTTATTCAGAGGTTTACAAAACCACTTTACAAACCCTGTTGCTGCTTATGTGATGTTTATTGTTATGTTCAAGTAACATGAGAGCGTGTTTGTTTTTATCAGCCTGAAGTGACACAAGCTGTAGTTGTGACAAACTGCAGTTGGGGGATATAGTTCCAATGTCTGTTTATGCAGCTTAACTAACTAAAAATCTCATATGGCTCCTACACTGCCTTATGATATGTCAACCCAGGTTTTCTGACTGATATTTTAGTGGTTTTACTTGCAGTATTCTAAATAATAAATAAGACAAAATATTTATCTCAGGAGTAATTTCAGGTTTAGCTGAGTTCTTATTTGGCGCTGAAGGCTTAAGGAAATAGTTTTTTTTTTTTTTTTGCCTTTACAATCTTTTGGTAAGTCCAAAAGTAAATATTGACCGTAGCACAATTTTGCATATCATCTTCTCAAACATAGTTTTGTTCAGATGAAGTAAAGTATAAATCCAGTGGCTCTGATCCTGGTCTTAATATTTAAATAAACAAACACAACAGTATCCCTGTTTACCTATTAAGTATTTTTTATGAGATAAACAGAACACATGCAGTCATARCATAGAACCATAGTCAATTATAGCTTAGGAGGTAGCAGGAGTGTCACATAAAAAAAAGAATAAATAAATAATAAAAGGTAAAATAAAAATTAACACTCTGAAGATCAAAGTTAACACAAAAGTAAGTTAACAGTTAAAGAAAAAGTTTTTATAAAATCTACTTTGTTCCACTTGACAATAACTCTTGTGGTTTTTCCGTATGATTTTAGTGCACTGTGGGTTACTGTCTAAAAAAGACTAAATGCTCATTGGAATAAGAAATTTTACATTGATACACTGCAGAATTGTCCCTCTTATCAAGTCTTACAGTCTTATATCCTGCCAAAAAATACTTTTGGTCTTGTTTTGAGACTGATTTAGAGCAGAATGTAAGATTATTAATCATGTAAACTTGGAAATCTGACTCAAACTAAGTGAAATATTCTGCCAATGGAGTGCAGAATATATTTMTAAGAATCTTGAAAAAATGAAAATTTGAGTCAAAGTTATTTCAAGAATCTTACCAAATGCAATTGTCTTAGTCTATTGGCAGATTATTTCACTTAATTTTAGTCAAGTTTCCAAGTTTACAAGCTTATTAGTTATGCACATTCTGCTTTTGTTTGGAAAATCGGTCTAAAACGTGATCAAAAATGTTTTTTAGCTGGATATAATATTGTAAGATTTGGTTAGATAGACATTTTTTGCAGTGTATTATTTTTCCTGACATTGAATACATTGCCTGCTGACTTAAAAGAATACTGAAGGTAATACTAAAGGTACATATAGTCAACTATTTATTATTTTTCCTTTGAGAATTATATAAACTTATAAAATGCTTTCTCTTTTTCCTCAAAATATATAGTTTTATTTAAGATCAGTGTGACATGCTGCAGCTTTTTGAAGAAAAGTTGTTTTTTTCAAGGTGATTTTGGCTTTTTAAAACTTATCTCTTTATAGAAAAAAATCAGTCAATAAGAAGACACTTTCTCAAAGGACATTTGTTCAGGTAAAATTTGACCATGACCTGACGGAACTTTATAAACTTGTTAATCATTAATCGTGTGACTTTATTTAAATCCATGTGTACACAGTAAAAGCAGTCTTTCAGCTTACATCACCGTTTTAATGAATATAAGAGTTTACAACAGTCAGGATGGTCATTCTGTTCCTCACAGCAGCAGGTAAGACCAGCACTACGAACAAATATATATCAGGTATGTCGTTATTTTCTCAAAATTTATTAAATTTAGTTCATAAGGAATTTTATGAAAAATGTCTTTATATTTTGATCTACACAGTTAATATTTATAACTGCAACTTATTGAACAACTTCTCCATGAATTTTAATAAGTAACTGTCATTTATCTCTCTTTCCTCTCTGTTTTTATAGTTTTAAAAACACAGAATTCACACTTTAACCACAATGAGCATTTTGTTTTTCTTGCTGTGTTCAGGTAAATATTTCTGACTTTGTTTGAAATTGATATTAAGTGGATATTTTTTTTTTCAGAAATACATTACAGGACAAAAATCTTTAAAGCTCCTCAGTCACTGTTTGTTGTTATTAGTACTTCTGGATGTTTCTACCACAGTTAGTTTTAACTGCTCATTAATAAAATATGTAACAGTGAAATGATGAGTTGTAAACTTTGAGTAGTTTTATGCATGTCTGACTCATCTCATACAAATATTGTATAGTGCACTAYCCTTCAACTGTTTAATAGTTTACTGCTTTATGTGAAATTGATTCTAATACTTTTGTCATTTTACAGGATGTTTACAGTTGACATTTGCAGTAAATCGTCTGCGAAAWATGAGATTTTTGAGAAATGTTAGTGGAAGTTGTGAGGAGCCAGAAAGATGTAGCTGGTACAARGCACAAAAGGAATGCAACAAGACAGGAGAATCCTTAGTCACTATATATGATCAACAGGATGCTCACTTTGTGGTGAAATTAGTTATTGCTGCCCATATTTCAACACGTTTCGATAGTTGGATTGGTCTTAATCAGGTTAATGCTACCACCTGGCCAAATGGTGATCAGTTTACATTCAATGACTCAAATGCAAACATAAAACCTGGTGAGCAAATATGTGAAGCTATTGAAGATGGAGTACGGAAGGGTTTCAACTGTTCAGAGAGAAAACCTTTRATGTGCCAAAGAGGTAAGTTCTGACAGACAGCACTTGTTTTTCCTTTGTCTTAAAATATAAACTCATCATAATGACAAAAGAGTGATTACAATAAAATATTATTATATTGGTTTGGCCAATGATATTTTTAGAGATAATGCATATATACAAAGTCAAATTTGCTTTTACCCTTTGTCAAAAAGGACAAACCTTGAAAGGTCAGGAAACTAATGAGCGATAATGATAGAAAATCTTTTTAAATTGCTATCAAATGTTTTTGGTTCAGCAAAATAAATAAATAAATAAAAATATGCCTTGTTAAAAAAAAGAAAATGGTCCCTTTCAATTTGGATGTGCGGAGAACACTAAAGGAGCAGGTGCTTAAAGTGTTGAGAAAAAGGACACATAGGGCAGTAGACTATTGCAAGATTCCTACAGTTTTTTTACAGTTCAATGTACTTGTATAAATTTATCTGTATTATTAGGGGAAATCATTACTCTTTTTTAAAATGATTTTTGTTGTTTGTTTTCAGATAATAATTACACCCTGATAAATAAGGAGAGAAACTGGTGCCAGGCTCTGCAGTACTGCAGGACACATTTGAGTAATTTAGCCAGCATCAGTGATGATCAGCAAAATGAACATCTGAAAAATAAAAGTTTGTCCTCACCAGAGAGCACAACGTTTTGGATCGGGCTCCTGCATGATGAGTGGAGATGGGCAGACAAAAGCTGTTCAACATTTAGAAGCTGGGATGTAAAGAAAACAACAAGCGAACCATGTGTGCTCCTAAATTTTGATGCATCGTTTTTTCCTGCAGAATGTGAACAGCCAAAACCAGCACTTTGTTCCAAAGGTAAGAAATAGACAAAACTAGATACTGCATAGCACTAGCATATGTGACCCTGTACACACACAGAGTACCAGAACTCACCAGAACAGATTTATTGTTTTAGGTGAGGGTCGTTGGTGGGTCCAACGGGTAGCCCTTCATCAGAGCTTAAAAATAAATAAATAAATAAATAAATAAATAAATATTTTTAGAGTTAGAAGCATTTTTGTATGTCCAGACACCCCCTTTGTAAACAGAGCCCCCTCCTCAAACATGGGGTCTACTGTAAAACCACTGGCTGATGCAGTGTAGGTCAGACACATCTACATTTCTGCCAAGTTTCATGTTGATCAGTGCAGCTGTTTCCATGATATGGTTGGCCAGAAATCACAATTTTTTTAAATGTTAAAATTAAAATAAACGGTACAAAAACAATATGACTCCTGCTTTGTGTGTGGGGTCATAACTTGATTTAAGCAGAAAAAACAAAAAACAAGAAACAAGCATCACTTGCAGACACATGGAAGAAAAGCAGCTRATTTGTGATCTGTTCAAACTTTCCCAAAAAACAAGTAAAGAGAACTTTGTGGGATAATTTTAGGAAATGAATTCTACCGCAGACAATAGGTCAGTATTTTTGTCACTTGAGCAATTGTTTCAACAAAAGAATAATTGTACTAAAATAGTATTGGTTAAGCTGACCAAATCTGAATAGTGAGCCCTAAGAAGCTCTGTGTCAAATTAAAGTCCTCCTATGTGAAACTGTTGTGGTTGGGTTCCAGTGCCAGTTTATATAAATCTCCCTCTTGTCTGTTACTTTCAGGCAGTGTGAGAATCATAACAGTGGGACATCCTTTAAGTTGGGAAGATGCTCTTAACTACTGTGAGGCCTACCACACACGCTTTCTGTGGATCGAAGATGGAGAGGATCAAAACGCTGTTGAACAATGGCTGAAATACTCTAATGGTTCTGGTAATTACAACGAAAAACTGTGGATTGGTCTGAGGCAGAGTTCTGTTTTTGGATTCTGGATTTGGAGTGACAGAATAGTGAACTGGAACAACTGGAGAGATAACAGAATACCTGAGCTGTCCCCYGCTTATTCTCATTGTGGTGTGATTAATGTCAACGGCACATGGGGTGCTGAAGACTGTCGGAAAGCTCATCCTTTTCTTTGTGAGGAGGAGATTTCATATATGGATGAATAATTAAAAAGTTGTGTTAAAATTTAGCCTCTAAATTAGACAATACCCTACTGTAAAATCAGCAACACAAAGCCAAGTAGATATTTAGTAATACGTTATGGAAGTTTGATTCTTGAACTGAATCTTATAATTCTGTCATTTTAAATATTCTTTAATAAAATTTTCTATAATTTTTGTGGGTTTACGTGTTCAAAGTATAACAATAATATATATATTTTTTGTCAGTATAAAATTACATTACTTAAATCAGTTTAGATAGTGTACTGAAAATTAAAATTCATTTGACTGATTTTTAAATTTTAATTAGTGTATTTTAATATAAAGTTTTACATTTATCTGTTTATGACTACAAACAAATTAAAACTGAAATAAAATGTTGAGTATCTGGGCTAATGTTTTTTTTAGCAAAGACACAGCTGACTTAGAACTAAACGTGAAAATTTGCTGTGAATCGAACATTTTTGAGCTGATGTGAACATTTCTGGGTAAATTTACTGCTTCATGACTTGTAAATAAAAAACACGTTTTTATCAAATCAATGTCTGACCTAAAACCTGTGTTTTAGTATGCAACAAATTAAAATGAATAAACTCTAACATTTGTCAGAACAGAGAAACTGCTTCCTAATATTTGTGTCTTTTTGTCTGTTGCATTAAATGAGCTACAGTTTGCAAATTAAACCAATTTTTATCAGTTCATACGCCGTACATTAATAAACCTGCTGTTTGAATTATTCTCTGGAAATAATAGTTTAGGTCTTTTTTTAAGTTTTGAATGCTTAAACATCAGTGACAGGTTTCTCTAAACTGGTGAATTATATCCAAAGATGAAATAGAATATGTTAACTCAAAGTAAAATCCGTGTTAACTGTGATGATTCAAATGAAATTATTTTCAGACTTGATTCATAATTTGACAAAGCACAAACATAACAATGAGTGAATTTAGGACGGTTCAGGCCTGTTCATCACACTCACTAAAAGGGATAAACTCTCAATACGTAACTACCTGAACCTTGGTGTGTGTGTGTGTGTGTGTGTGTGTGTGTGTGTGTGTGTGTGTGTGTGTGTGTGTGT
>NW_013952517.1:436312-437762 GCF_001266775.1 Austrofundulus limnaeus | reverse complement strand
TCAGCAGCTGTTCGTTCACCCCGACACACACACACAAACACAGCTCTGCAGCAATGACACAGTATAATCACTGGACTGAACTCTCCCTATTAAATGTGCGTAGATCCTGTGAAGGCCCTGTTATCTGCAGATGCTGGCAGAATTATTCTCAGGAGCTGAGGGTGATGCTCTGTGACGTTTGGACTTATTGTTCACATATGCTGATGACCTTTATATGGTTATTTTCGAAGGACAAAAGCAAAAACGCATCAGTATATACTAAATCAGCAATCACAACATGTAATGGTCATGTCAGTATCAGAGTTCAGTAATGAAAAGTGTTTAATGATATGTGTCATACAGTTTGGCACAGTAGAATTACAAACCAACATKGCTTTAAATATTTGTTTGAATAACAGTTTTATTAAATAAATTTTACCGGTATACTTTACTGTTAAAATCTTCAGGCTTCTAAAGGAAACTTAGATGTACAAGATGTGTCCAAATGAAAACTTTGGGACTCTTGAAACAGTTTTGGTTCCTAAAAATGATGACTTGGATAGAAACGATGATAATGAACATGTCCATACGTATAAGTACATTTGTTTATGCAGAAACAGCTTTTTTAATACATACACTAACTTCTGCATAATCAAATTAATTCAGATGCAAGCGTACACGGACATGTCAGATGCGGCGCTCAATATAATGCAGTGACTGCATTCAAGAAGTTGATTATAAATAATTATAAGTGCAAGTTGGCCATAAGTGACTCGTGTGTCCCTGACCCCTGCTTGGGCTGCGGTTTTAGTTTTTAATTAGTATTCCAGTCCAYACCCCAACAACCTTTCATGAAGTTTCTGTCGTTAATGGCTGACTTAACAATACCTGCATGAGTAATGGCATTGTAGACATGTTCAGTGTAGAGGTGGCTAATTTAGACTGGAAATTGTCCATCAGAGCTACTTAAGGGTCACAGTAGTTAATGGTGAGGTAAGCTACAGTGTTTGTGTTCATAATTGTATGTGGAGCTACAACATTTCTCACTAAATTCTGCATAATTGCATTATTGGCTTATTAAATAAACCAGTATAACATTAAGCTTATCTTGACAAAGTAAAACTTGATTTGTATAATATGTATAACATTTTATTTAAATTTTAGACATTAAAATACAGACTTAATGGTAAATGGTAAATGGACTGTACTTATATAGCGCCTTTCTATCCGTCCAGGACACTCAAATCACTTTACACTGCAGACATTCACCCATGCACACACACATTCACACATTGATGATGACAAACTAAAATTGTAGCCACAGAACTGAACTTTTTGTTGACATCATTGGCTTCATATCTTGCTTTACCAGTGGTGGACAAAGTACTCAACTCTAGTACTTGAGTAAAAGTATTGATACTCATGGTCAAATCTACTCCACTACAAGTAAAAGTTACTCAGTCAAAAATCT
>NW_013952517.1:433186-434266 GCF_001266775.1 Austrofundulus limnaeus | reverse complement strand
GAAGTATAAATATATAAAATACTGATACCGTATTAGTTTGTACACAAACAGATCATGTCACACTGCAGCAGGACATAATCATTAAAATAAAAGGACTGTACCTAAGAAATATTCGTATATCATGAATTAAATTATTGCATTTGGCCGCAGCCCTCAGATTTTTATTTTGGAGAAAAGGTTTGGGCAGCCTTAAACTGAAATTGCCAGAATATTGCATCCTAAATTTAACATCAATTAATTGTTTTAACACAATATAATAATTTCTGCATTGTTTTGGGGAGATCACCTCCTAATAAATGTCATTACAGAAAATCTAACTGCTCATTTTAAATCAAGACTTTTACTTTTAATACTTAAGAACAAAACATATCAGATACTAAGACTTTTAATCAAGTAATATTCCTAAAGGAGACTTTAACTTACCAAAGTTTTTTTTTTGGTAAGATACTTGAGCTTTTACTCAAGTATCACTTTGGGGTACTTTATACAACACTGGTTGTTTCTTTTTTCCCCCAACACAAAGTTTTTATGAGGTTGTGCAACTTTTTTTTACCTTCCTAGTAAAAACATTGCATCTAACGCCAACCTTAGCTGGAACTGAACATTCAGAGCCTTGTCTTTTCTCCTGTCCCGACCAGAAACACCTGAGTTTGAGGACTAAAGATGCACCAAGGACAAATTTATATATTTTTTCAAAGGTTTTGCATCAGTTTTTGGTTCGTACCAGATTCTTTGTAAAAACTACAATTAACAGTACAGAAAAAAAATTGGTAAATTTTGCTTAGTGCTCATATTTTCTGTGACAAAGCATCTCTTACTTTTTTAAAAATAATTACTTTTTGGTAGGGATGCACGATATATCGGTATTGATATCGGTATCGGCCGATATTGGTCATTTTTTAGAATATTGYTATCAGTCCAATATGTGAAATGGGGCCGATATTAATGTCCGATATTGATTTCCCACTTTTTACAGTGGGGAAAATAAGTATTTAGTCAGTCACCAATAGTGCAAGTTCTCCCACTTAAAAATATGAGAGAGGCCTGTAATTGACATCATAGGTAGACCTCAACTATGAG
>NW_013952517.1:427384-431900 GCF_001266775.1 Austrofundulus limnaeus | reverse complement strand
CATTTTGTCTCTCATAGTTGAGGTCTACCTATGATGTAAATTACAGGCCTCTCTCATCTTTTTAAGTGGGAGAACTTGCACAATTGGTGACTGATTAAATACATATTTTCCCCACTGTATCTTTTTTTTCGGTTTTGGGAAGTAAGACGGTTGGTTGAGCAGCATCTGTTTGATTATGATAGTGATATTGACGCTGCGCAGCTAGGAATAACTGAAGTGGGGAGCCATGTCAGATCTCTGGTTGTTTATTTGCAGTATCAAAAAAAGACCCAAGTGTGTTTTTGCACATATGTATAATATAATTTGTATGTTTGTGTAATATCGGTAAATATTGGTAATCGGCCATAACACAAATATATCAGATATCGATATCGGCTGAAATTTTCATATCGGTGCATCCCTACTTTTTGCTATCTGCAATTATGGCTTGATTTTGAATTATGATGCCATTTAAACTGCCAKCAAATTTTGGTCCTAACACGTGTTGATTTCCTGAACAGAATGCTTCCCTTAAAATATCAGAAATGTTAATTTAATTACAAGGAAAGCTTGAAAACTGGAACTACTTTGTCAAAACGGCAACAAACACTAAGCATGTTGTTCTCTGCTCACACAATTGAGTGAAGAGATAAAATTGCTGTAGCTGTTGAGGGGCAATTGTTTGAGAGGCTTAGTGAGTCCCCCCGGTGGCGTGTCTTTCAAGTGGAGGAGCCCACAGATGACAAAGAACTGGCAATTTCACAGCATTAAGATGACTTCCAGGAGGGTTTACTTTAATCTTTATTGCTACCAACTAAAACATTACAAAAAYACATTGCTCTGTTAACTGAGCTGGACATCCTCAGTGGGCGTGTAAACCAGTCGTGTTTTCCAGCTTTACTTAAATTCAGCAGTTTCATAGGTGACAGAAATTTGATGTAATAAAATGACAATTCTATCATCCACTGGTTTCTCTTTATATTTATTTAAAAATGTTGATTAGTAAATCCCTAAAACAGAAATATATGTGTTGCTATAACCCTGAAAAAAAAAAACACAGAAGAGCAGTGTTTTGTGTTTTGTTCATTCTAGGTTTGTGTGCGAAAAATGTCAGAGGGAAAAGATGGACTCAGTGGAACAGAACCACTTCCCTCACACCACAACAACAACAAAAACAGACTTTTCTGGATTTATACCACATGAACAAATATATTTCATTTCTTTTAATAGATCCAGCTAAACTCCACACTCAGGGGAAGTGGAGGGAAAAGAATGGGAATGAGTGGAGAGAAGAAACGAGTAAAATGCAACAGAAGGCTGTGAGCATTTCAGTCTAACCCTGTGCTTAGCAGCTTCCATCATTAACACTGAAATAACCTCAGCTTAAATTAAGTGTCAGATTTAGCCTTTTTTTTTTAACCAAGAGGCCATAACAGAAATCAACTGCCAGCTTCAGTTTTTAGATCATGTCACTACTGACAATATGAGTTTGTGTAATATTTTCTATTTAAGAAGCTCTTGAACAGTTGAAATGACTTCAGAAGTGAGTGTTAGCTTTAGTAGCATGACATGAGGAGACACTTCTTCTATAAATGATACAAGTATTTAAGAACACCTTGTTCTTTCATCCCTAATGGAACAAAAAAAATGGTAAAATTGCCAAAGTTGCTTCACTGCCTTTTCCACCATAAATACCTGTTTGAATCTGCCCACCAGTTGAAATGAAACTGCAAAATAAACTGTTTGCTGCATTGTACCAAACAAGGGCACATTAACACACATGACATTGGAAGTTAACCTTAGCTCAGTTTAGTTGTGCTCTAGGGTTCTTTTTGCTAGTTAAACACTCTGAAATCACAAGTAAGACTGGAAGACAACCTTATTCTATGAAAGAGATTTAATTACAAACTTATAAATGAATGACTTGTAAGAATGATTCCAGGGCCTTTATGGATGAAAAATATGTTTAAATTGGAAGATCATGTTTGCTATTGCAACTGTGCAGGATTTGGCCTACTGTGTACAGCTTGCAAGGTTGTATTTAAGGTAACACACTTTATTTTATTGTGTACATTATACCAAACCTCAAATTTAAAATCCAAGGGACACCAGTGAGCCTTTGATACTGATGAAATTGAATGGTGAATGGCCTTATCAAGTCCAGTAGAATCCCAAGGCCCTTTATACTTGAGACATTCACCCATTCACACACGTTCACACACAGATGTGAATGGCAGTAAAGCCACATAACCACAGCTGCCCTGTGGRACACTGCCATACACCGGCACCACCGGACCCTCTGACCACCTTCAGTAGGCAAGGTGGGTGAAGTGTCTTGCCCAAGGACACAACGACTGAGTCGACTGGACTAGGATCGAACCGGCGACCTGCCGGTTCCGGGACGACTCCCCTCCACACAGCCGCCTGTAAATTGAGAACACTCACAAAGATTTTGAGACATTTTGAAGAATTCCTTACAATTCCTATTTACCAACTGAATAGGAACCGTTGCATTAAGATATTTTCTCACCAGTTATTGGCCTTACTACAAAAACTTATTAAAACACTGTAATAAAAAAAAAGCCAGAATTTGTCGTTTGACTATTTGAAAACAGTAGTCCACCTTTCAGCTGCACAAATATCCCTATCAGTAAACAATTTGTCCGGCTAATAAACTGTTAGTTGTTCTGACCCTGACTGTAGATTTTAGGGGAGTAGAGGTTAGGAACCAAACTGCATGATTGTGTTTTGCAAAAGATCACAGTAGCAGTTTGGACAGTATTCTCCAGGTGCTCGATCCAATCTGAGAATATTACAGCCTTTTCTTGTAAAACTGCTGCTTTTACACTGTGGACCAATATAGCTGTTCCACATGTTGATGTGAAGTCGTGCTGCTCAATGGGTTTCACTTTCTCTTCCTCTCACATGCAGGTCAATGATACCCCCCCCCTTCAACWRKCACACACACACACACACACACACAAACACACACACATGCGCACACACACACACACACGCACGCGCACACACACTTCAATCCAGCCTTCCATAAATTTTTAATTCAACCTGCCTGCCATTTGGCGTGCAGTCACACAACGATTTTGGAATAGGCACATTATTCACRGATAAGGAATACACACACACACACGCACACAGATAAGCATTCATGCCTTGCTGTAATTGTTCAGCCACTGGAGCATAGGTTGCAGTGAATGATTGTAGATAACGGACAAAAATGAGGAAGGAGGCATCAAACATCTCTCTTCAAAGCTTTCTTGACTTGACTGCTTCTTTATACCATGGCAGGACAGCGGGTCAGTTACATCAGGAAAAAAAAAACACACCCTGTGGATGGAGCTTCACTGTTTCTATAGCTGCTTTGCCAGACCTTTTCCCCCTTCTTTTCTTTCTGTGTAAGTCTTTGAATTTACAATCTCTTATTATTTCTCCTACCTCACTTACCTTCTCTCACATAATTGTTTTGGGCTTCTTCCATTTTTTTTACACTTTTCAGCATTTTTAGGATCTTTGAAATAAGGTTGTTTGCCCTTATTTGTAGTATTGTCATTTATTCAGCAGATTGTTTTTGTTTATTTACCTTCTCATCTGAACTGGGTTGTGGTTTCAGTTGTTCTTGATATTTGAATCAAACTGTATTACTAAACTGGTCAGCAGTTTTCAGTGAAGCTTTTTGTTGTCTGTCTTTTAACAAAATATCTTGAATTTTCTGGTAAAATTAGATGTGMTTTTTGTTAGCTGAGGCTTATTTACAACATTACACTCTGTGCGATTGTGCCTAACATTATTTTCAAGGTTTGACCAAAATGCCTCCAGRTTTATTTCTCAACATAAAATGATTTTAATCTAAAAGATAAAAATGAAAAGTGTTGGGTAATATGGAGTTTTACAAGTAATGTAAGGGTTTTATTTTAAACTAGAAATCATGGAGGTGTTCGAAGAATATTCTGTTAGAATGAAAGCATACTGCAGGATCAGGTGGAAGAAAACTATAATAATGGGTCACAATCCTCCAAAGTTTAATCTATAGTCAGTTGTAATCTATAGTTTCATAAAACATTTTCAAACTAATAATACAGAAGATTTTTTATTATTTCTCTGCAAAAGTGTTTGTTGAACCTGAATTGATGGTTTGTGATCTTACATGGATGTTAAATGAACTTGACTAAGAGTAATTAAAAGAAGTAGCAGCTAAGTGGATCCTGCTCCTCCTGTAGAGTTTGAGCTGGGAGGATTAGCTCAGGTCTTAGCTGTGCCTCACCTCCTGTTGTGCGATAAGCGTAATGATTTCTCTCACCATAATCACTGTAGCATTTACTCAGATTCCCTAACACAATGCTGCCGTGTTGCAGTGTGTTGTGTACGAGTGGTGTCTCCCAGCGGGGTTATAAATAGAAATGTAAAGCTACCAGTCCAACATGGTGGTATCAAATTGCTCTTTCTGCCCTTTGTGCGAGTTTACACACACACACACACACACACACACACACACACACACACACACACACACACACACACA
>NW_013952517.1:421147-426096 GCF_001266775.1 Austrofundulus limnaeus | reverse complement strand
GTTATACACCTGTACTATAAAATGAACAACACACATTTTTCAAATTTTTCAATTCAAAAAATGTATTCATTTCATTAAAAAAATAACTACAATAGAAAAAAAGGAAATACACAAATCAAAACTCAAAATAAAATGAAAGGTAGCAGATATCTTGACTTGTTGATTATCAGGAGATTGTTTGTCTTTTGATAGATCAAGACTCTATTTTATCCTTTACAATGGTTCTCAGTCCTGGTCCTTAGGGACCARTATCCTGCATGTTTTAGTTGTTTTCCTGCTTCAGTACACTTGATTTAGATGAATGAGTGATTGACAGGCTTCTGCAGAACTTAAAGACCTGCTGAAGAGGAGGGAAATAACTAAAACATGCAGGATAGTGGTCCTTGAGGACCAGGATTAAGAACCACTGACACTATGATAAACTAATTGTGATAAGAAATCCAAACTGATACAAGTACAATGAGATGAGCATGTTTTATAAAAAAAATGTTCCTTTTGTGAGCAGAATCGTTAGCATGCAGGAGCTGGACCTGCAAGAAATGCTTGAGGGAATTGCTTAAGAATGAAAATGGTGTCTGACTTGGTACACAATAGATTGCATAAATCACTCCATTGAGACTAGCGGGCTGCCATATAATTCAGCACGGCTGAAGTGTGTTTATGGGAGTCATTCTAATATCTCTGAATAATTAGGTTGTAATTTATTGATGCTATCTTTCACCTGGGCACATCCGTGTGATTTTAGGACACAGGATGGTAAATTCGAGAAGTACCRGAATGTCTGAATATGGAATGTTTTTATGGTAATGATGTTTGGGATCAGGTTCAGACTACTTTGTGCTGAAACTCTTAAATAATGTAAAATAAWAGGCATTTTAGTCCTGGTATATTTTAATAAACCAAAAACATGTAAGCCAAACAAAACATTTTACTGCAAGTTGTTCGAACCTTTGTACTGATGCTAGTCCACTGCTAGGAAGTGACATATTCCCTTGTCGCAGCTATCAGCACATTTCACAATACCCTATTATTCCTCAAGTACAAAAGCTGTGAAAATACRTATTCTTTGAWATCAGGTGTGTTTGAGCAGAGAAACTACTAAAACATGCAGGATAGTGGCCTCCAAGGACCAGGATTGGACACTCCTGTCCTAGACCAAGTTTGGTTCTGGCCCAGACAGCATTAAAAGTTTTAGAAGTTATTTCAATCCAACTAGGCTTAGTGAAACTTTGTTTTTCTAGCAATTAGTTAGCATAGTGTGTTTTAAAACAACTAAAGTAATYRAAAKCTTATTTGTGTAACACATGTTATWATGGATGGATAATGAGGGCYCAGATTGTGTTGTAAAGTGCTTTGGGTATCCTGGTTGAATAGATAAGTAGGTGCTACATCAGTACAGTCCATWTACCATTTATTTCTTGATCACAAASAATTACCTTTTGCCATACTTACGTCTTTTTAATTTACYATAGAATGTAGGGTTTTATTTAGCTTTTTTTAAAAACACAGAASCAGTTATTACAACCTGCAGAATATTTTCAAGCTGAAGAAATCCCTTTCTAACAGACACAGCATGAACAACCACTTTGTATTCTGCCGTGTGCACACTTACACACTCGACAGCTAACTCAATGACACACCCAGCGGGCATGGTATGACATGAACAATCACGGCACTGCAGTTAGATGCCTTTTGGCACTTTCCGAATGGTTTTCCTGAAAAGGAGAGTGGAGGAGTGCCATTTCAACCATTAGATGAAATGTCTTGACGTGGTAAGGGCAGAGGAAAGGGCTTACATGTATAAAATTGTGGCTCCACAATGGACAGATCTTTAMGGGCATCCATTTTTCTGAATCAAACACCATTACAATGATAGGTTGAGAGGTTTTTAAGATACAGCTTATCTGATGGCTGAAATGCCTTTGGTATTTCCTAACTCTTTTTAATCCATTCTTTGACTTTCTGGTTGCATGTAGGAATATTAAAGTGGATTAAACTGAAAATGGAAAAACTGGCACAAACAACATCTTTACAAATACAAATGTAACTCCTGACATTGTAGGAATGTGTGTTCACCCACAGGTATTTACAGTGAGAACCAATGGAAAATGCATGACATTGTGGAGAAAGTTTAGGTGTTTTTCAAAGAGAAGGTATACAAAGAGAAATCCACTAATGTTTTCAGTTTAGACTTGTGGGGCAAGGACAGATCATAGGAAAGGAAAACTATAATTGATARCTAAGGAGCAAAAAGTGTTTATTTATGTCTGCTACTTTCTTTTTTATCTGACTTTAAAAATCTAGTTCATCCGTTCAAAGATAAAAAGACAAATACATTTCCCAGCAGACCCTTAAAGAAAACACACACACACTTCATGTGAAAATCATGTATTCATCTATAAAAACAAAACTGTGAAACCCATGTTTTCGCTGTAGATTTGGAGAAAAGAACAAGAACTTCACATGTGGAAGTTTGAATGGCTTTATCTGTCAACTCAAATGTGAAACAGATTTGCTTGATTTCTGTGTGATTTTTGGAACATTTTTAACACGTTCGTGAGTGCACATGTGAAAATCATATTTTTATTACTGCTTTAAGAGAAGGAGCTTCACCTTTTGTAAGGGCATCTCCATCAAAAGAGCTTGAGCAGGTGTCAAAATGGGAGCGATTTTCTGACAGAAAACATCTCCAGGTCTGAAAGAAACATAAACAATACAAAAAATTWAAAAAATAAATAACATGGCGGTGGCTGCCAGAGTGGGTATGATGTTTGTAGAGGCAGGCTATAAAATAATGTGCATTGACTAGAATACAATTACGCAAAGCAGCCACACTGAAATAATCACTGTTTTCAAAAACTGGCTTGGCAAAACATGGATGTATAGCTTGCTGCTMTCTTGACTCAAACACTTACAACTAAGTTAAACAGCAATACGAAATGTACAGATTTTTTCCTKAATTTTGAGTTTCCAACTACTGAAAGTCAGCCTAGTGACATTCTGGCTTTAGGATAAACATTCTGAAAACTATAAAATAAGAGCAAATACTTAAAGGACTTTAAAATACAAGTTAAAATATTAAATGGTATCGTTACCTTTAGAGGGGGGAAAACTAATAAAAAATCAATGTATTTGGCATGTCAAATACATTTGAAACATTTTTGATGGAACAACATCACATGATTTTGCAAACAAAGCATGAGATTTTGGACAAATTTTAGATCATGCGAAAAATATTGAGTTTGTGTTTTTTTCTGTAAAGGTTTAGTTTTTAATGTTTGGACTGAGGAATGTGTTATAGATTGTCAGATGCCACTCAGTCCCTGTTTATGGTGGAACTCTTGACATCTGTTTGGGTCTACTACATATTACTGTGAAGGGTACTGCAGTGTAGCTGTGTTATATAACCACCACACTGCAGCTTCATTAGCTAACATCACAGTGGTTTGAGAGAGTGATTGAGTTGGATTCACCTGCTGCTTCTCTTATGTTATACATAAAAAAGCTTAAAAGTTGAAGATATAATGATCACTGCAACACTAGAGAATACAACTTCTCTTTCTGTTGACCCTCTACTTTTAATACAGAAGTTATTCTGACCTTCCAGATTTTTTTTATTCCTAATAGTAGTTTTACAAGCAATGTTACAAAGCTGGTGTTTTAAATTTCATATGCTGCCCTTTGTAGGATGATGAAAAGAACAATTCTTGAATTAAAAAAACCAACATAAAATCATTGTTCAAAAAGTACAACCTGTGGTGCGTTTGGTGCACAAAACATTGGATTTTCCAAAGTGTGGAAGATTTTCCTTCAGCAGTGTGCCTGCAGTGTTTGAGTATATACTAATTATTTTAGATTTATTAATAACAAAAGGTTCATTTGTCTCCCTGATAATGTTGTAAAATAATGCTTATCATGTCTTAGTAATTGGCAGTCACATAGTAGATAATCTTCAGACAGTACAAGATGCTCTAACCCTTTTGCAGGATCCAAGCCTCAAGCTGAGTCAAATTGTTTTGCTCTCTGTGGGGTTCCCCCTGCTCTCAACCTGCATGAAAACTTTAGTTTCACTGCTTCTAAAGACATTTCAGCCATGTCAGTGGTGTTTTGCACTACATACATGCAAGTCCATGTGTGACAAACACATCTCTGCCAATTTGAAAACCCGAACTAAACATACCTTTTTTTACCCCCCTTTTTTTTTTTTTTTACCTTTGTCATATTTTCATCAATCAGTGTCAAAATTTGTTTGTTTGTTTTTTTGTTTTGTTTTCTTATCTCTCCTGCTGTTTCCAGGGCTTTAAGAATTGATCCATCATAAGATTTTAGGTTACCAATTTTGTTGTCTGGAAAGTTTGTAGGTGTATTTGACAAATYTTTCTGCACATTAAAATGTCAAAAAGTTGATGGTGACAATTTGACATGCAAGTGGTTTTAAAAAGCTYCATAATAGCTTGGTTTGAATGAAAAGGCACTTTCACAAAACAGTTCTGTGAAACTGCTGCAAATACCCYTCTGTTTTTAGCTGCATCTAAATGTTAAAATATCATGAATCTAGAACAAAAATAAAATTTAATTCAATTCATTTCAGTTTATTTATATAGTGCCAAGTCACAACATATGTTGTTTCATGAAAAAAGAACAATCTAAAGAAGAAACCAGCAGGCTGCATTGAATCACTTCATCACAGTCTCCCATCCTGAGCAAACGGTGGAGAGGAAAAACTCCCTGCTAATCAGGAAGAAACCTACAGCAGAACCAGGCTCAGGGCAGGTGGCCATCTGCCTCGACCGGCTGGTTGGAGGACAGTAAAGAGACACAGACAAACACAGAAGAATTGGTCCAGGTGCATGTTCTTCTAGAAAAGAGAGAAAAATAAAACATGTTATTGATAGAAATAATTACAATAAACATGTAGAGAAGAGAGACTAAAGACAACAGCAGAGTGA
>NW_013952517.1:416178-420726 GCF_001266775.1 Austrofundulus limnaeus | reverse complement strand
GCCCTGATGACCACAGGCACCACTGTGGTCTTCACCTTCCAGGTCTTTTCCGGTTCCTCTCTGAGGCCCTGGTATTTCTCATGCTCCTTTTTCCTGATGTTGTGGTCACTTAGTATTGCGACATCCACCACAACGGCTTTCCTCTGTTCTTTATCCACCACCACAATGTCCGGTTGGTTCGCCATTACCATCTTGTCTGTCTGGATCTGGAAGTCCCACAGGATCTTAGCTCGGTCATTCTCCACCACCTTTGGGGGGGTGTCTACTGGAAGCCTATACACATACCATAATGCTAATGTTTAGAGCCAATATGTGACCTATATAAGTAATTTAGTCATGACAAAATGTTCACATGTCAGCATAAAGTGCCTTAAGTGTTATAGTGTGACAGGACCTTTAGAGATAAACATGCTTGAACACAAACATATTTACATTGATTTGGTTTAAAAACAACAACTTTAGAGAAGCTACAGGTGTAAATGATAGACAACAATAGCAATATTGTTTGAAAACTAAACAATCTATACAAAAACTGAAGCTTGTCTTACACCAGGGATGCTCTGACCTTTAATCTTGTTTGTTTTCTACTTATAATAACATTCCCAATTATGTTCCAGTGGTGTTTTCTGGTTAGGGTGCTTATTTCCTTCCTAACACCCACCACCCCTCCCCCTCCCTAAAACAACACAAAGCATCTCAGCATCTGTTTTTGCCATCATAATTTATTTTGTATAATATGGTCATGCGTGAGTTTAGCTTTACTGACAGATGTGTGGGGGTGCAAATATTGGAAAAGAACTCAATTACCAAACAGATTTCATGAATGTTTTCCCTTAAAATGCACAACCTTATCTTCCACACTTAAAAATAAGGCAAATTAACAAACTTTCACCTGCCAAACCCCTGGCAGACTTGTTTTCTGCCTCATCACTTTCCATTTTAACAACTCTCCCCTTTTTTATCCTTTTCTGAAAATTTTTTTGGAGGGAAAGAAAAGTTCAAGTCATCACCAGCAACAACAGTAAAGTCAGCCATTGTATGGAGACAAAGAGCTGTGACAAATCCCTGACAAAACAAATGTGTATTACTATCACGGGTACAATAGAGAACAAGATTGCACGTCGGCTTCATTTCCACTGTCAAGATACTCACTAGCAAAGTGCAGTCTGAAAAGCAATTATGTTCATCAGGGAGATGTACGGGTGATTTAAAATTATTTCCTATTGTCAGGCACATGGGAGGGAGAGAAGTTTTAGTTTTTTCTTTTAATATTATTTTCTTTGATGGATGAACTGTCTCAGTTAGATGTTACGGCACATCAAGAAAGAACTTCCTCCTGTGACAATGTTAGAAGTAAAAAAAAAGTCTCCACACCAGTTGAACAATCACTTGGCTGTAGGAACTGTAATGATACACAACTGTAAAAAGGTATAATGTGTGACACAGAGCAGGTTATTTAAATGCCTAGTCTTCAACAGTTCTTTACATGGTTTAATGTGCCAGCTGATGTTTATACAGACACATGCTACCCCAGATGTTAACCACATGTAGAAAGCTGCAGTCACACAAGACAGGCTATAGCAAACCCAAACCCACGAGGGTTTTTTCAGCTTTCCTTCTACAACCAACATCATTTTAATCTTTTTTTCAACCATCAAGCAGCAAAGACTGATGAACAAAACCAAGTCACAGATGGACAGTTTCTGTATACATTTTTATGACCTAAAATACCATCCACTTGCAGCCTTTCACTGTTCTTTCTCTACCTACCATGCTTTTCTTTATCTTCCTCTTGCCTGCAACCCCCCCAACACACACACACACACACACACACACACACACACACACACACACACACACACACACACACACACACACACACACACACACACACACACACACACACACACACACACACACACCTTTCCTTCCTTCCTTTCTTTCCTTCCGCCTGCCTCTCTTCACAAGATTAAGGGCAGCTATCTTCTGCCAAGCCATATGCCAGATGCTAACACTGCGTGCAGGCAGCACAGCAGCTATTAACAGCATAAGTCATCTCAGCAGCTGCTTTTATAGGTGTTAGCCACAGACTTATCACCCCTGCAACTTAAAATCTTGTCAACACACGACCTCAGAGCGACTTAGATAATCTGGGCCGTCAGCGACAGATGTCCTGTTATGATACTAAAAGCAAAGGACAAGGGATTGTAGTGTTTTTACCTGCTCATTTATTAATGATGTTAGTAATGTGGGCGAGTTTTTGCTTTATTTATAGTTTTTCATGTTACTTTACAAACAGACCGACAGCAAGGCAACATGCTGCATAGTGTGAAACTTACTTTTATGTCAAATTACATGCTTTGACTTAAAAGCAGCCAGTTTTAGTTTTGATTTTGTGTTGGGTGGAATAAAAGCATGCTGGTGTTTTCTCCTGAACATGCTGCAGTGATGATGACATGTTAATCAAATGTTAGGTTTCTTTAAGCAATACATAATGATTCTAACACATAAAGGCCMTACAGAAATGCATTCCACTCACTGCCTTTTATAAACAACTTTTTGATTCAGTTAATCATTGGTTAAAAATTGACAAATGTATATGTTTTTGTCAAACCTTAAAATGAACTGAAATCTAAGTAGATATAGTGAGATGWCACTTTCAGAGTGTTGAGAATCACTTTAAACTACTACCACATCAAATTGTAGCTTAGTGTCTGTAAACTGACTGTTGCTGTRGGCTGTGGCAGCCATCTTGAATTGGATTGACTTAAAGTTAATCAGGTTTTTAAGTTCAGTTATGGCCCATCTTCTAACTTTTGGCAGCAGAAGATACAAAACAAAAAGTCAAACTAGTTTGGTCCAAGCATCATATTAATTATTTTTATTACAGAAATAAGCAAACTTATTGCTATTTTACACTAAGCTGCATAGAGAGAGAGAGAAAAACGAAACAATATAGAAAGGCTGTAAAATAACTACATGAGCTGATTTAATCTTTCATAGATTATGACAAACCAATCACTATGTCTCAGTCCCAGGGAGTCAGTTGTGTGAGCGGTGCATCTGATTGGTGCAGGTGGTAACTGTGCCGTTAATCAAGGTGCTGATGTGCTGCCAAAAACAATTAAACAAACAAGATGGAGCAGAAGTTGAGACTCCGGTACTTGTTACTGACTCATGCAGAGCAGATAATGAGCTGTTAAAGAGATTTTTAATCAATCTTTAGGTGAACATGAATTAGCTTCAAACTAATCCTGCTGTTGGAGGTAGTAACCCTGAATCAACCTATGTTACATGGGTATAAATATTAAGTCTTACCAGCTCAAGTGTATTTAACTGTATGCATAATAACAACAAGCTAAAGGATATTAGACACTTGTGTAGGTTAAAGTCAGTAAAACAAAAAAGGCAGACCGTTGTGACAAAAGAGAAACAACTTGGATCCATTTGTCTGACCTTTATTTTGAAAGGATGATAAAGTAGAAACCACGATTAAAGACAGGTCCAGCTTCACTGGCATCTATTGTTGAACCTGTTGAGAAAAAAAAAGACAAAAATAATATGAAATTGCAGCAGCAGTTCATACTATATCAAACAGTCTTGCGATAAAACATTCTCTTTTTCCTCTAAGGTTTTACGTATCATCTGAGATGGAGAAAATAAAGTTTGGTAGGAAGTAGTCATATCGACAAGAAATTTGTTTTTATTACCAATCAAACTAAAATAACCATCAGTTAGAAAAAGAAGCCAAATAGTCAGATAATATTAATCATGATTTCTCAATTGACTATAATCAACAAATGTCATGTGAAAAATCTGTTTAGAAAACTGCTCTGAAAATATTCATCCATCTGTTAACGRAGTGATCAAATCCATCAGCAGTGATGTCAGAGAAGTAATCGGTGCTGCCCAACAATCTGGGAAGGGCTTTAAGGACATTTAGAAACAATTTGCAGTCCATCATTCTGTAGAGAGAAATCTCTTTCACAAGTTTCAAACTTTTAAGTTGCTAAACTTCCTAAGAGTAAATGTCCCAGCAAGTTCACCCGGAGGCCAGGCCATGTAATGCTCAAAGAAATCCAAAATCATCTGACAGCTACATTTCAGCCTCGACTGGCTTTAGTTGTCAAGTTAAATGAGGAAGTTTATGAAAGTACAGGGAATCATAAAAGGGATGACTTGGTCTTTTTTTGTGTTTCTCTGCAAAAAAGAATGTTGAAGCAGCATGACTTAAATCTGATGATGGAATAATGTGCTTAAAATATATTAGAGAGGTCTGACTACAGTGCACAGAACTAAACACTACAACTAAGCACAGAGGAGGAAGCTTCATGATTTGTTCTTTTCAAGCAACAATATTTGAGCAACTTTCAATCATTGAGAAGCTATAAACTCTTTAGGTTAATATCAGGTTAAATCAGCCAACGCAGGAGATGTAATAGGATGTGTGTAAACCAGTATATTAACCTCATTAAAACAAAGTTCATAAATTTAAGCTTTTTTAATTTAATAAAGCTTCCTTGTGCATGTGGCACCTATATATATATA
>NW_013952517.1:413072-416098 GCF_001266775.1 Austrofundulus limnaeus | reverse complement strand
TATATATATATTATTTTTTAATGTTTAAGAAAGTCATGTACCATCTTCAACTTTGTTTTAGAGAACTCCCAATTTATCTTTTTTAATTCTGCATCAGTAATCAGGCTCACAAACCTGGAAACGTGCCTCTGCGGGTATCAGCCAGCTGTAACTCGAACAGGCATGCAAACATCTGTAGGAACCTAGATCCGTATCACTGGTGAGTCTATTTAAGGTAATAACTTCCCTCGGCACAGGCCATCTGACAGAGCTAATTATGATAAAGTCTCAGCTGGGAGGTTTTTTAACACGCAGCCTGAGAAACGTTAAACACAGAGATGCGGGGTGTTTCTTTTTCCGCTGTTTTCCGCTCTTTGTTTTCCCTCTCAAATCACTGTTCCGTTCCTTGAGCACTCCAAACTCCCACATGGACCTTCCTCATTAGAAGGATGGAAGCGTTTTAGATTTCTCTTCCTCCTCCTCACCACAACAGCGTGGGGAGCTTGTGATTGACAGGTGAGGCGCATTTCTGCTGCCTGCACCTCTCCCAGGTGTGGCGTTTACTCGCCGGGTTACACTCTTAAACACACATGCAGATGTGCACAAAGAACTGACAGAATCAACAGTGCACAAATTAATTCATAAGAGTAAGTGAAAGTGAACAATGCTGCACACACAGCTGCAGATAAACTCCTGTCCCCACAAGGCCTTTGGATGTTGAGCGATGTGAAAAAGGACAGAAAAAAATACAGTGGCAACAAACGTTACCTGAGTTCTTCAGCTTTATGGGAGAGCGGCAAAGAAAAAAGTCTTTGTTGAAAAAAACTCAGATGAAATCTCAACAAGGGTTTATGTGGGCTGTTGAGAGACTTTAGTCAAGGTTTTCTTTAACAGTGGTTTGTCTTCACTCTGGTATTATGGAGGCCTATTTATGCAGCCACTGTTTGTTAAAGCAGTCTGCTTCCTTCATGTTTTTTAACAGAACTCCTGATGTTGGGAATCTTATCCATCCCCTCAGTAGTACTTTCCAATAATCTTTTTTCGAAGTTGAAATTCACGCTACACTTTAAGTATGAAGATTTATTTACCTTTTTTGTTAAAGCAAATTTATATTGACCATGATTTTTTATAGCAGTAAAAAAAAAAAACAAGGGCAAGAATACTTTTTACAGGCACAGCAAAAACTGATAAAGATTTTGAAACAAGAGTGAACCACACAGACAATTTATTATTTATTACAGAAATTCATAGTTCTGCTGATATTTCTGGAGATTCGTATCTTCTTGCTGCCATTGTTCAGGAATGAGTCAACTTGTTGTATTTCAGTCATGTTTGTCTGCATGGTTTACACCAGTGTGATCAACAGAAAGAAGAAAGTTTTTATATTTCTCATTTCTCCAGCATGCAGACACCCGTACTGTCAGTTGTGCAAAATCTGAAAGTAAACTGGAAATGAAAATGGAAATTCCACTGCCATTTTAAAATGACCGGAAAACACAAGTTCAAAACAAAAAGCGTATCTAATACAAATTTACAGTACATACGCAAAACATACTTGTTTCCTGTATGTAGTAACACTATAATGTGTGTTTGCATATTGTGATTTAAACTGCACAATCTCTTTATCTAACGAATTTCATTCAGTAACTTCAGCCTTTTTAACAGACTCTGCAGTTCTTTCATGCTTAAACATGAAATAAAAAAGTCCAACAATTGAGAAGTAGTTTTGATAAATACTCAAAATATGTAGCTTTAGCGAAGGACTTAAACAATGTTGTAATGAAATTATTCAGTCAGTTCATCAGGATTAACCATAGGCTGAAATAACACTAAGAACAAATCTGTTTTTTTACTTTGGTCCAGTTAAAGGCCGGCAAGCCACTAATTGAGATATACTACCCTGCAGCGTTCGAAAAATCCTACTTCCCTGCAGCGTTCGACAAATCCTATTGCGCTACTGCCCGGGGCAGGTAAACTTATATTCGGGCAGGTGGGTGTGTCCCAATGCCTGCCCGACCAGGCAGGTAAACAATTTCTTAAAATTTTCTATAGGGCCATTTATTCAAAATATTCTGAAAATAAATGAAGAAATATAGCATTTTAAAATGTATAGAAAGAATAAATCCTCAAAATTTCCCCCTCCTGCTGTAGAAAAGTTACATCCTGTGGCGGGATCATTTCCTCCCTCCCGCTGCATGTCACGCAGAGCGAAGCTTTAACAACCGTAGTTTTTTCACACCCAAGTTGTCAGAGAAAAAACTTGTTTTTTATGTATTGTTAAGATACAGTGTTTTGGTTTTGTTTCCATGTGGATAATGACTTTCATAGAAACAGTGAGTTTTCTTTTAAAAAAAGTGTTTTAGGAATTTTAAATAAAAGTTTCTTTGGAAATACTAAGCAGAGGGTCTGAAAGCAAAAATTTCATTTCCTTTAAATTAAATTATTGTCGTGTCATAATTTATTTTTCTTGGTTGGAAATTGTGTTTAAATTGATAAGCTACGGTGGTGGGAGGATACTGAAAATCAACACAACTAAGTGAAAGAAATTGAAAGAGACTAAAACAGTACCATAAATAATAAAACAATTAGAATTAATTATCAATACGGCTGTTATTCCAACAGAGAATTTGAAGATTGTTTTTTTAACAACTGTGTGTCAAGATGGCATCACAACCAAAACAGTATTAAATTTTAACTGTTTAATCTACCTTGATGTAAATAAACATGGAATAAGTAAATTGTTAATACTTAGAAAAAAAAAACCACAATGCAAAGCACTGTGGAACAAGTGTTATGATGCCAGTGATTCTAATTTGCATTTAAAGTGGTTTGGAAGAGGAGTTTTTTTTTCTCAGTGTTTCCAAAGCAAACATAAAAAAAATTCAAGTGTTTTTTGTTTTGTCTCCAAAGTAAATTCAAGTGAAAAATTAAAYGACTAAACAATATTAAATGACTCAGAGTTGAGCCACATCATGTAGATGAACAGCTTCTGTGTTTCCTGGCATTAAACCTGTTTGGTCTCTTACAACAAATGAAATCTTAGAACC
>NW_013952517.1:411381-412627 GCF_001266775.1 Austrofundulus limnaeus | reverse complement strand
CTGAGTGTTTTATGTGCTGCAGAACAGGAACCTGCTGTAAAACAGCACTTATGCTGAGTCAGGCTTGATTTTTATAATCTTTTCCTGCTAAATGAATAAATCAAATATCTGAGTCACTAGAGATCTTTTGGCAAAGGTACACAATTCTTCCAAAACACACTCTCCTATTTGGAGTTTTGTTAATGGTATTGGAAAGTAGTCAAATGGCATTAAAAATCTAAACAATGTAGTCACTGCTGGCTTTGGTGCACACTGTCAGAATTTTAAACTCTAAGCCTAACTTATCTCATTTCCCCTTTTTTCTACCCTGTTTTCTAATTAACTTTTTGCCAAATATTTTTGCCAAAATTTTTGCCTTGTCTATGTTTCCATGCTTCTTCTGAGCAGTGCTTCATTACTGCTATAGGCCAGACCCGTGACGCTTCTAGAGTTTAGCTTGTGTTTCTGTAATGTTGATCTATTTAAAGACAGGGCTGTTTTTTTATTTCATTTACTCCCATATGTTTCCTCAACCAATTAACCAATACTTAGTTTAACAGGGTAATTTAACTGGTGTTTTATAACACATCTGGTAAAATGAAAAATAAAATTTGACAGATTGGGTTAAAATAGAAACCAGCTAAATTTTTTATTATTGTTATTATTATTCTGCATATCAGTAAAATCCTATTGAATTAATGTCACTTACTGATTGTAATAAACTAGATTTAAATAGAACTCAACTTCTCGTCCGTCCTTTTTTTACTGAATTGTAGACTAAGTATTAAACATACTAAAACTGCAGCAGAAAGACCTCTGTATGTGTATGTGTGTGTGTGTGTGTGTGTGTGTGTGTGTGTGTGTGTGTGTGTGTGTGGTGGGGGGTTGTACTTGATTTAGCTACAGAGTGAGAACCATGTTAGGTTTTGAATCAACAAAGTGAGGACCTTTTCCTGGCCCTCACTTTATTAGCCGCTCTGCTGTGCTTTACTAGTTAGGTTCAGAGGTATGGTGTGAATTAAGTTTTGGTTCAGGTTAGGGTAATAGACTAGTAATGGTTAGTTTTAAGGAAAATGCCTGGGTTATGCATAAATACTGTCCGGTATTTTTTACCTGAGACTTGAAAAACAACAACCCAACCAGACATTTAGACAAAGACAATCAGAGACCGGTAAAGTTTAAATGATACACTTTGCGCAAAGGGGAGAAGTTCAATGTCCAACTTAACATCAGTTGGGTACAAAGAAGTTCTAACGTTTTGCGGACG
>NW_013952517.1:405768-410977 GCF_001266775.1 Austrofundulus limnaeus | reverse complement strand
CCATTAAATCTGAGACGAGAGTCCCGTACTGAATCTAACTTTATTTGGAACATAAAGACATCTATAAAACATATAAAACCTTATAAAAACCTTTTCAATACAGTTACAAAAATGGAAGTAATACAATGTCCTCAGTTTGATGCAAGTTGTGTGTGTACATGTTTTTGCTACCTGTTAAGAAACTATTTTTGACCATTTCCCTGGTACGCACAGCCTGGTGAGGACCCAATGTTCCTTATGGGGCCAAAAGTCAGGTCCACTCCCCATCAGTGGAAATATTGTTGGTGCGTCAGGGGTTCGGTTTAGGACCAAGAAGTGAATTGAGTTTAGGTTAGGTTCAGTTGTGTACCTGTGGGTTAGGCTATAGAAATGACTGGTAGATTATTGGAAGTCAATGCAAAGTCCCCATGAGGACAGAAGAACAAACYTATGTGTGTGTGTTTTTTTCCCACTGAGAATTTGATGACATCAGTCAAACATAAAGACTACCGCAACTTTCAAAAACTGTAAGCAGTAATTTAATGAACAAGTTTTGAGCTACCTATGAAGTATTTTGGTCCTGTGTTATCAGACTTCCTAATCCATGATGCATGATAAATACAAGCCTAATCAGGAATCATTAACTGACTCTGACATCCAGTCTGACTGCCATGGCAGCAGCATTCAGTGAGTTGATCACCCCTGCGGCATTAGAAAATCAACTCTCCATTTACAAACAATTTACATACTTGAACCTTTTGGAGGTGAGTGTGTAATTTTTTTCCCAGAGCATTTTCCTTAAATTCCCACTGTTTCATCAGCCAAACAACTAGTCTGAGATCAGGAACTCTAAACTAATTAGTAAACTAAAAATATTATGTACTCATGTAGAATGTTTTTATTAATTTTACCTTAAAGGGTAAAAATAACTTAATTAGTTTTTTTTGTAAGAGAGCAAATATTTGTCTGATTTGTTTAAGTTTTGACTGAACTAAAAATGTGCTTTAAGCATCATTCTGTGAGTTAGTTCCAAACATTCAATCCAGATGCCAGTTCAGCTTCCTTTTCTTATTCTCCTCTCAACTTTAAGTTATAAACAACGCTGATTTTATTACAGCTTGGCAGTCATTTTACTTGCTTACATGAATAAATTTAAGTATATTATATAGTATAGTTATTTGTATTCAATATGACTTATTGTGCATGTTCCATGTATTTATATGTCATGAGCAAATGAGGTAAAGATAAGTATTTGAAATTCAGGCAGCTTTTTGCTTGCAGGTCTGTGATTCTACTATTGTGAACAATCAGGCTTGGTACTCGAAGCTCTTATTAGTGATTGAGTGTAATTTGTGTACACAGTGCTGTATATTACAGGGAACAGTGGTGGTGAAGTGTCTGTTGAGATGCAAAAAGTGGTAAACCATATGAGAGGTTATACTATTATTCTTTGGTATTTTCACCAAACCATGTGATATACATATTTTATTGTAACCCCAGAAATCATATCCATTTTGAAAAATAGTTTGAGTAAAACCTTAGGAATAAAAACAGTTATTTAATGTTCTTTTTTCTCGAGGTTGTCTTATAGTGCAGCACACATGGTCCTGGCTTTTCTTTGTAGGAAAAAAACTAGAATAAACTGTATCTGAGATGAATAATTTTATGATTTGTGTGAAAAGCCACATACGTTTGTCTATGTTGATACTTCATGAGTTGCTCAGGTTGTTGTTGTTATTGAGCTATTTCTACAATAGAGTGTAGTGAGGCATTGCTCCCAGAAAAAAAGATTATGGTCTTTGTTCCCTGCTGGGAAAAATATATTTAAGTCACATAAAAGTTAAAATGTAGGAGTATTGCTTGTAAGTGAAATAAGTTGTATGTTGAATCCATAAAAGGCTTTCTTTTTAAGGAAATAGTTGGCAGGAATTTTGGCCCATTCCTCCTGACAGAACTGGTGGAACTGAGCCATGTTTGTAGGCTGCCTTGCTCGCKCATGCCTTTTCAGTTTTGTCCARAAATTTTGGATAGAACTGAGATCAGGGCTTTGCGATGGTCACACCAAAACATTGACTTTATCCCTGAACTACTTTGTAACCAGTTTGGCAGTACGCTTCAGGTCGTTGTCTATTGGGCCCCAGTTTTAACTTCCTGGCTGCTCAGATGTTGCCTCAGTATTTCCAAATAATGCTCTTTCCTCATGATGCCATCTCTTTTGTGAAGTGCTCCAGTCTCTCTTGCAGCAAAACAACCCCACATCATAATGCTGCCACCCCTGTGTTTCACAGTCAGGATGGTGTTCTCAGGCTTTTTTTTCTTCAAACAGAACAATGGCCAAACAGTTCTAATTTAGCTTCAATAGACCACAGGACGTCTCCAGAAATGAAGGTCTTTGTCCCTGTGTGTACTTGAAAATAATCTTATTCTTTTGAAGTAATGGCTTCTTCCTGTGGCCTTTCAGCCCATGTGGATACAAAACTCTCTTACCAGCTTCAGCCAGCGTCTTCACCAGCTCTTTTGCGTTTGTTCTTGGGTTGATATGCACATTCTTGTCTGGGACACAGAACCTGTCTCCTTCCTGAGCGARWTCATGGCTGGACATTCCCATCTTGTTWGTACTTGTGTATAATTGTACAGATGAACGAGGCACCTTCAGGCATCTGGAAATTGCACCCAAGGTTTTGTCACTTCCGCCTCTTGGTTCAGTATTTTATTTACATGAACAACACCTGTCTGATTGGCTTGTGACGTGATTCATTTACATACAACTTGGGGAGCATGTGGGATTTGAACACATACTTCAAATTATTGTTTGTTCATGTTAATGCTGGTGGCACAATAATAGTGCCACAAAATACAAGTTGTCCTTCTTAGTCAAGACATTTGTGGTGTAGTCATCTGCCTGTCCCAATCCTGATGGGTTTTGGGGATACATCTATTATTCAGTTTTTCTTTACTCCAACGATCATATAACCATCAGTATGGAAATGTGTTGGAACATAACTTCTTAAATAGCTGTAATGCAACTTTGCATTTTTGTCAGTACAATTAGAATTAAAATGAAGCAAACTGATCGTTTTCTTGTGTTGTAGATTTATTCCTCAAGTTCCTAAGTAGGGGATCATCATATTTCAGAAGCATGACAACAAATCTACCCATTTGCAAAACATTCCTTTATTATAAATAAATCTCATTTTTGTATAAAAACTGGCATGCTTCAACCATGGCATTTTACAGGTTCACAACCCAGTTCGCCAAGACAGCAGGAGGAAACACACTCATCTCATTATGCAAGGGCGATCCATAAGACAACAGTGAGACAGGAATGAAAAAATCATCACGACCACAAAAATACTTACAAGTAGAGAACAACAACAAACAGATTTGATTCTCATAGATTTCTCTTTTTAAATGTAATTTGATAAAWTCTCTTTACCAACCCCACCTTTGCCCTTTTTATATAGTTTACACAAGTAATTTTTTAAGAGTTTCTCTGTTCATTGTCATGTTTTTCTTTTGTTTTAAACAGCTAAGTTCATGGCAGGACCAATGAGCTGTGAGTAGCAGCAAAGCAGGCACACTGACTGGCTGTTTATGTGGTCCCACCTCTGTGATTTGATGGGTAACAATACAAAATGTCTCATGCTTGGATTCCATTGGGCGTTCTGTCGATTTATGAGTTCTTCAACAGTGAATGACTTCTTGTTCTCACTTGGCCTTGCCTCCATGGCACCGTCCTCTGTCGTCCCTTCAGATGGCATGATTACTGTAGCTGACYTATGTTGTCTTAGTTGATGAAGCTGTGTGAGAGGGAGAAAGTTTAGGTCAAATTTGGCAACTGTGCATAAAGGGAACACGATTTTATTTCTTWAGTCTGAATAGAACACTGCAGTGGTGCTTATTTAATGCTTTTGCTGTTTTTTATGCTTTCAATGTTCTGACATAGTTGGGGCTGCTCAATGTTAGTTTTATTAAACATAATCACTGCAGATGAATTTGGGTGGTGTATTCGGAGACTGTGCAAATGTCAAGTCACCATAGCCATAAAATAAGTTTCTACACAAAGTTACTATTCACTAGAGAGGAAATTCAGTTGTTTAGCTCTAACCTATTAGTTAGGAGCTAAAATTGGGTCCAATGTTTTTGAAACCGYAAAAGTTTTAAACTTTTGGTGTGGAATCATGATTGAAAGCTCAACATAAACCACCTGATTTAAATGTTATCAGTCCCATCTCTAGGTACGCAAAGCTCAAGCGGTCAGCCCAACTAGACAGGTGCAGAATGTTTGTTCTGCAGCCAAATTACCCCTTTGCCTTCTCTGGCTTATATCTCAAAAACTACTCCAGAGATCATTTGATTAAAGTTTGAATCATATCTGAGCAGACCCGCAAAACACTGCTGTCTGTTAGCAATGTSTGGGGMGTCCATCAGCTACAWCCTAGATCAAGTGCCTCCCCCCGGTCAAAGCGAGCTGGGCGGACTGCTTGAACTCTGCGTCCCGGAGGAGGAGCRAAACCCACTAAGCCTGAATGCATGTTGTCAGATTTACAAATGATTGATAAGTGATTTCCAACCTACTAGGAGGTAGAGGAGGGACTGATKACCTCTAATAATGACCATTTAATAGTCTGACAACATTCAATTTGAAGCGGGTGGCTCCTGAGTCAGTTGAGCTGTCAATCATGATTCCGCTCCACCCCCACGCAAAAAACAGGGCTAAAAATTTGATACTTTGAACAAATTTATTACCCCAATTAGAAAACAAAGCAGAACTTTKCCTCATGTTTTATAATTCAATTGATTTTCATAGTTATTTTAGCACATTTTAAATTATACTTAGAAATGTGTACATGCAAATAAAGTTGGACATTCTTCTACTTTTGGTCAACAGATAGGAGCGGGCGTGCTGGCTCAGTGAAGTTTAAACAAAACTGAACATGAATCCTACTTCTTTTCTGTCTATTGACCAATAGTTGAAGAGCAGCTCACCTTACGTGCATAATGAGGCAGAAACACTACGATTTAGAGTATGTGCTAAAATACATAGATTTCCATCAAGTTATGTATTTTAGCACATACTCTAAATTGTAAAAATAAACACAAAGATCAGTTAATTTAGAAAACTTGAGATGGTCCTCTCTGTGGTTGAGATTTTCAGCACGTCTMCAGTCATCGTGTTTATAAGTGCTTGTCTAAAGGTTAGACCAGTTACGGAAGCGTATTTCTATCA
>NW_013952517.1:403482-405453 GCF_001266775.1 Austrofundulus limnaeus | reverse complement strand
ATATTATTTTGTTATTTACCAGCATTTAACAAAGAGATGACTGATAGTCTTAGTTCAAAAGTAAAAACTGACATGGATGTTTAAAGATGTAAAAGGAAAAAAATTGTATAGGTCCTCTGGACGGGTTCTTCTTTAATGAAACGTTTCGTCTCTCTTCCAAGAGACTTCTTCAGTCTGAGAGTTTGAATTTGAAGCCTGAATTTTGCCTGAAACTCTCAGACTGAAGAAGTCTCTTGGAAGAGAGACGAAACGTTTCATTAAAGAAGAACCCGTCCAGAGGACCTATACAATTTTTTTCCTTTTAACAAAACAGATTGTACCACACACACCATGCGTCCAACCTGTCGACACAATCTGCGTGCACTGATTGCAGAAACTGAGACCACAGATTAGTAATCCGTGGTGTGTGTGGTACAATCTGTTTTGTTAAAAGGAAAAAAATTGTATAGGTCCTCTGGACGGGTTCTTCTTTAATGAAACGTTTCGTCTCTCTTCCAAGAGACTTCTTCAGTCTGAGAGTTTCAGGCAAAATTCAGGCTTCAAATTGAAACTCTCAGACTGAAGAAGTCTCTTGGAAGAGAGACGAAACGTTTCATTAAAGAAGAACCCGTCCAGAGGACCTATACTATTTTTTTCCTTTTAACAAAACAGATTACACCACGGATTACTAATCTGTGCTCTCAGTTTCTGCAATCAGTGCGCGCAGATTGTGTCGACAGGTTGGACGCATGGTGTGTGTGGTACAATGTTTTGTTGTATCCGGTTTTATTGTGAAAGGCTAAACAGGAAGTGAATACTGTGAGTGCGGGGACAACTTGTTGTTTAGGGGTTAGTTGTCGCTCGAATCCTTGTCTCAGAACACAACCGTATGAAGCCGCATCTTCAAGGTAAATTCAGTGGATCTGTTGTTATATAAACTTAAGTCACTGTCGTGTTCTCATCAACACACTTTTTAGCCACAGAATGTTCCTGAAAAATTCATCAAAATCCGATGTGGTTATTTATTTATTTTCATATTTTCCAGGCAAATGAATCCTGAAATGGAGGTTAGCCTCCTCCATCCTCCTGTCCCCCGTTTTGTTGTGAAAGAGAATAAATATCTGAGAACCGCTGGAGAAAACCTCAGAGTGGCTTGCTGTCGAGAAATGACCCCGTGTGGCGAGCTTCATCTGCAGAATGACAATCATGGGAGCCGCGGCCCCGCTCTTACTCTGAAATGTTTCAAACTTTATTCAGATGTTTCTGAAAGAGTAATAAACATTTCCTAAAAGTTCAACATAAATCGATTCAGTACTTTTGTGATATAACCCTGAGAAGGCAGCTGGCTAACTTTAGCAAAACTGTAAACATCCTGTGATGATCCGATCAGAGCTGAAACAGCCTTTAGGAGACCCAATACAAAAACTACAGCAGCATCCGTATCTGTGTGTAGACCAAATCATGTCAGGCACTGTACTAGCCTAGCATAATACCGCCACTTCCTGGACATAGAACTATCACGTTTTAACAAGATACAAATAACGTGATAGCAACACACTTCCGTAGACCAGTTGTTGTATCTTGCATTTCAAAATAGTTCTCTCCAGGAGGAAGTTTGCACAGTGCCTCTGCCAATCAGTGGGGATGGGGCTGTTCAAGAAAAAACTGTCCAGATTTAAATTTTCAACAAAACAACTTGAATGTGTAGGTATAAAACTTTGGTGTTCTCTTACTCACTGTTGGTCTCCATGCTCTCACATAGTTCAGTCTTAACTTCTCCATTTGGTCGGTCTCCTTTCTGAGTCAGCTTTCCTGACATGGTGGCTGCTGTCACAATTGCCTGTGAAATGAAGCATTCGGTGACTTAATTTTGTGCGTAATATTTCCTGTGCTTTAAAGGGGAGAAGATCATGATTCAAAGACCCAGTTCTTCTGCAGATACTTCGGAGAACTTCCTGCCTCAACATCACCCATAAATGAAGAGGATTCCAG
>NW_013952517.1:400957-402324 GCF_001266775.1 Austrofundulus limnaeus | reverse complement strand
TTTGATATTATTTGTAGATCAAATTCTACTCAGCACTCTTGAGAAATGAACCTGAACATCTGCAAATAATATCCAAACCGACACAAAATAATGTAATGCTTTGATTGGATGGTYATGTGGTTCWTTWACGTACAACTTGAGTTGTGAAGAGGTAGGGAGTTGAGTGCTTGCCAGAACACTTTTGAGTGAGCGAGTGTGCAATTTTATCACACACACTTCGAATTATTGTTCATTCATATTGATATTTGCACTCAAATCAGTGTTACAGCACGTACAATAGTAACGTCATAACMAATAGGAGTCAGACTTACCTTGAAGCTGCGTTTTCGTTTGGGGACATTCTGCTCTGGGTGGAAGAGAATGATGTACACCTTAGGCATGTAGAGCATTCCCAGAGAAACAGAGGCCGACAGACTCAGAGAGATTGTCAATGTGGTGGTTTGGATATACATCTGAAACACACACAGAGAGTAATGTATGACATTTTGTCACAGATAGTGCTGTAAAGGAAAAGCCTAAGAGGGAAGTTGATTTAATAAAACAAATGATGATACTAGGAGGTTATCCAAAATGACAAAAACACCAAATACTATAAGTTTATGGCATGAGATCATAAAAACTGAGAAGCTACAGATGACCTGTCTTGTTGCCAGGTAGTGGAGATGTTTATCTCCATCAATTCTGCCAAGAAAGTTAGAAACGAGATCYACAAACCCACTGCACTGGTCTACAATAAGTTTCATGGAGTAGTTTGGAGGAGGACACATATGACACAAAAATTTCTGGTTTAGAAGAAAGTGGTGGTAGCYGAAAGAGAACTAATGCATCAAATGATGCTGTTTATAACTACACTAAAAGAGGAGCACAGTAAGGCTGCATTGCTAATTCAGCAGTATTATTTTATATTAGGTCTCAATTAAAAAAACAAGATGTGATCATGATGAATGCAGAACTAAAAGCAAACTGGCTCACAAATATAAGGAAGTAGCTGGGAAGAGTTATTTTTGATAACGGCAATAATGGTAAACTTTAAAACTGATTAGTTAAAAAAATGAGTATGAGCGGAACTAACTTATCAGGAACAAAAAACAGGTGGCTACAAATCCCCAGCTTATTGGTCTGATTGTTGATGACCATTTGGTAAGTCATCCAAAGTGACAAAAATAATACATACATAAGAATTAAGCCATCTAAAAATCAAAAATCCCACATACAAGCAAGTCATCCAAAATGAAAAAAGATACCTTATAATAAAATAATTAAAAAAAAAAACACTAGGCAAATTTCAGAAACTAATTAATAGATGCACAACATTACTGATTTCTTTTTGGACTCAACCCTAACTAAGATGGTGCCACAGCCAACTA
>NW_013952517.1:398118-400502 GCF_001266775.1 Austrofundulus limnaeus | reverse complement strand
GTACATCTACAACTGTTTAGCCTTTGGAAGCAACAGATAATGAACCTTAGACACGCAAGCTATCACATAATTTTGTAAATGATGTTATTTTCACAAGTGGACCAAAACATGTCATTTCTCAGCATGAGAGCTTATTCTAAAACACTGCCATAAAAGGCAGTGGACTATATGAATTCATTTAAGAATTTTTATGCCTTGAATTTATATTCATATTAACCCAATAAAAAAAAAATACTTCAGTTTTTCTTTATGTCTCAAGCAGTTAAACCGCTTTGATAAAACAAAATGACGATGCCTTTAGAATGGAACTAGGTGTAGCTGCAATGATGGCTGGGTCCTCTCTCAGCTGACAGAGGAGCATTTATTCAGTGATAAATGTGGAAGTTAGACTCCTTTAGGGGACACCTAGGAACTGCTTGGCAGCTAACTTAGATAATCTGAATGCACTGAGGGAGCTTGTTGTAGCTTCTCACAGGAAGAAAGTAAGAATGAGTTGGGGGTGGTCGGTTCACCACCTCCACCTGTCTGTCTCGGACAGATTGGAGCATTTCCCATAGTAAAACACTGAACAAAGTTAGTCTGTTAGGCTTCAGTTTTTGAAATCTTAAAGATCTGTGAAAGCGTGACTGGAGTTTAGGCTGTTTATAAAGCATTATAATGACCAACTCATTCAGAAATCACAGCTTATCATGTTTGAACCACGGCACAAAACACTTAGTCATTACCCTGCAATGTGACTATTTTTATATCAAAAGGCAAAGAAAGTGGTGGTAAAATCAAAGAGCTCTAGCAAGTACTGTAGCCAGCCTTGCCAAGAGATGGGAGGGGGATGCAAAATTGAAAAGACATTATGGAGCAGGGATAATAAAAAAGATTAACACTGGTTATATATTTAGCCTACAGGAAGAAGAAAAAATGTATWTTTAAAATAAACCACTAATGAAAAGGCAACAGAAGGTCATGGACTGCACTGCATCACTCGTTGCCATGGGTTATTTATTTGTGAATCAATGAAAATATTTTCTCTTTAGAGACTCGCATGAAGGTTGACACATTAGCTTGAAAACTGCTTCAAAAGCTCCTTTTATCACCTCATGTCAAGATGGCCTCCAAATCTCACATCACCTAAAGGGAAAGTTACTTTGAAGTGATGTTCTGCATTATAGTTACCAATAGTTTGTACTGCATRAGCTGTGARATCAGTCACAGAGCACAAAGTATGGAGAAAAAGCCAAAACACTTGTGATGAGCACCAGTTTCTTAGTGTTTGAAAAAGTAGTTTTATAAGCCTATCTACTAGTGTGAGAGAATACTACAGTAACTCTATTGGTTCAACTCTACTCCAGCAGAATGATACAGTAAGCAAGCATGGAGCAATGGYGGGGCAATAACAAACCTATGTGTGGTATTATACGGTTTTAAAAACAGATTAATTCATWAAAACAATGTATATGACTAAACAAAAACTCATGTTTCTCAGTTGAAAGACAACGTTGTAGCAAGCTAATGACAATTCCCTTCAAGCTGAACTCACATTCAACTTTGTGCTGCTGAAATCTCCAGATATTGTTCCCTTCTCTGCTCATCTTCCAAATTGTTTTAGAAATAAATAACTGCTGGCTATTTTGTTTGATGTCTCGAGCCAGTGAACAGTCAAAAAGAAACATGGTCAAGAGAAAAATAAAATCTAAATGGACGATACCCCCCCCCCACACACACACACACACTTTATGAAAAGTTCCATTTCAAGTAAAGTCCCCATTTTTTCCATGTTTTTTCTTCACCTCCTGTACTATCAATCATGACAATTCCAAACACTTTCTTCCCTTCTTGTCTTTTTTATTGCTAAAACATCAAGGTGGACAGCAATACTTATGTTCGTCTTTGTGTTTATGTCCATTACCAAAATGTCTCATGAACAACTAAATAGGTTTTAATTTAATGTTTGTAAATAATCAATGGATTTCAATCTATGACAATTGAATGTTTGGGGTTAATCTTAAAAAAACATAAAAAGGCAATAATTTAGTCATTTTTACAGATATACTGGGGTAAAATAAGTATTGAACACGTCACAATTTTTCTCAGTAAATATATTACTAGAGGTGCTAATGACATTAAATTTTCACCAGATGTCGGTAACAACCCAAGTGATCTGTCCTGATGCATCTCTTATAGCCATGTGATGTGAGTATCAGTCACATCACAAAAGCCTGAATTTTGACTGAAGAAGTCTCTTGGAGGAGAGACGAAACGTTTCATTAGAGAAGAACCCGTCCAGAAGACCTATACAATTTTTTTTCTTTTTAACCCAAGTGATCCATACATACAAAGAAATCAAACCATAAATGTCCAGAAATGAAGTTATTTGTAATAATGTGGAA
>NW_013952517.1:387545-396890 GCF_001266775.1 Austrofundulus limnaeus | reverse complement strand
TTCCACATTATTACAAATAACTTCATTTCTGGACATTTATGGTTTGATTTCTTTGTATGTATGGATCACTTGGGTTAAAAAGAAAAAAAATTGTATAGGTCTTCTGGACGGGTTCTTCTCTAATGAAACGTTTCGTCTCTCCTCCAAGAGACTTCTTCAGTCAAAATTCAGGCTTTTGTGATGTGACTGATACTCACATCACATGGCTATAAGAGATGCATCAGGACAGATCACTTGGGTTGTTACCGACATCTGGTGAAAATTTAATGTCATTAGCACCTCTAGTAATATATTTACTGAGAAAAATGGTGACGTGTTCAATACTTATTTTACCCACTGTATTGCTAAGACACTTACTCCCATTGCCATTCACTGCAAGAAATGTTTGCTTAAAACTTTGGAAATAACTGTTGGAGTCAACCTTGTTTGTCCTTTTGCAAAATATCTGGTGAAACTTTTAGAAACTTAATATTGGATGTATTATGTACAAAAGATTAATGTGGTGTCAACATCTAAAAATACAAAAAAAAAAAAAAAACAGCGTGGCTAAAGATCTTCCCACAACAGTTGGAGCTCTTCAATTATAATTTCTTCTCAATTAACCACAAAATAATTTAATGCTCACAGATGGCATGAACATAAAATAAATTCTGCCGATATTAGTTACTTAAAAATACGARGAGATGCCATCTTCAACCATTAGTTCACTATTTATWTCTGAACCTGCCTCTAACCGGGATGCCCCTGTGCAGTGTTTTATTATGAAAGGAGCCATTTTTGCTCCAAAAAGTCAAAAAAGTTGAAAAGTTTGGATTTTTCTAAAACCTTGAATTTGAATAAAGTTGTTTTGAGTATCTTTTATCAAATGCTTGTTAAAACTTCAACTTACACTTTTTCTACACGCGTTTCAAACAACGTGATGAAAATAAAAAACACTGCGACACAAAACTTTCTAACACAATATTTGAACTTTGTGTCAGTGTCGCTTAATTGGACCCAATCTCTGGTCACTGGCCACAAGTGCCTCATTACTTTCTACAAAACAGCACTTGAACACAGTTTCTCCATCTAATCTATGCTTATCTGCATGTCACAAGAAAGTGCACTGCTTATTTAATAAAGTTTGTGTTACAGGCATGAAATTCTCACTGCATCTTGTTAGTTCCAGCTATTATTGACTTGCAAACCTGAGTTACAGATTGAAGTCAAATGAATCGAGCTATATGGGAAAGTTTTAGTGCAGTGATGCTGACCAAGGTGTCAACTTGTTTTCTCAAACTGACATGCAGGTGGGCACAGCAACAGCCAATTAAAATGTTTAACAAAGGCCAATGTGAAACCTGGTTAGAAAACGACTAACTTTATATTTCTCTGCTTGTGATTTCCATCTACAGGAAGCACATACTTAAAGCTTTTGTTTATGTGGATCATAACATACCTGTTGGGCGACACAGCCTTATCTTATTTAAATCACACATTTCTATGTTAAAACAAATACTCATACAGACAAGTGAGGCCACCAAGTGTTTTGTTTCCCAACAAAAAAAGTGCAAAGTGGGTTAAAAGAACACAGCATCTAATCAAGCAAAAGAGTAAATTTCCCCAACAAAAAATAGCTTAAAGCACAGAATGAAATAGAAATATTAAGCCTTAAGCTTCGATATATTTAGACCTGAGTGGTACAGTGAACATTCATTCTGAGTAGTTGCTATGTAAGTTAAGAGCTGATTGTCAAATTATCACCTCATCAGGGAAATGTAGAAATTGTAGGGGAATTACATTTTTATTTTCTCTTAAGATCAGAAGTCTCAGCAGAACAGCTAAATGAAACTTCTGCAACAATTTTTCTTTTCATTTTCAGTGTTTAGATTTGAATATAATCTTTGATTTTGAAACTCTTAAGCCCTTAGCATAGTACTTCTGACCCTTGATTAGCAGACACTTGTATTTTCACTAGTCTGAAGCATTATGTTTGAGTTTACAATACACACCCTTGCCTAACTGTTGGTTTGTCAACTATCTATTAAAAAATAACTATGTCTTAACAGAAGTTCACCTATTTTGTTTTTCAACCCTTGCAAATGAGGGAAGAATGGAGTGGGAGATCACTGCTCTGTCTGCAGTGATTTACCGGTCAGTCTACTTTCCTACCCTCATCTATGGTCATGAGCTTTGGGTAGTGACCAAAAGAACAAGATCGCAGTATACAAGCGGACGAAATGAGTTTCCTTCGCAGGGTGTCTGAGCTCTCCCTTAGAGATAGGGTGAGAAGCTCAGTCATTCGGGAGGGACTCAGAGTAGAGCAGCTGCTCCTCCACGTCGAGAGGAGCCAGTTGAGGTGGCTCGGGCATCTGGTTAGGATGCCTCCTGGACGCGTCCCTGGTGAGTTGTCCAGGGCATGTTGCACAAGGAAGAGATCCAGAGGAAGACCCCGGACACACTGGAGAGGCTATGTTTCTCAGCTGGCCTGGGAACGCCTTGGGATTCCCCCAGATGAGCTGTCCCAAGTGGTTGGGGAGAGGGAAGTCTGGGTCTATCTGCTTAGGCTGCTGCCTAAAATGAAAATGAATGGATGGATGGATGGATGGATGGACACTTGCTGTCATTTAGTAGTAACATGTCCAACTATAATAATAAACATCTCTTTACAATGGATTTCCTCAAAACAAACATCATTGTTTATCTCCTCTTGCTTGAATCATGATTTTCTTTGTTTAATGCCATCTTTCAAATGGCACTATCAGCACATGCAGTTCAAATGTTCATTAGTCTGGGCTTGATGCATCTGTTTACAAACCATTGTGAACAACTACAGATGACGAAGAAAATTCTACACAGACCTCACAAACTGGAGTTTGAAATTCACTTACAAAACCCATGTTATTCTCAATCTTTGCACCTTGTTACTGTAGCTCTTTAACTAATCATTTAAAATCAAGTATTCATTGTTCATATCTAGATGAGGAAAAACCTCTCAGTTCCTACCAGTAGGTAAAAGGAATGGTGGGCAGTAAAAAGCTTACTATTACMATGCTAGCAAATGATGCACACAGAGACCTGCTGTAAGAGGCGGCACAGTCATACAAATGCACACAGTGAGTGAGCTTGCAGGTGGAAGCAGAATGGGTGCCTCTTCTACTGTAGGAAACAAGAGATAACAAGTTCACCATACGTCTGCAGAACATGTGATGAAACAAAAGGGACATTCATATAAAGAGGAAGAGAGGAAAAAGAGATTCTGCTTGCTCCATCAGGCGAAGGACTGATGAGGCTCACACAGAGAGGTGGCTGAGAAGAGAATTTATCCTATGGTCGGGGTTTTCCTGCAGGCAGAGAAGCACATACTTGCACCACACAACCTTTAACATGTCAGCAGGGTGCAGCACAGGCCTTTTGAAGTCACCTTCCTTGGCATAAAAGCATGAACTGTTTCAAAACAATACTGGTCAGTAATGGTTAAGAATCCCCTTTCACCCCTCACATTTTTTCCATCTGTTTCCCTTGATGTCTGTCTCTGTAGTTGAAACTTTCAATTTCAGTTGTTATCTCTTCCTGTTTAATTTAAAAAAAATTTTTTTTGCCTTTTTAGCCCCTTGCTGCTTCTTTTCCTCCTGCCTGCTGTGACTCGGAGCCATTCCGACTATTCAGACAAGTGTTGGAGAAGGGATCAGTACAAAGAATGCACTGGCTGGTGACCARAACCCCTTTGCTCAAAGGTTGCAGACGGAAAAACTAAGAAAATGAAGAAACAGGTACTGTATATCTGCAGAAGAACCTCATTTGTTTGACAAACTTATCAGAAGCCATGTGGAGCTCTGTACATTCAACATTTAAATTATGAGCCAAAGATTAAACCGGCAACAGACAGAAAGACACACTGATTCCTCATCTACAGCCTCACCATCTTGTTACCTAATGYTAAAGCCAATGTCAATGGCACATTGTACATTTTTTGTGTCTACATAATGATGCAAAAAGGTTTACTTTTGCCAAAATCATTGCAAAATACATAGAAAAGACCTTAAGAGTGGATTAATCTGGTAAGAGTACCAAGCAGAAGAAAATSAACGGACAGACTACCGTCCTGTCCAAAATCTGTGAAGTTCACTTAACCTRGAGTGTTGTTTTGACTCATTCATGCATGATTGAGAAATCCTTGAGGACCTGCCTAAATGCTTGCTGGTACAAAGCATCYCCTATTTACARAAAGGAGCTCCTCCCCCTGAAGTGGGAGTGTTGGAAATGGTAAGAGGTTCTTAAACGGACAGGCTATGACGCAAAGTCAAATTTATTATTGATAGATACAGCCTTTCCAAGCAACTGAAGGTAACACAGTTACTTGATTGTGGTATAGAATTGAACTATGTGCCTGGAAAATACACAATTTAATGCTAGAGTAGTGTAAATAAGTTACAGACATACTGTTCTAAACCCATAGTGTAAGAAACCCAATACAGACATACTTCTTCTTTGTCTTGTTACCATCAATATGAACTGATTGCTGAATGTCTAATTTTATCCACTGATTACAGCAAAATCAAACCAATGAGCCAKAAAACTATGGAGTAGGTGTAAATTTTATAGGAATTCGGAGGAGGCARCTGCAACTGTGATTTGAGAGCCTGTGCTGCTTGTGTATTAATTACACACAAATTATGACAAATATTTTGTTGATAGCAATTTGATTTCAATGTTAATCAGTGTGTGGATTCTGCTATAATCTGCTCACCATCTATTTTTTAATGCAGTCATATTCACAAATGAAAAAAATAACAGAAAACCCAGTATGAACTCTGTGAAGCTCTCCTCATTAAAGCCCCATCAGCAAGTCACATCATTACCTGTTTAGTCCTCTCAATCCGCTCTCCTCCTCTCTCTGTTAGCCAGCCAGCTACCACACACCCCAGAGGATATTCCAATTAGAAACAACACACGGAGATGCGCAAATGTGCACTGGTGGATATCCCAATTAAATCCAATGCACGGCTCCAACACTTTAATGCAGAAACACATGAAGTAGCTGGTGGACATGCTAATTAGCAAAGCAAACATGGCATGGCTGCTGTTCTGTATATTCAACGAGATGTGGCAAATACTGCACACACACTGATGACTTAACACATCCTACAGCCATATTGCATGAACATCTATAAAACAGTGTAGAACGTGAGAGGCTCGCTCTGTCCTGTCATTCACACTCAGTGGCTTAAAGGTTAAAAAAAAAAGCTGCCAATGGCGATGAGATGACCTGTTTGACACCATTACCTGGATGAAGCTTTCATGTGTGGAACACAAACAAAAGTCATCATTATCACCTTAAACTCATCAGACTTTATCATGCGGCTCTGATAATATAAAAAAAACAGTCATTTTAGGAGGGGAAAACCTAAATAACTTAAATCTTACTGCTTTAACACGTCACTCTCCTCAACCCTTCCCTCTGTCAGCAGGGGAAAAAAACGCTGTAGTTTCTTGCAGAAAAGAAATCGAACAAGTAAAAGAAATACTACGCAATAGCCAGGATTATGATGACTTTGATGTGAGCTTTTTGCCATGCAACTGAGGCTGGCACCCTTATTGAAAAGAAAACAGGCTCAGACATAGGGAAAGGCAGAAATGAAAATTGRCTGACTGACACTCAGAACAGGTCCTGATAACGGTCCACTGCCTTCGGAGGAAGAGGAAGCACTCAGTTGAAAAGTCTGTAATGGTTTACATTTTTGTTTCCCACTGCTGAAGGTGAAACAATAATGTTTTTGCCCATGTCTGACTGTCTGTGACATTGTTTTTTTATACAGTACTATTAGCAAAATATCTTGTGTCTCACTGAATAGATTAAACTTATTGAAAATAATTCAATGATCATTTACAAACTTAAKTTAAGATGAAGGCCACATGAAAGGGATTTTAGCTAACACAAATATCTAAGATTCTTTTACTTACATTTAAAGTTTTAAATMATCTGGCACCCATTTATTTATTGGCCCTGTTGCACTTTTATACCCCACACAAAGAAGTGAGATCTTCTAATCAGATGCTTTTAGTGTAGGCAAAGTCAAAACTAAAGCATAGAGGGGAACAGGCTTTTGCTGTGGCGGCCCCCCAGACTCTGGAACAACTTTCCTCTTGAGATTCGTACTGCAGAGTCTGTTCAGTCTTTTAAATCCAGCTTAAAAACTCAATTTTTTTACACTGGCTTTCAACTCAAGCTCAGTTTGAGCTACCTCAGGAATTTGTAATTTGTGTCTTTTTATTTGTTTTTAACTTATTAGTTTTATTGTATTGTGTCCGTGAAGCACTTTGGTCAACACTGTTGTTTTTAAATGTGCTATATAAATAAAGTGACGATGATGATATCTATAACACAGCTAATTTTACAGATAATGAGCTAAATTTGGTGTGGTTGTAGCTGAGCATCATCCCCATCTTAGACTTTGAGTGCAACACATTTCTTAAATCATTAGAGTTAATTTTTCAGGTCAGCCCTGTGTGTTTGTTTGCAGATCTTTCCTGAAACTCTCAGGAAGTCATTGGCTCCAAATCTACAACCATTTTATTTTTGGAATCAACCTCCATAGCAAACACAAGAACGGCTATATCTCAGTGAGTTTAACTGATTTAAGTTAAAATGTGGTGTAGCAGTAGCTGAGAGTCATCTAAAATACACCATCTATGCACTACCAGATCATGTGAGATACCTCAGATTGCACCATTTTTCAAGGTTTAACCAAAATGACTTTAACTTTGCCACTTCACAACATAAGACAGTATAGATTACATTTAAAATTGCATTTATCTCAACACACATATGGATACCTGCCATAAAACAAAGATACTACTGAATGCAGCCACATTTCCCAAACAGCTTTGGATTTAACTTGGTGTGTGTGATGACAATAAGACATGAGGTCTTTGAAACATAGTAACATAAGTTCATACCCATGCCTGTGTATTGGTTTACTCTATCTGCATTTACTGTATAAAAGCAGACGTGTTCAGCATTGACACGTATAAAAAATGACACCAGCAATCAATAATKTGCCATGAATCTCATAAGTATGTGAAGTGTTTTCATTGTTAAAACCAGAGCAGTCACACCATCAAGAAATGAAATCAATAACTCACTGCAGCATTAAATTTGGTGGCACACAATAGCTCGCTCTGTGTGGTGTTATGAATCAGATTAGCTTTATTGACATTCGTGTGCACCTGAAACTATGTTACTAAAGTGTTGAAGTGAAAGGACACCTTCTTGTAGGGTGTGAGACTGTCGCGCAATACCTGAACACATGAGAAATCACTAGAATCTAATACATGCCGGAACTGCAGAGAGCGTCACGGGGTTTTTATTTTTATTTATTTTTCTGGCTGTTACTTCAAGTGTAATAGGATCTATTAAAAACATCTTGTTAAAGTACGTATAAACTCAAGGACAAATTTTTTGAGAGTCTCATTAAAATCTGTCTACAATGGCACCGAAAATCAACATTGTGATTCACAACTCCTCCTCCTGGTCGCTGATTGGCCTAGTTGAAATTCTATGGAAGAAATCCCAGACGAAGCAGAGAAGGGAAACTAGAATTGAGCAGAACTGTGTAAGAAGGCAAGGAGTTTTTTTTTTTTCTTGTTGCTATGGTCACTTAGCTTTGGCAGCTAACTTGTATTGGATTAACAGCTGTAGATGTGCATCCAGTGATTASTTTCTAAAAGTTCATTAAATTCATCAATGGGTTTATGAGATAATTTGCTGCTTAATTTAGAGACAATGAGCAAACACACAGACATAGAGACAAAAACATAATCGCCTTTTTACCTTTGGCAGTGGGCGTTAAAGTCTTCCATCTGCAGCCCATTAGATTTTAGAGAAGAAGCATAAAAAACTTCTTGCTTCTATTAAAACTTTTCATGCACCATATACCCAAGTTTACTTCTGATTTACAGACACAAGTAGTAAGAATCACTGCATAAAGCAAACATAAACTTTGTCTTTGTTTATAATAAAATCATAAAAGCTCAAATTTTGTAATTGTTGAGTTGTTTTAGTTTGTTTCATTAATAAAAACAACACAATAAAGTAGCAGCAGCCAATATTGTATGGTAATATAAAGAAAGCCTATTAATCTTTGGATGTATGGAGGCATCAATGCACCTTTCTTGATAACATTTTACTCCAATCCTTAAATCCAAGAATTAACTAAAAGCAGAAAGAAGACATCTTCACTACAATCCATTGGATCAATTATTCAGCAGTCAGAAAATCCTTTTGTACTCACAGGAGATGCTGAACAGTCAATAGTAAAGCTACAGTTGAAAAACATCTACAGTACACCTAACGGCAGGAGATGTGATTTGTATCTCTAAAAGTTTGAAACATGATAAAAAAAAAACAATGTTACAGCTGCCATACGTTAATGTCTGACTCAACAAAAGACAACATCCTGAATCAGGAAATCAGCCATAACACTTTAAAACCACTAATCAATGCTTTGTTTCGACTCATCACAATGCAATGCTCTGCTCGTCTCCACACAGTCATGCAAATGTTACTTTGTCTTGTACCCAAATAAGATTGTGAAAGTTCTTATAACAAGCAAAATTTGGTATAGAAATGCCGACTGTGGTAAGGTTGAATCAAAACACAGCTACTCACTCTTTCTGCAGACTGCGAAGTTCCAAAAAAGATGGGGATAAATGCCAGCCAGATGATGCAGGTGGTGTACATGGTAAATCCAATGGGCTTGGCTTCGTTGAACGTTTCAGGCACACCTCGTGTCTTGATGGCATACACCGTGCATGTCACCATGAGCAAGATGGAGTAACCCAGGGAGCAGATGAGAGACAGGTCCGAGATGTCACACTTGAGGACTCCTCGAGCTGCCTTGGGGTCCTGGGTCCGCTGCTCGCCATAGTCCACTACAGTGTGTGGGGGGTCCACTGTGAACCAGACGAAGACGCCAAGCAGCTGAACAGAGATCAGGGAGAAAGTGATGACGAGCTGGGAGGCTGGAGAGATAAACCTGCAGAGACAAGGATATAAAAAAATGATATAGCATGACAAATAGGTGCTAAAAGCTCATCARTGAGAAACATCATTTTTAACATATGGAATAAACCATATAGAAATCTAAATGATGCTCCCTTGAAGACTTACACAGACAGACTGTAATTACCAACAAGTTAAACTGCAGTATATGGGGTGCAAGTTTGTAAAGTTACACAGTCAAAAATTACCACCAATACTTTTGTTTTATTTAGCCTTTTATAAGAAAAAAAGAACAGATTTATTTTTCAAAGTCAGTTTATCACCATGTGATTCATACATTTATAAATGTCATAGTTTATAAA
>NW_013952517.1:380617-387113 GCF_001266775.1 Austrofundulus limnaeus | reverse complement strand
TAGTTTATAAACTATGACATTTATAAATGTATGACTCATATGGTGAAAAAGTGACTTTGAAAAATAAACATTTTCTTTTTTTTTCTTATAAAAGTCTAAATAAAACAAAAATATTGGTAGTAATTTTTGACTGTGCAACTTTACAAATGGCACCCCATAGCAGTACTGTCCTAACTTACCTGGGTGCTGTTACAGACTTTTTGCCCTGCTCAAAGATGCGATGTATCCTATTTGTTTTCGTGAGCAGRGCAGCATAGCTGAAACACATCCCCAAGCCTAAGAAAATCCTCCTCAGTGAGCACACGCCCACATCCGGCGTTGCAATCATCAGGAACGTGATGGCGTAGCACAGGAAGATTCCCGTCAAAAGCACGTAGCTCATCTCCCTGCCAGACGCTCGGACGATGGGCGTGTCGTTGTACCGGACAAAAGTCACGATGACGAAAGAGGTGGCGATGATCCCCAGCATGGAGACAAAGACGGGGACGACAGCCCAGGGGGAGTGCCACTCCAGCTTAATGATGGGAATCGGAACACAGCCGGTGCGGTTGGCATCGGGTCGCATCTCATAAGGACACAGCTCACATGTAAACTCTGAAGCCTAAAGGAGAAATTGGCAAAAATGGATTATTGTTTTGTGAAACTAACAACCAATATGTCACTGAAATTATTTTTGCCTGTTTAATAAATTTGATTTTTACAGTTTTTAACAAAACAACCTAAAAATGTCTAAGGCCCCGTCCATGGGGGAAGGACAATTTCTGAATTTGCAAAAGTTTATCAATTCATGTTGCAGAGTGAAAAGGTGCTGTGGTTAAGATGATTTTAGAAAGGACTGATAAAAATATTAATTTAGAAAAAACAGCACTTTTGCGTGGAAAAGGACTAAAACTAACAAAGTACCAGACATGACAACATTTTCTAAACATTGAAATTTGTCTCAATCTTTTAATTCCTAGAATCCATTAAAATTATTTATTGATTGGTACATGCTAATGTTTTTAACTAATTTGTAAATAAAATGAATGAGGTATTTACCTAACATGGCAAACTTTTATTTATACGGTTTATGCAGGACTACAATTTGACAGCACATGAAAGAATGTGGTAAATATATACCGGTACTTATTTTAGATTATGTTGTTTTCTTCCAGAGTGAAGAAACTCTACAAAACATTTCTCCACTCACACATTTTCTATCARAATAAGGATGATGATAGGTTGCTAAATTGTCTCCAAGATATAATTATCACAGGAGATATATCTTGATAACATTTGATGAGACCTTTTCCCTCAACCTCATATCACGTAGCTCCACTTGCTTTAACAGCATCTGTGAGCTTCTTCCTTCACATATCAATTAAAACAAACAAACCACTTTGGTCCAACTTTTTTCTGGTGCTTTTTTTTTATTACCTGATAGTGGTATCCCTCGCAGCGCTCACAGTGCCAGCAGCATGGAACACCTTTCACAACTTTCTTCCTTTCGCCCGTGCGGCACGGCATGCTGCACACAGATGCTGGCAGGGACGGGTCACCTGTTCTCCAACGCATGGCCTCCACCTTAGAGGAGCATGTCAGTAATCATTTGTGTGTACGAACAGAGAAATTAAACCTTAATGAAGGAGTAAAAAAAATTGACAGCCGTGTGATGAAGTGTGTTAACTGTCCTTTAACCTGCAGAAACAGCATCTTGGAAAAGAATTGATGCACGAGCAGACCCCTCTAATCATTTTTGGCTGAGAGTTTCCAGGCACTAAACTGCCACCAGCCAAGAATCTCACCATAATCAAGCACTAATAAACCATCTGTATTTCCCCCTGTGCTGGTGTGTGTGTGAGTGCATATGTTCTTCCATGTGTGTATTCGGTTTGTTTGTGCTTGTGTCACACTGGCATTACAGTGAATCCCTGAGCTTTCCGTATGTCTGGTTTGTGTGCATGATCTGATTTGTGGTTATGCACGCAGGAGTTTGAGTAAAATTCTGTTAGTACACTGATTCCCTGAGCACCATCGATCGCCATGAGTGCTGAAGAGAAATGGAGCATTTTTAGCACAAAAGCACCGGTCCAACAAAAACTAGTCTGGAGGAAGTAGCATTGTCCACTGGGGACAGAAAAGTACTTTTAATTTGACAGTATAAATACACTCTGAGTTTTGTGTGCAAATACTGGAAGACATTATTTATTATAGCCTTGAATTCAGACACAAAATAAATAAATTTTGGAAAAAAAACAATAAATTATGTACAACTCTGTAAAAATAAGAAAGTCTATTTTTGTTTCTTGTTTTTACCTGTATATTATTTGATGTCTGCATTAACAGACACAGAAGGTAATAAACAGAATATTAGACTCATTATATTAAATCTCAGAATTTAAATGATCAACAAACCATCTAGTAATTTAGAATAATTAATTAATTCATTATTTCAGACTGCTCTGTCCAGCTCAAGCTGTATACTCTCGAATCATTCACTTCGCTCCAGTGAGAGTTTTCTGGAGGAGGTTCTGCCTCAGCTCAGTGAATCCACAGGCAGAAAGTCTGCTGACGTCAAAATCGTAGTATGCAATATTCAGTGCAATAGTCGGTGTCACCCACTTTTTTGGATCTGAAAGTGCAGTTGGAACCAGAAATGTAGACGTTTGGCTGAGGCTGAACTGAGGAGATCTGCATAAAAGGCACGCCTGTGGAGAGGAGGCTTTAGTTTCTCTGTTAAAAAAAACTATAGGGGACACTTCTCATTAAACTTAAATTGACAGACCCCTTTTTGACAGCAGTGGGCGGCGTTACCGCCCCCTAGGGGCAGGGATGTCTTCCCCTTTTTCCACATATGGGCATGGCCACCGCCCTCTGAGGGCTGGGTTAACAACAAACAACAAAACTTATTTCATTTATTTAAAAAGGATAGTTCTCGTTTCATTTAAACACAACAAAACTTATTTATTTAAAAAGGACAGGTCTTGTTGGAAAAAGTTTAAACCTAATGTAATAATTATAAATATTTTTAAAAAAGAGAAACCCTGTTTACCGTATAAGGAGATGGCCCTACCCCAACCTATTTTCTGACATCAGTTCATGTATCCTGACTTTCTGTTGCAACAACCTAATGCAATTTCCTGTTCAGACATCCTGTCACATCACTTCCTTAGGGGTGGGTAATCCTCCCCTTGGGGAGTAACCCAGCCCTCAGAGGGTGGTGACCATGCCCTCAGAGGGCGGTGGCCATGCCCATATATGGAAAAAGGGGTGGACATCCCCGCCCCTAGAGGGCGGTAACTCCAACCACAGCTGTCAAAGAGGACAGGAAGTCCCACCCCCAGCTGTCAAATTAAGTTTGATGAGAAGTGTCCCCTATAGTTTTTTTTTTTTTTGTTGTTGTTGTCTCGTTTTTGTGGACAAATAAAAATCTGGTCTGTGGCCAGTCCAATAAATGAGTTAATACACTGCCAGTGGTCTGATTCATTGAAGATACACAAGTAGCAAACACCAACTGCACAATTCACTAATCAATGTTTAAACTCTTTATTGATCATGAAAATGTCCGCTGTGCCTTCAAACCCAGCTGGATTATTTTTAAAAAAATCCCTCACATCTGTTGATTTGTCAGCCGTCAAAGTGTCCAATCATGTGTGCCTGGGCTGCATGTAGTGCTGGAGTCTCTCATTCACTCTCACTCAGCCGACGCGTCCATCAGCCAGGAAGCATTTTGTGTCTATTAGTCTTCTCATCTGTCATCTGGCTTTTCTAATGAAGTCCTGGGTGGATTTATAACACAACACTCCTGTGTGCCAAAGGAGTTTATGTGCAAGTTTGTGTGAGAGTGTAAAGTCTGTGACTGAGAAACTGAGACATTCATTGAGATTTCTGCTTGTTTTTTCAAGTTTTAAGATTTATGATGCGAATGAATACAGCACAGATGAACAACTCTGCAGAAATGTTAGCACAACCCAGTTGGAGGTTTGAACTCTGAGGCAGCTCTGGGTGAACCAAAAACTTGACTTTGTACCAGTGCTTTCATGCAACCTGAATAAGGTTTAATTTTTCTGCCAAGAAGAGTTTAAAGCAAGCATGTCCAACTCTGGTCCTCAAGGGCTGGTCTCCTGCAAGTTTTAGATTTGTCCCTGCTTCAACACAGCTGATTCAAATAGATGTTTTACCTTCTCGGTTTGCCATCAAGGTCTGCAGAGGCCCCCTAATTAAGCACTCCTTAGGTTCAGCTGTGTTGAACCAGGGCAYCACATAAAACATGCAGGACACTGGCCCTTGAGGACCAACTTTGGACACCACTGGTTGAAGGATATTTACACAAAATTTGAGTGCTACCAGACTTTGTCAATCATTGGATGAATTCAAATGAATGTGTGCATTTGTTAAAAAAAAAACTTACTTTGAGATGTAATTTGTTGGTCCAGGAGCCGATGACTTTGTACTCAGGTGTAGATCTGTTGGTGACCTGGTACTGGAAGATGTCATATCTGCCTGGAGCATCTCCGTTCTCATTAAACATCACGGGTGTACTGGCACTTCCTGGAACAAACACAGAACAGCTGCTTGGTAAATTCACACAGGGACGTTTTGATTTGTTGGAAGGCGTCTCACTGTTTGATTAATCAGTACAGGAACGACTGACTTTTAAAAAGGTATTCAAGATAAAACCAGGTCCTTATGGCAGATCATTTGTAAAGAAAATGAACATTTCATCTTCTAGCTGCAATTCCACAAAACAAACAAATAAATGAATAAAAGTGAGGATTATTATTGCCTGACATGTTCATGTTAAAGTCATACATAATCATATTTCTTCTGTCAGCACATTTATGAGCTGTGAAAGCTAAAACACAATCGCCTTCACTCCAACCTGTTTGTGCTCGTGCGTGCAACTGATTGAATGTGTGCACGCATCAACAAATTTAGATTACTTCTGAGATTTGCCTTCAATAAGGCTCAACGCAAACCTTTTATCTTTCTCTGCCTTATTGGCTGCCTTAGTTTTATGTAGCGATACAATCAAACTATATTGCTGAATGTGAAATGGCATATAAGAAATCCAATTGGACTGAGCATGAGGAGAAAGCACAGCATTATGGAAACTGCACAAAAAGTCATTTTTAGTGTTGGTTGATGTGATATAAAAATGTTCAAAAACAAAAGAGAAAAGTTCTTGAAGAGAAAGACTGCTTTTAATTTAAAACAATTGGAGAGAGAATCAACAGAACTATATAGAAGAAAAACTAGTTACACAAATAAATTGGTAAAACAATGAYGGAAACAAATGGTCCAGCTATAAAAAAAACTTGACTTATGCAAATAAAAGAATAAACAGGAATGACGAAGGCTCAATTTTTGAAATAATAATGAGGATCATCAAGAAGGAGCTGCTGCTCCACATAGAACAACTCCACAGAGGTGGCCCTGAGCAGGACGGCCCATGGGCTCATCCCACAGTGGGGCAGAAAGGAAAAATAGGGACATTTTTTAAGGAAAATTGGAAGTCATCCTGTTTTTGACTCCTAAAACAAATACCTATAAATCATAGAGGGTTAGAGAGAAGAATAAACAAAAGTTTGCTCGGTTCAGTCAAATGAAACATTAAAAACAACTGTTTAAAGAAAATGAACATTTCAACTGTCACCTGCATCTCAGGTATACAACCAGTCAAGATAGAAATAATTGCTTTTGCTAAAATTTCTGAACATTCCTTAAGAGTGGCATGTTATTTTTGTTTGTTTGTTTGTTTTGGCCAGAGGTTGCGTGTACTAAGAAATCCAAGTCTTTGAAGTGACGGTATTCGGTACACTGGGAAGTAGAACAGTTTATGCAAAACAAAAACCAGCCTGTTTTCTCTGAAAACAGCAGTTATCTTGATGAAAAAAACTCATATTTGCACAAACTTGATTTGCTGGAATTTCTTTGAAAAAAAGGATAAAAACAAAATATTTCTTTAAAAAAAAGGCAGAAATACATACACACACACAAAGATGAGAGATGACATTATTGAGTCAATACYTTGTAAAAATCCTTGCAAACTTCTATTAGTTTAATGTTCTGATTTAGGAGATTCAAAGGCATGCTAGTGTGCCTCAGAGATTTTTTTTGTCTTACACATTTAACATGACGTTATCAGAAAAAAACAAGGCTTCTCTGTTCATCTCCCAGAATAGTAAAGCTGAATTTGTCTCCTCTCAGCTGAAAAATAGCAATTTTCTAAAGGATAATGGACATTTTGAGCCAACTGATTGTTTTCAAAATGTTCATCTGAGCAGACTCATTTATTTTCATAATCAGAAATGATTATTTCAATGAGGACATAGAATATCTTGAGGAATTCTAAAGAAGATAGTACTGATATAAACATTTACCACAATTGATTTGATTTGATTTATTTATTTAACAGGAAAAGATTATTAAAAATCAAGCCTGACTCAGCATAATTGCTGTTTTACAGCAGGTTCCTGTTCTGCAGCACATAAAACACTCAGAATTACAGCATCAC
>NW_013952517.1:360171-378307 GCF_001266775.1 Austrofundulus limnaeus | reverse complement strand
CACACACACACACACACACACACACACACACACACACACACACACACACACACACACACCTGTTGTGATTGCTGACGACTTGTTGCCTCAGCAGCTAAAATGTTTGTTTTTACAAAGTACAATAATTCTGTGGTCTCTTTTCTTTCAGATGACTGCAGAAGTTAAGCAAGCTGAAAGGTGGCTATAATTTAAAATGCCTACAAGAAAATGTAGTATACACATTCAAACCGATATAAAAATACAAAATATGCAGAAAAATGTTTATATTTTAGCCTAACGTAGGAGAATCTATTTCTGAGCTTGAATAGGTTTGAGCTCACGTTGAGCTCCCACCGCTCAGTGAGGGAAAACGTCAACTTTCACTTGTTAAAAAAATGTTAGTAAAAATGTGTACGCCAATATTTCCCTGGATTTATTTTAACACCTCAGATTTTCTCTGAGCTACAGCAGAGCATTATAATGACATAGGCTCCTCTGAAACGGTTTCAAGCGAGATACCAAATGCTGCCAGCCAGAGGCACAGCCCTGTAGCTTCCACTGAATCAAGCTCTCCCTGAGGGCGGGAACTACAGAATATCTGGCCCACAACCTTCTCTAGATTTGCAAGAGGAGCTCGTAGCTCTTGACCGTTATACTTCTTCAAAGAGGAAACGATTAACTGTGAATGGTAGTTTTCATGCAGTGAGACCAGTTTGACTTTAATATTAGGAAGAAATGAGTGAGATTAAAATGAAAACCAGATAACCAAAAAGAAGAATGAGGACCCCCAATTAGATCTGCCCCCAAATACGGTAGGATGGAAGTGGTAGAGAAGCAGACGTGGGACCAGAATGTCACAGGTACGATACCCTGCAGTGTAACTATTCCCTAACTGTTGCCCTCAGCTCCACTTGGGTGTTTCTCATGATGGGTTAAATGTAGGGAACTATTTTGGTCATTGTACTGGAACAAACAAAGATAAAACTATTTGACAGCAAACACATATTTTAAAAAATACTAAAAATAATTTGCAACCATAAATATACACAGAACATATTTACAAACAAAAGCCTAATACAAGCAAGAGAGTGTGGAGCTCCATTTTGAAACAGGAAATGAAAAAAAGAGCAGAATGTGTGAGATTAATTAGTGTAGCCTTTTAAACCTTTCCTGCAGACAGCAACAGTAGCAGTAAGGGGCAGATGGACGCAGAGAAACAAACAGATAAATCGAGTAACGAGTGTAAATAAAACCTTACACAACCTCCCAYTTCTAGAGCCAGAAATACAGTAATAAAAAACAGAGAGGGAGAAAAAAAAGCTTATTCAGAAAGTTTTAGAGAAGAACCAGAAAGGGCTTCAAAAGCCTCAAGTCTTGCTTGGTTCACTTTAGAAACATTCATGGTGAACAGCAAGTTTTCACAGGGACTAAATGTTTATGACAAGAACTCCAATGCAGCGTTCATTAATAAAACATGGTTCTGTGCGTGTGTTCTGACTGTGRGCCAACAGGCTCCCATCTGTGGGCTGTGCATCCACCGCACTAATAGGGGAAAGCGACAAAGACAGTTCAAACACAGAAAGAGAATGTGAAATGGCAGATGAAAAGTGATAATGAAGCCTGATCTTGTGGCACAAAAACACTCATTTTCACACCAAACTCCAGCAGAGAAGGCAACTGAGCCTAAGAAGCTGCTTAAATCTAGTCACCATTGCTTACTGGTAGTTTATTTCTTAGCTTCCTGTCCAAAGATTTCCACCAAATAATTGACTTTTGAGGGTTTTTTGAGCGTGTTCTTGCTTTTTATTCTCTCCTCAGATTTATCCCTTTGCTCAGGTGTCTCAAATGGTTTTAGTGTACATCTTAAAACCTCCAACTTTACATTCACTAGTGTCTCAAAAATCATCTCTCAGCATTTTCATCACACTGTCACCTTATTGGAGCAGAAATAACAAGGCATGCTAAAAATCAGTAACTCGTAAGAAACCAGTAAAATAAGTTTTAATATATATACTAAACTAGAACAGCAATGTAGTGGAAATAATTAAGGAGTAGATACACAAAAGTATGCAGAGTACAAAGATTTGTAATCTCATGTAATTACAGAAAACTAATTTACCAGGCCAATATTTGTGCTGCATTTTAAAAAACGTTGGAGGAGAAAAATAAGGAATGGAAAAAAGATGGAGGGGATCAAAACAAACAGTCTAAATGTGGATAAAAATGCAACTTAAGAAGATTGACTGTAATGCAAAATAGTTACAAACCACTGTTGGCAGGAGAAAAGTGTGATTTTTTTTTTTACAAATGTGTTGGAAATGGCACTTTTTTTAAATTTATTAGTTTATACCTACTGATCTTTCCATCCATCCATCCATCCATCCATCCATCCATCCATCCATCCATCCATCCATCCATCCATCCATCCATCCATCCAATACATTAATTATTCATCCATACTGAACCAACAAATCATGCAAATCTAGATGCAGCTGCCTTTTATGTTTTTGTACCAATAAAATCAGATCAGTTTCATGATTAAATGAAATTCTTTGAGCAGGTTTGTTTCTTACAGGCATGCATTAGTAATCCTTTCAGCCTGAATCACATTTAATTGTGATGCTTTATGAAAGTGAATAAGAATTTTATAACAAGAACGGTGGCAGTTTTTGGTAAAACAGTCTCAGTAACTGACAATCATGCTATAATGCAGAAAATAATTAGAACACGTTTAAACTTCTAACAAATCACATTATAATAAAGTCAGTTATTTATACCACACTGGTTTTGTCTGCTTGTGTATGTTTGAAGCATCATGTTGTTGGCAGAGTCTAAAGACACACATCACAACAACCAGAGACCAGAGCTGAACAACCTGTTACTTCTTCACCATACTGTACTGCAGCAGACGCTGATGCAAACATCAATAAACCTAAAAATGGATAGCATCAGCCTGCACATAATCCTGTGATCTTGTCATGTGTGAACTGTAAACAAAGTAACGATCTGTTTCAGGTTGAAAAATACCATAAATAAACATTGCTTAGACTTTCACAAAACACTGAATTAGCAAAAACACCTAAATGTAACTTGAAGGACGTTTTGGTAATTCATGTGAATTCTGAAGAGTAAAATGTCAGTTTCCAAACCATAAAGCATGACAATTAGCCTACGGTCTGAAGTTATTGTAATTAGGTCAGTTGAATGTGAGCATGAAGGATTGTCTTGTGTCTCTGGTTGCTTCTGTGATGGATTGGTGAACCAACCACATCACCTGACTGGATACATTATTGTAGAACTGTGAACAATGATTCCAAAGTCGCTGACAGAACTGAAAAAAAGGAATATCAAAGAGTTGCAACAGCCTTGTCAATGCCAAGAACTGATTTAAATGCCTTTGCAGGATTTTACTAAACGAACATTTAAAAACCTCAGTAAAGAAAAGGGACACTGTGTTAAAAAGAAAAGAATTTCTTATGGAGTTATGTGAAATAGGTTATATAAATACACTTGCTGGTTAAGGTGGTGTAAAACCAGAAAATGTATTTATTTCTTTAGTTTTACACAGTTTCTGCATTTAGGCTTCATAAAAACTGACATTGAGCCATGTTGTTTTGCTTATTTTATTGTTGCTGAAAGTTTCTATTTATTGCCAAATAGTGCTTTTCTGTTTACTTTTGCTGTCTGATTAAAATAAATTATATTTTTAAAATGCCTTTTGGCAAAATTCCTTCAATACCTGCAGTTAATTAGCCTCCTCTCCCAACAGACTTTCATATTCTTCCACAGATAGCTTCATGCATTCTGTTCCCTGCATATCTCCATGTTTTACCTTCATTGTCCTCCAAAACCATCATGTCTAGTTGCATTTCCTGCTCTCTTTAACCCTCTCCAACCTTTGCTCCATTTTCCCCTCTCCAGAAAAAAAGTAAAAGCCCGGTGAAGTTTCTCAACTCTAAATAAAATACGCCTCCCGTTCTGTTGTCCTTTCACTTCCTCCCTGAGGTCATTATGAGCAGATGAACTTTGTCACCCCCAGCTGGTTAGTCCCTTCCCTTCATGATTACAATCACTCCCAGTTCYTGTGCATCCCTGGGGTTGTTCAGCCACGTGCAGAGATCATCATCTCAAAGTCAAGCCCATCTAATTAGTGCGAGCAGCTTCCAGTGAGAATGTCCATCTTGTTTCTCTGCTGGAGTTATTATCTGGAGGCGAACACCATCACTTTTCTTTGAATGACAAAGAAGGCACACATGAAAAACAAAACCTAGAAGTTTTCCATTAATTCTCCCACATAACTGGGTAATTATTGGTCCGTGTTGCTATTTATTTTTGCAATAATGACTGCTTCCTGAAATTTTTTATTTGAAAATAAGAATTCATCTGGAGAATCGACCGTAAAATCTCATTCATAATAAAACAAACAGCAAAGACAAGGAACAGCCTGAGAAGTTTAAAGATGACGCTGAACAGATCAGACTTCATGCCAAGCATTTAAACAATTCTCTCACAGAGTACGCATGAAACTGACAGCAACAAAATATATTCTTCCTTATTTTCATTCCTGTACCTGTTCTTCTCTTTCTTGCCCTGTCACTGCTGTGAACTGCTAGGTTAGACTTTGCAAGTGAAGTTGGCTGGGTGTAAATCCAGCTGGAGAACCATCCCTGCCTTAAGAACTCAAAATCATCTCCTCCCACTCACTGGCTCCACTTCTCTCAAGCAGCTGAACTGGTGTGAATCCAAAGCAGCAGCAGAGAATCCATGTTCCTGCAAACCTTTTTTTGTACTGGCCTTTTTTTATAATGTGAAATGAACAGTTGGAGCTACCCTTGCTATTTCCACTTTTCTTCTTTAGTGTTATTAATGCCAGCCTGATACAAATCAATAGCAAAAGCATCCAGCAGACTGCCTAGCTGCTTTTCAGCCACTTGTACAAACACYACAGAGACTCTAGACTTTTTAAACATTCATGAACTGGAAACATAAGGCCACAGCACAACAGGATATCACACCTAAGCTCAGAAAAGACAATAGGAAAATAATGGAGAAATAACATGAAAGTTCAAATGATATTTTTTACTGTTTATCATTAGTAAAAAAAAAAAATGATATCTTGGAAACTGAAAGAACAATAATTTGAGGGTTTTTAATTTATTTTTTGGAAAAAAGTTAAAACTAGAGATTTATAGTCAGGATTTCAAAACTAGTTAAGAGCAAATGAAGACCATATTCTCAGATATACTTTATATATTATTTTTTAAGATCAAACAGAAATAATAAGACATTTTTATAGACATTTTTATCGTCTTCTGGCAGGTTCAGTTTGTTCTTTGATCATTAAAACAATATCTGGATATATACAATTATTAAATAAACTCTTCAGTTCATCAATCTTTCACTTAACTACCTTCACAGCAAACTTTACTTTTCATATTCAACTTTACTAAAAAAAAGAAAGTCTTCAGTTTCTCTTGATGTTAATTTTTATTGTATACAAATAAATCTATTTAAATGGTGTTAATAGTTTRTTTGAGCTTTGAACTCAGATCTGTTTGATAAACTTGAGCACAGCTCCAAACTGCAGCATAAACCCTGCACTATTTAAAAGTCAATAGTTGCTTTCAAATGAAAGACATTTAGGCAAAATTTGGCTACTTCATTTACAAAATAAAGTTCTCATACTTCCCTTCAAATGTCCCTCTTACTATAGAAATGAAACCAAACACACTTSTGAACCTGGTTGGAAAAAAAGAGGGGAAAAATACGCTTAGAAACATTTTGCTGCGCAGAATTGTTTCTCCAACAATCGCACATATATTTTCGGCCAAACAAACAATATAAATGTCTTTTATTTATATGAGCGGAAGTTTTCGTAGCTGATGTAGTGCTTACATGAAACAGGCTTCTATTAAATAGCACCGACATTGCAGAGCTTGGGACTGATAAAAAAAAGAAGTATTTTCTGGGACATCTTTTAGTCACAGTTTCAGCCAGTATGTTTATTTATTTATTTATTTATTTATTTATTTATTTTGCTTTGTGTCAAAAAGAACAGAATTGAGAACAAGAGCAGCTTTATCTATACGCCTATATTAGAATTTGTCAGTATGGTATACAGAAAAAACGCAAGCAGATGTAAACAGGCCAGCAAAAAGCAAATAAGAAAAACTACACAACCATACAGTTAATGCTTGATGCACGAATATCTTGTTACATTTTTATTAATAAAGTTCTATTTGTGARAGATTTTCCATTATAATGAACAACAGTTTGCTGCATAGTGCCTGCAACTGCTTAGCATAGTGTTATCGCTTAGACTTCAGTGGATTGTGTAGATAMTTTTAGGTTTGGGCTAAAGCAAGACCACTGCACCACAGTAAAGACTCAGTTCAGATCCCACACTACTAAATCTCTAAGCGGGGCTTGTGTTTAAACCCTGCTGGGCCCTCATACTTCATTCATTATGATGGAGGCTGGCAGGAACATGTGGAGGTATGCTCAGAGAGTAACCAAGCACAAACTAGAATCTGATTCAGGCAATGAGCTGACCCACTTTAAAAAGCCAGTCTGTTGTCAGGTGTGAGCCACCAACAGGAGAATGGAGCTTATTCTTATTTTGTTACGGATGAACATAGGTGTCACCCTCGCTGCTTTAGTTTACTGGTTTTCACTGGATCTTGTTTTTATCTGGCTTGTACCTGCTGCTGACACACAGGCTTTCATCCCTCACCAGGCTTCACCAAGTCACTGTTCAGGTGGAATCCCAAGTCACTGTTCAGGTGGAATCAGCCTCTGAGGCCAAGCTACAACCAAAACTTCTGTTTGTGCATTTTAGGTGTGATGAAAATCTGTCAGTGTTGGTGAGTTAAACATTATTTTTGTACTTTTACATTGAGACTATTTTTAACACAAACAGAAGCTGTTTTAAGAAAGGCAATAATTTTATCTGATATTAGATAGAAACAACTTTCAAAATGATTCACTTAAAACAACGAACAAATAAAGGAGATGTTGCCAGGTCAGGTAAACAAACCTTATATTCCATGTAAGCTGAATGAGCATTAATAAAAACTTCTGTCTAATATAACTAGTTCACARAGTTTCCACTACTTTTGTGCTTTATAAGATACATACAAGTTATGCATCTCAATCAAGCTTTTATTTTGAAGTTTTACTTGGATTACACCAACATGATAATTCAAACTGCATTTTATTTGTACATATCTACCTGAAATGTCCTTACTTGCAAATAATCCCCAAGGGAAAACTTGTATTAGGTCAATTTTCTTTCAAATATGTATTTCATAATGTATCATACTGCATCTCTGGCAACATCATGTGAAAGACTAAAGATGCATGTATTATTTCAGAAGGAGTCATCAGCCTMTGAAACAACCAGACAGCATGACATTAAACTTGCATTCTCATATTTTAATACTGTAATCCATTTTTTTACTCTCCAGGATCACTTGCAGCTCAACGTGTGAGCTTCCAATGATTGAAAAGGTTTCAGCGACTCATCTAGGGATTAAGTTTGTGACCTAGTGTTTATGGGATGATTTCTCTCGCCTCTAGGCCAGCAATAACTGAGAAACACACCTGAGCATAAACCTGCTGCTGGAGTAGGAAAGAGCAATCAGCGTCCGCTTGTGAATTGCTTTCTGACACTTCAAGCGATGACAAACGGATGGTCCGGGGGACAACAAACACCAGCCCACATCTCGCACGCATTCCCACACAATCATATTCATGCAGTTTTAATCTTACATTTAAATCAGACAGGCCTTCCTATAATCTACACAATACAACAACCTTTCTGTGGGCTCTCCTGCTCTGTAATTCATCAGGTTTTATGTATTCCYTGCAGTACTGCACAGAGGAACACAGGAAATGAAAAGGAGGAACTGGAGCATTGAGGAGAAAAGAGATTAATAAGAGAGTTTTCAAATAAAGGGTCGATGCTACTTGGAAATGAGCAACATTTGTTAGAAAATACAGTCTAGAACTAAAGGTCTAACAATCCTTGAAGAAATGTACATTCATTGCCTGCTGCTTTTTATGCCACAGCTTTAAAGGGATAAGGTTATAACTATCTTAGTCTAATCTATCAAAGGTAAACTAAGTGTTGCACAATGTGGTGAATTGGTCTCAGGTCCTAAAGTCACCTCATTTGCTCATRAAAGAAATGTTTCTGGATCACCTTTAAATGTAGTCAATTTAGGAGAAATTACTGGAAATAATTATTTCCATCCTTAAATATAAAGGTGCGCCTATTTATATCCTGTAAATGGTTTTAATTTAACAGATATAATACACATTCTGATATTAATAAAATGTAGATTTACAAAGTGTACATATTAAAATTTTACTTACTTATATAAACTGACCTGTTTTTCTAGACAATGGGCCTCATGCAAGAACCGTTCGTACYCACWGATTTGTTCTTAAGTTGTGCGTACGAGTGATTTAGGAGAATTTGTGGCATTCACCAATGTTTTCYTATTCTAKGATTTTTTTCAGATACGAACAAAATTTACGAGTGGTCCAGACCTGTCGTATATTTTACAAGCAGTCAGTCTGCTGTTATCCAGACGGGTTTTCTTCATTAATAACTTTATATTTCGTTAGTTTGAAGATATTTTGAGTTGAAAATAAATCACACTCCATAATTATGTTGACAATAGGCTATTCTGCTTGAATTAGAGTTATAATTTTAATATATAATATAAATTGTCCGTCCGGCCGGCTTATCCGCTATAGGGTGCGGCGTGGGGTGGGGGGTGCAGCAGGAGAAAGACCCCGCTCTCCCCAGAGACACTTTCCAGCTCGTCCTGGGGGACACCGAGACGTTCCCATGCTAGAGGGGATATATGATCAAATCCTGGATTTTCTCCAAAGTGCCAGACTTATTTTGAAAACATTTTAAAATGCTTATTTCAAACCCGCATCTGAGACCACCGCAGCGCGGGGGGTGGGGTGGTGGGGGGGGTTACGGTGCGCAGCGCTGCGCTGCGGCTTCTGAATAAATGAAAATGATTTAACACAGTTGTTTATACTTTTAGCAGCTCTTTTTTATTCCACAGCTGACCTGCTAAAAATGACAGATTTTCTTTTCTGGATCTCTGACAGACGGACTTCAATCTCTGAACTCGTAAAGTTTTTATTTTAAGTTTTCGCTGTCATTTTCATGAATGGACACTTCCTGATATCTGAGGCAGGAATCATAGCCTTATATGGTGTTTTTGGGGTGGTAATTATGCTAATCTCCTCTCGCGTGCACGAGCAGCTGGATAGAACGGGTGMAAWTTACGCAGCTCATTTACGCACMTTRCCTGAAGATAGAAGAGTTTGTTGAATCTGACGTGACATGTTCGTACGAACCCTTTGTACGAACAAAAGTAAGAGAAATTTAGGATAAGAATACGAACATGTTCTTGCATGAGGCCCAATGTTATAATTCCCTCTTTGAATAATAAATGTCATACTTTACTTTGAAAATATCTATAATTCAGTAGAAAATTGATAGTTGGACTGATTGATTGGAATGTAACATACTGTATTTATGCTAACAAAGAATTGTAGAGAGATACATTTTATTTTTTTCTCAGGAATAAAAATCCACATCTTTGCAAACGTTCACTTTTCTAGGAAACATTGCAGGTGATAAAAGACTGAAAACTAATTTATTGGTCATTAAGTGATCTAGCAAAATGCTACATGCTAAAGAATAAATGGTAATATTTTATTTTACAGTCTCTTAATTACTAGGTACTTGAAAATGCCTTCTCAGAAGTATTTCTTTTAGCACAGGCTTGAACAGATCGTGTCATTTTATCTGCTACTAAAAGACCAAATTTTAGCTGTGAAATATATTTAATGAATCTTTTGTCTTATCAAAGGTTAGCTGGCTGTGGCAGCCATCTTGTATTTGGTTCTCTTAATAAATCAGAGTTTCCTAAAAATATAACCAAGAGTTAATGAGATATTTTGCTAACATATAGACAAATTAAAAAACGCATCTCAGACCTGATGAACCTGCTACTACCACATTGTATTTTYGCTCAGGGGACATAATTTTTTTAATCATTTTAGGGGAATAAAACTCAAAGATAATTGTTTTTAATTGATTAAACAAATTAAAGGAAAAGCAGCATGAAGCATTTAAAAGTAAGAGCAGAATAGATTAAATGAAAACCACAAGAAAGCTTATTTAAAATTAATTGTTTTCACTTTATGTGCACAAGCCTGGCAAACCCCCAGACCACCAGACACCATCCCTTACAGGGAAATTAAACCTTTCTAAATGTTTAAACTATGGAAATCTATAACCTAATTATTTACCTTTGTGCCACAGTCTCCCAAAGTTAAATAATTATTTTACATGCCCTCCTTTATTTGAGCTCAGTGTAAAAGCTTCACTAAATGTAATTTTAAGTCACTTCAGTTTCTCATCCCTCCATCACAGGTGAATGTTCCCTACTACGTGGATAACAAATCAATATCTCTGCTACTGTTTGAATTTATGTGTCTAAAACCAGAGCTGGGTAAACATTTATTCTACATGTTAGGACTGAATATGGAAAGCTACTGTAAATCACAAAGTCATAATTAGGCTGCTGGGTGAACTATGTCTGAAACATTAGCAGAAAGTCATCGCTCACAGTTGGAATTGTTATTCACTCCAAATGTTAGCAGCACATTAAACGGACATTATCACTAGCTATTACTCTTATATATGTGCTAAAGCAGTCTACGCTCCTCCACCTCCKTGGAGTGTTTAATTAGATGTGATCATTCTTACTGATAGGAAGTAAACATGAAGAGGGCCGGTTTAAACAGGTGACCTACTGTGGCTGTGTAAAAATATCACATCCASTTCACACATACCTAGGCTGCTACTGCTGCCTAGGTATGGATAATAAAGGCCTAGCATAATGCATGTCACCTGGTTTTCATGACAGATTTTCAGACTTAGATCATCTTGTGTTTAGAAATGATGGTGCTGCTAATTTGGTCAAACCTTGAAAAAACGTTTTGCACAGATTCACAGAAATGGCAACATATCACAAAGTACCATATATGGTTCTCAGTTCATTCTTTTCCCAGTTTAAAAAACTAAATAGATTTTAAAAAATCTAAATAATTTATATTAATAATGTGAACTTATAAGGATTTTAAGAGAGGTCAAAAGTTCAGAGAAAGTACTTGTGTCTCCAAGTTTGAGGTAGACTTGTACATGAGTCATTAATTAACTAAGACTAAGATATGAGCATTTAGTCAGTCATCACATTATTAGTCCAGTTCTTTGTATGGATTTTTCTGTGTTTGCTCATAAATACATTTGATAAATAAAAAGTTAAAGGAATTATAGGGATATACTCTTTTATATACTGCTTTTAATCAAAGGTGCTGCAGAAATAGATAACGTTGCTGCTGTCTTTGTTTACAAGTGCTGATGTCAGCCTAAATATACAGAAAAAAGTTATAAAAATTGTTGAATATAAAACACGGAAAAACAAATATGGATCTGTAGTGTGATTCTAAATGTTTGTTAAAACTTAGTCACATTTGAAGCCCACATTCTTTTCACATTTCTGCATTTTTAATGTTACATTTGGGTAAATCATGTGCAGCATTTGTGTTAGAGTCAGAGAGCAAATAAAAAAAACTTACCATTGAATTTGACAGCACGGATGTGGCTAAGCAGCTCTTTGCCATCGATGTTGTTGGCCATCCGAGGGCAGAGGCCTGGGTACCCGTAGCACAGCTCCCTGTGCATGCGGTGCAGAGCGTGCGCCATCGCGTACACGGCATCCATGACAAACTGAACCTTCCCTTCCTGTTCYTAGCTGGAGTCACGACCAACTTTTTCTAAACCTGTAAAACAGAACAAAGTTGGAGRTACGGTCACTGCGAGGGACTTTGTGCAACATGGACATCAAAAGGAAAGAAGTGCAAAAAGACTTGTGATAAAGACTTAAAAACAAAAAGGTGAGTTTAGGTGAAAAAAGTAACTAAAGAAAAAGGCAGCAAAAGAGATGAAAATGTTGTTCAAGACAGTTTGACAGCAGACAGGCGGCAGGGCGCTCAGCCTGATGATGACAAATAACTCCTCTCACTCCATTCTCACCCTGGCAGCAAAGTTACAAGAAAAAGAACAACATGTTCAGTTTTAAAATCTGAACTACTGATAATGGTGCTTCTGTCTGAGGGAATGGTCAAAAAATGTCTGGAGGGGACACAAACACTCACTCAGGTGTTTTTTGCAACAAGCATCTGTTTATTTTATGTTAGTATAAGCTTATTTTATTACTGCAGGCTAATTATTACAACAGGATCTTTAGGTTTATTCAGCATTAATGAATATTTGCATTTTTGCATTTAGCCTTTATGGTGAAAATATACTTGCAACCACCCACCTCACTCTGACACAAACTATTCAACACAGAAACACAAGCAGCCTTGAAAGTGATACATGTGCCTTTTAGCAATATAATTAATTCTTTGGTTTTATTTAGAAAGTTTAAACCCAAAGTCACAGATATATTCTTTGTTGTTATTGCTTTAGATTTGAATTGTTTCTCTCCTATATGCTTAATCTTTTGTGTTTCGTTCCCTCCCACTCAGTATATTCTTGGCCCATTTCACCCATTTCTTACGAGCAGCAGTCACCTTCGGGCGACAAACTGCATTCAAACCCATCTGGGCTGAGCTGAATTAACAAGTCCAGAGGCACCCTGAATCAATATGAGCACCCATAAGGAATTAATGAGGTCTTGAGAATAAAATCCAATCCACTGTTATAAGCAGATGTCTTGTGGTTTGTATGCATGGCCAGATTTGTGTTTGTTTGTGACAGCGGTGATCTGAGGGAACGGGAAGTTATTCCTATTAGTACCTGGATAAAAGAGCTGGGTGCGTGTCCAGAAAGAGAACTGGAGTGGGCGTGAGAGAATGTAAAAGAAACCCAAGACTGCCAGTCTCTAAAAACCTGTTGAACTGAATATTTCAGACCAAACTGGGATACTTATAGGCAGCACAGATGAGGATGATCCAGAGCACCAAAAACCACTGAAATGGCCAACCACAGTGCAGTCTATGCTGACTTATGCCCCTTTTCCACTAGTACCACTTAGTATAGTGTCGGAACGGTCGGTGTAGGTACGGGTCGGACCGGCTGGTTTTCCACTGATGTTCCAGTCTGGTTCTAATGGGTGTGTTTTGGGCGGTTGGTGGAGGTGGTTTTTAGGTATTTTGAAAAAAACATTAATGGGCAAAATGAGAGATGGAAACACATTTGATGAATAACTTTTGAAATTTTAAACATTTGCAAAAATTTAGCCAATCAGTGACGAACAGTGTTCTGARGTCGCATTTTGGTGTCAGCTGGGGCCGGTTGGAACCACAATGAAGTAGGTACTAAAAAAAGTGCCGGTTCCATGGATCTGGCCTAATGGAAATGGCTTGGAACCGTACCGACACTACACTAAGTGGCACTAGTGGAAAAGGGGTATAATGATGACATGTTATGTCATCATGGATATCTGGCAGCAGGAAACATACTATACCTGTGTATTACTTTTCAGTGATCCAAAAATCTAAATTCCTTATATTAAATACAATTAAAAKGAGCAAAAACTGTTGCAAATATTAATCAGTCGACACTTTGTTGTACTTCACAGCTTAAGACTTTGTTAGAAAATCTGCTCCACAAATGCCATATTTTTTTTTAATCGACGACCTGTTCAACATTCTGATTTACACGTGTTCACACCTTAGCAGACACTGAAAGGCAGCTTTTCTCATTAGCARCTAAAACTCTGGCCACAAGCCCAGTTTTTAAATCCACAGCCGAATTAGTATTCTGTTGTCTTCYTTTCTGTCAGAGACAAGCGACTGGGTAAAATGAGCTTCACTTTTAAGTACTGGAAAACGACATGATCTGCAAACTGATAAGCGACAGGCCAGAGTSTCAAATGGGGGTTAAGCATTAAAAATGATTAGCATTTTCATGCAAGGATGGGTGGTTGTTCAAAACTTTGTGCCAAACTTCATTAGCTTCGTGTCAAAACTTAAGTAAAATATGCAGGAAGATGTTTCACCATATACCATGAATAATAGTGTAAAAAGATTCTAGCAGTCTGTAAAAATCTGACCGTACAGACCAGGAACACTGATGGATGTAAGGTACCTCCAACCCTTCAGGCAAGAACTGCAGAAACATTTGTCATTCTACTGTAATTAATATGTCTACATGGGAGTTAAAGTACGCTAAAACTACTGTCATTCAGCACATGCTGCTACTGCTGTTTCCAAAACTATTCCCTCAAATTGTATTATGCAAAAAAAGCCATAACTCAGCTCTACACAAAAATGCTGCCAAGTTCTGTGTGCAAGAAGAGTTCATTTCAGATTTACTAAAAGTTGCTGGATGTGTTCTGTAGTCCAAAAACCCAACAAAACCTATTTAAAAAACAATTTTTTAAAAAGCTGGGGGAAAAAATCAATGTGGTTATCAGCTAATGATGCTATAAATCTTACATTTATGATGCTGATGAAAATGCATCAGTGCTCATAGCTTAGGTTGGTTGTGAGAAAACACCAATAATGCATTGGATARGGTGAGATTTTGGAGCGACACATTCAGCCTTTAGGGCATGTTTGATMTCTGAAGGATTCAGGGAGTTTGCCTGGCTGGCCTTCCTGCAGAGCAGATGTTAAAGCTTCTCAAACTTTCCAAAACTGTGTTTTATATGATGGAGCCAAACAATTTTAAAATGCTTAACATTRTTGTCATACCTTAGTGTTTCTATGTCAACAGTCTCAGTAATGAAGATGCTAAGCRAAGTTAAACTTCCTTCCAGCACTGAAAGAGTAAAACTCTATTTAACCAGCTGCTTTGTTTATGAGAACAATTGTCATCAGTAAAATCCAGTCAGGTAAAGTTGATTCAACAAAGTCGCTGACAGAGTTAAAGGATCCAAACTGGGAGARACTTTATTGCTCTAATCTTGAAGCAATCTTCACACAACACAATGAATATAGATTTTGAATTAAATAAAGTCAATGAATGCCTGCCTTCAATATGTTCAAACAGTAGTTAAATCGCTTAACCAGAGGATCAGTTTAAACAGTATAGATGGAAAATTAAGGATGTAGGTTGWGGGGTGAGAGGTGGTAAATAAAGAGATGCTTCACTTTTGTTCAACTACAATGACATTTCCAGCACTGGTGTGATGTGTACATCACCTTAAACTGTAAGTTTAAGYCAACTTCAATAAAAAAATCTAATGAATCAATCAGATTTAAAGCTGCTTTAACCCTGGATGCAGTGGACATCAGGCTCCTTCTCCATTTATATCTGGTGTTTGAAGGCAGAACAGATCTGTGTTTCACCAAGCTGAGTGCTGCTCACTCATGTATGCTGTCCATGCTTTATGTGCAGACATTTGATGAAAGGTTTATTGAAATGTGTATGTGTAAACACCAATCAGTTTGAAGGTTWGCTGGATGTTGGGTCTCATTCTCAGAAGTCATGGTGTGTCTCTCCTTAACAGTCTAAATGGTTGTAAAATTGCATCCTTGTCAGCATGAAGCAGACSTGAAAAAAGTKGACTCTCCAGGTTCCTGTCTTGCCCTGAGGATATTATGAACCGACAACCACTTTACTGCTGCTCATCTCTTCCTTCTCATCTGCTYAGGTAATGCATGGCTTACCTCAGAYCACTTGACAGATGTATTCTAGAACCGTGTTCAGCAGTAAAAATCTCAAAACTGAACTTAGGCCTGATACCCTTGRTCTACTTGTACCCACTCTGTACCCGATACCCACAGAGAGCTGTAGCCATGCTGAAACGCCATGATTGATCAACTAATCTAAATGTTCAGCAAAACCAAACTTTTTTTTTCCCCCACTCACAATTTAAAGTTAACAAATTCAAAAACACGGTGAGACCCGAGCAGTCTGAACAGTGTAACTGTCAAAAAATCAATATAAAACAGCAGCAACGGAGATCAACAGGATTTACCAGCTGCAAAGTAATAAACAAAAACATTTAAAGCAGGAAAAACAAGGAGAAACTGTTCAGAAGCTCAACTATCATTTCATTTATTGGCAAGAAAAATGCAGCAAAGTAAACTGGTGAAGGAGTGAGGAAACTGAAACAACTTGTCAGACTGGTTTTGCATATTTTTTTAACTCTCCGTTTTTAAATCACTAATTGAGCTGGCCATGTCTCGTCTAACTTTTAGAAATAAAGTGAGCTTTATGGAAATAAAAGAGGGATGGAGTGGAACTCAGCTGTGTTTATATGGAAAACTATACATTTACTATATATTTAAGATGGACATCTTTATTTTTAAAACATCAAAATAATTTAGCAATCCTCTTTTCAGCTAAACATATGCAGTGTGTCATTATTCTTCTCTTTCAATATAAATCTGTTTGTAGTTGTTTAGGCTTTTAAACCCCACAGTTACAATCACATTCCAGSTATAACCTGGGTTTACCTTTAACATGTCGACTCTGTTCCTACTTTACTTTGTTACAAAGGCACAGCAGTGGATTGACTTCAAACTGCTTCACAACTTCTGTTCATTCAAAAATCACACAAAGATGACCAAAACGTGCATCAGTTCAAGTGTTTTGTGTCAGAGTGCCCTTACTGTTTGAGCAATTCTATTCTGGATCTCTTCACGTACAMTCAGCATGAAGGTTTTATTCCCTCTCATTCACAGTAATCTAAAATAAAAACAAATTAAAAAACACAAAACAAAAAAACTCGTTCTTAAGCCTGCCAGTGTTCCACTTCTTTCATTCATTTTAAGTAGTGAAATAATTTTATTCACGACTCATTCATTCATCTGTTAACAATCATGAATATTTCTTATTTTCTAATAAAACCCTTTAAAAATAAAATATTGTATTTTTAATTCTTGAGCACATTTCAAAGATCATGCATGCATAAACTGAGGCTAATGCTAATTTCATACATATTGTTTCACAGTATTAATATTTATGCTTTGTTGATGTGTGCTGATGTGCTCTCAGCTGATCAAAGCAGAGTACAACTTTCATCTAAGAGGGAAAAAACTAAATCTAAAGCAGTTAAATGTGATAGTGTACCGTATTTTTCGGACTATAAGCDGCGACTTTTTTCCTGAACTTTGAACCATGTGGCTTATAGTCCGGTGCGGCTTATACGTGGATTTTTTTCTTCAGCCACCAGGGAGCTCTTATGCTCCATTCGCTTCAACCACTCAAAAAAGAAAGGAAAAAAAAAGAAAAAAAGCGATGGCTTCCAGAGCAGACTGTTGTACCAGGAAGCAGCGATTTAAATAAAGTCAATGGCCAAAAACTCATAAAAGGGGATAAAACAGACATTTTTCACGGTGGAATCTGACTGACTGATGAAACTTTGGAGCTTAATCCAGGACCAGTTTGTGGATAAACATCGAGTGAAGAGCTGCTGACTTTTTTTACGAATTGCACTCTGCGGGGAAGGAATCCCATGCAGTGACGTATGCTGGAGCYGGAGGGCTTTCCCAGCAGCTGGGCTCGGGGTTTCTCGGGGGAACTATGAAAGGTCAGTGCGAAAACTAACGCCGAACAACCACGTGACGGCGCGTCGACCGGTCGACAGCTGAGCGACCATACTGCCAGCTTAGCCGGAGGTGTAGCGCCATTTTGTTTTAGCTAGTAGCAGACACGACACGARGGATCTTCGACAGACARGAWATTGGACAGTATYTGGGCCCACATCACMGATTCGGTGAAAGCAGCCATCAAGAAAACAAACTCAATTCCTACTGTTATTCCTGGAGGTACAACAAAGTTTTTGCAACCCCTGGACATCAGTGTGAATCGTGCATTTAAAGCAGCACTCAGGGGTGAATGGGAGGCTTGGATGACTGACGGGGATAAATCATTCACAAAAACTGGRCGAATGRGAAGAGCGTCATTTCCTGATGTCTMCCAGWGGATRCTAACAYRGTGGAGCAGAGTGAATGAGTCCACCATCACCAATGGGTTCTGAAAGGCTMGACTGCTACGTGAAGAGGACACCACAGCTTCAGAACCAGCATTACCCCGGGAGGACAACAGATACCGCTGTGTGACGCAGCTTTTCTCAGCTTGTTTAACTCCGACACTGAA
>NW_013952517.1:354209-360026 GCF_001266775.1 Austrofundulus limnaeus | reverse complement strand
TAATAATACAGTGAAAACATGGATTTAAAGGTTGTGAGAATTTGTGATTTGTCTCACCTAAACTAGATGAAATATGTTGGAATTTCACACACTAAATAGTTTTATTTATTCTCTCTAATAAACCAAAAGCCCCAGAGCTGTCTGTCTAATGTTCTGCCATAATCACAAACCTAATTATGCTAATGGTTCATAAATAAAGCAAAACAAGACACTGATTAGTGAGTTACTTCACAGATGCATACTTTTACACTAGTCATGAACAGTGATGCTCTCAGAATATCTTTCAACAACTAAATTTGATTATGTCACGGTCACGTCCGTGTTTGTAGTTTAAAACCTTATTAGGGAGAAGACTGTGATCAGAAAGCAAACAGCTAAACATTTAACATCCTGCTGTCAGTCCATCTATTCATTTGATTTATCATTCTTAATTTGCTTCTGTATCTGGGTGAGTTTGTACACATTACATTTTCACTCTCAACCAGAAGAGGCAAGCTATAAAGTATAACGTGTGTTTGTTGGCAGCACCTCTCATGAAACAGTAGATGAATTTTAATAAAATGTTTAAAATGAAGTCCTTGAATGTGCAGATTATAATTTTGGAGTCAARCCAATTCAACAGAAACAATCTTAGTAAACAGAAAAATYACTGGAACTCAGTCAGTTTCACAGGTATTGAGCTAAAATATGTTGTGGTAGTAACTGATAGTCATCCCCAACACTTCCTCTGAGCACAAACAAACTGCACAAAATCGTCAGTTAAAACTTTTTCCTGCTAGGTGTCCAGCAGTACGAATCCTTCAAACAATGTTAGGTTTTTTACAAAGTATAACATTTGTTTTTACCTAGATTTATGACCTCATCACAAAAAACATGGATTTCTTATCTTTGAAGCTGAAGGTGTCTCTTGTTCCTGACATATCTCATGTGCTCACACTTGTCTGCATTCAGTATCCATGCAAATTCTCATTCAGCAGAAAAGCAGGCAACTCGTGCTGTACACTGAGCCATAGATCAAACCATCACGCAATAATGAGAATTTCTTACTGATGTTCTTATGAGATGTGAAATGACATGATGCATCATTAATCAACATATCGCAAGACAATGCAATCCAGCCTCGGGACATCTAAATGACTGTTACAGTTCTGAGTAGTGCTAACTGGTGAAACATCACTGTCTGTTTCCTCAGGTTGCATCAGGTGTGTTTGGTAGTGTGAGGAGTTCACAACGACGCAGCTTTTGTTAAAACTGTCTGCGCATAGTCTGCAATCCTGTAGCACCAATTAACCATTTCTTTTTTCCCTCCTCACACTCTGTCAGCAGCTTTAGAGGTGAAATATACAGTTTTTACTATTTTAAACCTAAAAAAAKCCTTTAAAAATCAAGTGTTTTGATACAAAAATAAAAAAGGTAAAACTGGAGGCAGGAGATGAACATAATATTTATGTTGATATCTACACTTTGCTATTTACGTTTTACTCTCCAATCCATTTTCCAGCCAGCAGCTGCTAAATGCAATTCAGCCTTTTAGCTCTCTGTTAATAACATCAGAAACCACAGGCAGCGAGGTTGGTTTGGTTGCTTCGTGGAAAAGGATTTGCACTAAAAAAAAATTCTAGGCGAGGGAAATAAATAAATAAAATACAATGAAAAAAAGAGCAGCTGGAAAACTCCAAGGCAGAGATAAAAAGTAGCTTTCATGTGTCATTAAAAAAAGGTCATGCAAACCAAAATCTGCATGAGGCGGCAAATATCTCCAGATCTGCCTGCAAGTTATTTCTACAGTTTGTCTTTTAATATTTGTTGAACATTTGTGTTGCCTTGACCTGGACAAACTCATGCATTGTATTAATAATTTAGCAACAGGTTAATGAAAATTTGACAATGATCCATTGGTCCATCCTGTCATGTCACTGCAACATAAATGAAAAAAATAAAGTCTCCTAACGTCAAACAAACATGAGTTAAAATGTAAAGAAGGTATAGTTATCCATTATTTTTATGGCTTGTTTAAACAATCCCAAAACTCAAAAATTAAAACTGGTTTTGAACCATTTTAAAGTTCATGGCAACCCTCTTGAATCTTCTGATCTGGCACTTTAGCAGTTGTGGGGGAAATCAGGACCTTTGCAAACGTCTCAACATTCAAGAGACTCCCTTGTGAATGTCATTCACCAGCTAGTCGCAGCCCATCTTAAATCCTTCATAAATAGATCCTTAGTTTAAAGTGGTACCTTGGTTTTAACCAACTGTGCCACAACAACAATATGTTTTCCAACCAAACCATGTGACTTTAATCCTGCTACCCTGGTGCATACAATTATCACTTGCACACCTGCACAACTTGGCTCGAGTCTCCCGGCTCATTTACCAGAAGGTTCCATGATGAGCTTGGTGCCAACAAAACCAATAAAAACCTGTGCTTCACTAACACGCCCGCAAAGCTGTATCTAATACATATACAAAACCAATGCATTAGGGCAGTGAGGTAAGACTAATGCAAGAACTCTGAATGGCTAAGTGCTGTGATGGATGCCTTTATGGTCCAGTGTGTCAGACAGATTTTACATAAACTGTGATTTATGGCACCTCAGATGACAGACGGACTAATGATTTCAACAAGCTCCTTAATTAAACATAAATTTGGAGCATATATTCAATTTCTTGCTTTTGGCTTGCATCACATAAAACAGTGTGTGTGTGTGTTTTATTTTACTTTCATGTTTTCTTTATAAAAATGTGGAAAAAAATTATTAATATCCTTCAGAATAAAGAGGTTCCATTCAAATTTTATTAACACATTTACATAACAGATCTTTAATTAGCCTCTCGCTCATTTATCAAAGGTATTTAAAAGACATTAGGAAGATGACAGGTTCAGGTGAAACTGCCCCCTAACATACATCATATTTCAGACTACATCTAAAGTATATTTTCACTTCAACATGTTTCTGCTTTTACCTAAAAAGTAAGCCACTAACTCACACAAGCCCCACTTGTTATAACCCTGCTCGTCTGGCATGAGGCTGGTTCTGTCAAAGAACAAATCCACAATCAATACAGGAAAATAGGAAATGAGCACAAGACGGAGCATGCTCTACATAATATGAGAAGAGGAGACAGGGACATTGTCAGTACACATCTGCAAAATTCTTATTCATCTCAGAGTTAGAAAAGAGAACGAGTTTTCTGTAACTGATGACAATTTACCTTAATCTGACTTCTTTTTTTTTTTCTTTTTTTTTTTGGAGTGAAGGGGTTTAGTTAAAACCTTAACACATTCAGAGTTAGGTGACCCTTCAAATAAAAACAGAATTTAAAATATTTTAAGAGAAGCTTCCTGCCTGTGAACCCAAGCCCCCACCATGATAGAATTTCCACCATGTTTTGTGTTGCCACTGTATAAGTATTTGTATAAGTATAATGTATAAGTACTTATACATAAATAATGCATCACATTTAAAATCTTGTTATCTCTGTCCTGTAACTTTCTTTTAATAAGTGTCRTCCCTACTTCTTCAAGTCAGCCTAAAGCTCGTCCAGTGTCTTAGATTCTTTTAAGTCATGTCATAAAAGGATGTTGACAGTTTTATGGCTGTGAGGCTTCTTGATACCAGATGAAATGGGGATTTAAAGATCTTTGTTGATGGSCTTGTCCCCATGAGCCTGCTGCTTAACAACCAGGTTTTGGTGTAAATCCCTGCCATCTAGCATCTKTTTTTATGTCGAGATCTTTCGCTTCATCGTAGAAATGCCTTTTGTTGTTGCTGATCAATAACTTTGGACAAGTTAACTGCAGAAATTCAGTTCTAGTGTATTTATTTTTGAAGCTCAAGTGCCAGCCATTATTGTGTGTCTATAAACTCTTAGTGTTGTGTTTGTGACCCTGTCCAACTTATTTATAATATGCTTGCTCTCAGTAATCAACAGTGTCTCACAGACTGGTTCTGCTTTCTTATCCTCCTCTTTTGTTTGATTTCTTCTTTCTCTGTGAAGGCCATGGAGTCCAACACACATTTCACAAAACTACAGCAGAACAGAAGCACTCACAAAAACTGTCAAACATCATCATTTGACTCGAATTGACCTAATGCCTTTCACAACATTCAAACAGTTCATTTAAAATTGCACAAGCTAAAAATAAAGCAGGGCAGCCTTGTGAGCCTTATGACYTTTTTAAATTGGTTACTTAGATTTTGGCAACATAATTTCGGTCTTTAATCCTCAGTCATTATAAAGTTTAAAAAACAAGCCAAATTATCTATAAACTAAAACACTGAAATTCCTCCAAKATGTTGATATGAAATATGGTTTGAGGGTGTTTTCAGAGAAGATTATGGAAATCCAAACTGCTAATTTGTAGTTTATTTCTCAAGAATGAACCTACTCAAYCTTTTGCTCAGATGTTTTCTGAATTGGGACAAATCCTTTCAGAAAATAATGACGCTTGAGTTGACAGATGCTAAAACTAAAATATTCTGTAATGAATTCATTTATTTTATGTGATTTTGTATTTGAGATGTAAATTAATTTTAACATTTCAGGAGATTTCCTTTGTTTTTTTATTTTCTAGATAAATCTTGTTTGATAAAAAAAATTATGTTGAGCCTCTTAATGGGAAATAGACATTTTATTTTTTGTTGGCCACATTTCGGCACATCAGGAGCTCTGAATTATTTCACGCAGGCAGCAAACAGAACGTTTTTTTTTTTTGCATGAAAAAAGATTGATTCACAGCTGAACACTAATTTTCATGAATAATGTGATAGCCCTGCTGTATGAGGCTGATTTACAATATATTACATCTTTAAATTATTACTGATATATATTACTCCTGATAGTCCACTCAGCAAATATAAATTATGTATCAGTCATTATTCAGATTGTGCTGAATCACTGCCTTGACAAAACTTTGCTTTTCTTCATTTCTGCATTTAACTTTTTTCCATTTAATTTTATTAATTGAGCCCCCTTTCCTTCTACTGATCGGTTTTAATGGAAACTCTGTTACTAAAGCAATTTTTGTTTTAAGCTATCTATCTATCTTACACTTCTAATAAAAACACACTGACAAAGTTGGGTGTGGAACAAAGAGAAATACAAATAAAGAAAATGACAAAAGTGGTGAAAGAATAAGAGGAATACAAATTAGAAAGAGAAAATATAAATAAAACAAGAAGGATGTATGGAAATCAAAATTATAAAGGAAGGTTGAGAAAACATGAGGAAATCTGATCTGTGTGCTGTAGAGCAGAACTTTTTCTTGTTCTAGCCCCCCCCCCCCTTTTTAACAGAAATATACCTGTTGTAGGTGTACGCAGAATCACTTTTGTGAACTCCTGAGCTTAGAGATACAAATGCATTATTTCTTGTAAGTCCTCTCAGTTTTAAAACAACTAGGACTCATTTTAGAGGATAAAATGAAACAGTTTGATATTTACAGAGCTCCCATTTGCATCCTAACCTTCTCTAACCATGATATTGAACAATCCCGCTAAAAGCAAACTTTGACAAAAGTTATTCTCAGGGTAAAACCTAAAGAAAAATGAGCTTGAGGATTAGTTCACTTTTAAGCCAAAACTTGTATAAAACACTAGCCTTGTTTAACATTTAGAACACTTTACAGAAACAAACATCTCCAATTCTTTAAGGAAAATTATGGTTTTCTGAGGAAAATTGTGCAGAAAAGCAACTTTTCACTAAAACAACTTCATTTCAAGACAATTTATAAAAGATATTTTGTGTGTGTGTGTGTGTGTGTGTGTGTGTGTGTGTGTGTGTGTGTGTGTGTGTGTGTGTGTGTGTGTGTGTGTG
>NW_013952517.1:349785-353036 GCF_001266775.1 Austrofundulus limnaeus | reverse complement strand
GTGTGTGTGTGTGTGTGTGTGTGTGTGTGTGTGTGTGTGTGTGTATACACATGAGTAAACATGAGTAAATGTGTGCATGCCGGGCTACGTCAGGATGTAATTAACTCCTGAAATAGTGGTCGGCGTCTCACACAGACCCATCTAATCTTTAACATTTCAGRAGAGACTTTACATCTTTTTAGAAAAAGCAGTTTTTGCTGAGTAAGGAAAACAKTGACATGTTCAAAGAGCAAGATCATCAAACTAGTGCTTAGTAGCTTTTTAGGAGATAACGCCACCATTAATAACARACTATAAAGGATCAATTATTTATGAGAAACTAGGGAAATGTAAAGCTCTTTTTAGGTGTGTGTGTGTGTTTGTATGTGGAGGCCGGCATTTCATGGGATTTAAGGTGTGCCGATAGGAAAACATGTTAGAGCATAAATTCCATTAGGAAGCTGTAACGAACAATGTCACGGAGCTCATGGTAATGAGGGAAAGTCAACCAGAAAGTTAGAACCACAGTGAGTTTTCTCTGACAAAACTGCCCTGAGATGACTTTTGTTGTGAATCGGCACAATATACATAAACTTACTGAACTGCACTGATACTCAGCAGTTTTAGTAGAAAATGATTTTTTTCATAGAATTTAAGCACAGCAGTAAACAACCTTTGAAGACAATAAAAAGGGCATGAGAAAAATTAAAATGAATCAGAGGCCAAAAGTGTGGCAAATCAAAGGTCAGTGCCCATCCTGTCACTTCAGATAATTTGGAAATTTGTTGATGACCCTGTTGTATAATTTCTATGTCATTTGTGCTTGTGTTGTCTTCTTTGCTCTGTTCTGTTGTTGTTGTTGTTGTTTGTTTCAGGACCCACTACATGCACCCATAATAAGCAGGACGAGCTACAACAAACTACTGCACACAGCTTTTTGAAACATATTAAAAGGCCCACAAACAACTAACCTACTGCATATTTAAGCACTAGCTCCAATTCCAGTCCGCGTGTAACAGTACCATATATTTGACAAAAAAAAAAGCAAATAAGCAGCAAACATTTCAACAGATTTGCATTTTCTGTGTGAAAGCCGTTAGGTTTACATTACACAAAAGCTGAGAAACAGATATTGTTCTTTTGAGAGTGACAAGTCACAACCCACACAGACAGAGGCAATACTGTAACAACATGGTTTCCTCCTTTCAGCGCACTTTTGTCTATCCGTGTACCTGAGGCTAACATCTCCTGTCACAGCTAATGCTGTTCACTGGTGCACTGGATCCATCAATATGCCCAGGTGGAACAAATGTGCACAGTGTGTAGATGTGCTGAAATGTGTCTTTTTCTTGAGTTTCCGTATGAACTGCCGTGTGTTTGTGTCACAGCAGACAAACAAGGATGAGACAAAAATCTGTTCGATGTAAATTCCAATTTGCACGAGCAAAATGACAAAGATAAAAAGTTTGCCTAATGTTTTACAAGCAAAGACATTTAACATTTCAGGCCTAACATTTCTAGATGATAAAGCCCACATACACAATCAAAAGCATTATCTCTAACCTTTGACTTTTGGTAGCAGGCAATAAAAATCCCTGCTTTGATACAGAAACATTTTAAGAGATAATTATATTTTGATCTCCGCTGCACTGCTGAGTGTTTGATTTCGTTCTGCTGTTTTAATTAACAAATGGAGGAAATAAAAAGATATGTTTCAAGTAATCTGCACCATCAGCGTCTGTGCTTGGATGGGGAAGTAAAAGAGATGTAACATGGCACATAGACATGTCTTGTTTTCTAACTAGGCCCTCTGTAGAGGTGATCCACAGTCTAGTTGTGCATTCATTCAGAAGTTTATCAACCATCATTGGGAATGCAAGTATATGTGAGCCTTTAGGCTTATCGTGTGATCTGCTGTCTGCCTCTGTCAGCTTTTCCTCAGGCATCATTTCTCCCCAACTGGGAGCTTTCAGCTGAACTACTTTTATTCCAGCYTCTGAATCGACCAAGCTGACTTGCTTAAGAGCCGTGTCTGTAAATCTGAACGCCAAAGATGCCTTTCACCTTGTGTGCCTGCCATTCTGTTTCCTAACAGAACATTTTCAACCATTAAAGTTGATAATTATGATAATGCATTCTATAAAGATTACTGAAATTAATTTCCTGGACTTTTGAATAGATCTGACTAATAGTGATGATGGTACATGCACTTTCCATTGAGTTATTACAAACTCTATGTTTGATAATCTACTTACTGCTTCCAACTGGGTAGATTTTCATAAAATGCACATTAGTTTCATGTAACCTAATAAGTACTCTCAGTGGAATAAAAAAAGAAAGAAGAGAAAATAAAAGATGCTTTTCTTTCAAAGACAACACGCACAAGAAAGTTCATTTCTATTCATTAGAAGTCACCAAATAGCTTTTTTAATGAAATGAACAATTGCCGTAGGAATCTTTTTTTTCTATAAACCACCTTTTGAGTTTGCTCTCCTCACCATTATTTTCTTTTTTTCAAACATCTGAGCACATAGTACAACTTTTATAACACTAGAAGTCAAGCAGATTTTATGTGATATAGTTTGTGTATTCTGACTTTTGGTCCAGATATTATCATCCAGGTGTAATTATCTTTTTTCTGTAATAAATCATCTCCTAGAATTCTTTTACAAGACCTTTCCTAAAGCTAGGTGCATTTTTTCTACTATGCCAAAAACATGATATTTCAAACTATAAGTATTACGTACAAATGCGTTTTGGAAGATAAATTAAGTTTATTTGTTTGTCCTGTAATTTGTGGCAAATCTGATAAAAAAAACTTATTGTTAATGAATCAGAAACATATTTTCCTGTTAATAGTAAAACCTTTAACAACAATTAAATTGCATAGAAACAATTACGGTTATGCATCAAACCAAACAACCTAATAATTTCCAAACTTTCAAGAACTTAAAGAATTATCTAATAAAATTGGTCTCAGGCATTATATGCTAATATATTTAGCTACTTTATTAACACCAGTTCTTAGCTTAGAGACAAATCAACAAAGTAATAGGAACGTTTCCATTTTTTTAAAAGATAGTAATGAACAACCTCTTTTACCCAGTCAAATGTATTTTTAAATTATTCAAGTAAATCTTTTGAATATGTTCATCACCACTGATGGTAAGTAAAATAAATCTTCTCAATATTCAGGTTTTTATTCAATATACAGTGGGGAAAATAAGTATTTAGTCAGTCACCAATTGTGCAAGTTCTCCCACTTAAAAAGA
>NW_013952517.1:336912-346913 GCF_001266775.1 Austrofundulus limnaeus | reverse complement strand
TCTTTTTAAGTGGGAGAACTTGCACAATTGGTGACTGACTAAATACTTATTGTCCCAACTGTATAAGTTAGGATTTGGTGTTAAAATACAAAATGCAACATATTCAATAAATATGGAGGATGACAGAGTTCAACATTTTCCCAAGTTAAAAAACATCTTCCTTTTCTTCTGTCAGTATTTTTCTTCAAGGTTTGTCCATTCTCATTTGTTATATATGTTTGTGACATTGCATTGTTTGTCCATTTCTGTTGGGTCTATTGTACCTGTTGACAATTTTTTTATTGCTCATATCCACATCCGTCACATGCAATAATCACACCCATTTGCACACGTTTCCTTCAGCTGTGTCACCATGACGACCTTGAGCAGCTGGCTGCTGATTGGCTTCTGTGTGGACGATGTGGAGGTCAAACACCAGAGTAGTTGGAATTAATGGACTCTGTCGCATGGGTAAGGGGCCCTCTACACTCAAACGTGCACAGATGCCATGGTTAAGTGTGAAACGGTCGATGGGAGTCGCAGACCCTACAAACCTAATTATGTGAACTAATGGCAGGCATCAGACAGGAAGTACTCTCACATGTGAACTCCAATTTGCACTGTAACTTCAGGGGACACCTCAGCAGATCATGTATCAATGTGCCAATAAATCAGCTCTGGATACAACACTTTGATGGAGTTATTGACAGCAATGAAAAAAATACACAAACCTACTAAGAAGTTGCTCAGACAGACCTACAAATATATTTAGCTGTGGTTGCATGCAGTGTTGAGTTTAAAACACACACATACACCAGGTATTGGGGCATAATAGCAAAGTGTTTAGTCTTACCTGTGCACTTTTTCAGAATACCAGGTCGTCTTCCATGCATCCCCAGCTTACAGTTGAAGTTTTCCTCCCAGAATTCAGCAAACCAAACATTTCTCCTGTTGTTGGACAGGGAGCGACTACGGAAATATCGGTCAAATGCTGCATAAAAGACAGAGAGGAGAAGAGCACAGGGTGAGAAGGGGTTTTAATACTCTTCAAAATATGCCTTAAGTACCTCTACATTACTGAACCCACATGACTCTGACTAAAAGAAATGGCTTCAACACTGAGATCTGTTTAACAGTGTGGTGAGGAGAGGGCTCTAGTGCCTCAGGGTTTAAGGACTTTAATTCTACCGAGACTCTGCTGAAAAAAAATAGATCCATGTTCACAGCAGTGTAATATGTTCTGTCATTGAAATAAATGAAATATAAATAACCTCTGTGTAGCTGAAAAGCCATTTTTGTTAGTGAATGCCTAGAATGAGAGCAAAGAGAAACATTTTAGGCACTACAGCTTGACCATGTGTCTAATTCTAAAAGGAGAGAAAACATTTCTAAAAAGTCACACACATTAAACTTGCAGGACGAAATGATGCAAGAAAAGGAGACCAAGAAAAGCACAGCAGCTATTCTTAAAAGATTCTGCATTGCTTTTATGAACCTTAAGTTTACATATAAAATGCGTGAGATAACGTGAATCAAATTTTTTCACTGTTTTGTACCTTTCGTTGGCAGCAGATATAAAAATTTCATTGGTGCTGCTACAAACACATCCATTAGATTTTACACACTTACCCTTTTGGCTCTTTCTATATTTTAGCTTTACATAACAGTTTAGCTTATGCTGGTTAATTATATTGTTTTTTAATGTATAAAAAATTTAAAGCAAAATGTATCTGAAGTACCACTACAGGGATCTTGAGTACCACATGTGGTATTTGTACCGCAGTTTCAGATCCATGGGTTTAGTGTTAAGCAGTGACAAGGCGCGAGAACCTTTCAGAATAACTTTGACACCATGTGCGATGTCTGAGTCACTGTAAAAGCTGACAAGAGCTGCCTTGATTGATCTTGTCTGCTGTCATGGATGTGGGTTCTGTGTGTACCTGTGCAGCTCTACTGATAGACAGACTGCTGGGAAGTGTGGCTTTACTCTATGTGGAACTCGACAGGAAGCACATGTCAGGTGGGATCACATGCCTCCCAGTGTGCTAGCAGGTGTGATGTTCAAAAACTTAGATAAAAGCTGAAATAGCAAGACTCCTAAAAGAAATTTGGAGAGAAACTGCCGCAAACAAGAGTCAACAGTGGGATTGGAAAGTACCTAAAAGGTTTAAACAGAGAACCAAGAAAGTTAGTTTCTTTTGACTGAATCAGTGTGGAACATCGACGTGTTTGCTCACTGCTGAGCCAAATGATGTGCCCTGCACAGCACTTGCTTTAGTTAGAGATAAGTGAACAAATTACAGAGCCAACAACACTTGGAAGTCAAAGTCATTTAAATCAGCAGAGTTTGTGTAGTCCGCCTCTAACCAGAATACTAAGGGTGTATTCAGACCAGGGAAGTTCTTTGGTCCAATTGTTTGGTCCGGACCAAAAATGGACTTTATTTTTTTTCGTTTGGTGCAGTTTGCATTCACATTGTGCTTTTTTGCAAATGAACTATAACTTGTAAACAAAGCKATCAGGCTGARGATCATTGCTCCCATTGGACAAAAAAGGATGGGGGCGGGACTGAGCCACAGATCCAGAAGAAAACAAGGAAGTCCTGCATGCTGCAGTTTTGATGCGCACATTTTTGCTGATAGTGCAACTGCAATAGCATTTAAAATGTCAGAAGCAGCTAATTTAATGGTGGCTCCGTGATGATATTCTAATTTTGGAGCGGCGTCAGTAAATGTGTCCCGCAGCCCAAAGGAGAAAAGGTGCGCTGCGTGTTCTGACCCACAACATGCTGGCAGTAGAGCTGCTAACAGGAGACGACGAAACAGGTGAACATGTTTTCAGTTTATTTAGCTCAGCAACGGTGGCCTGTGAAGTCCAAAAAGGTGCATGTTTAATGCAGTTGGTTCGGTTAGAYTCVGGWCTGTATTCACACCAGAAGAGAACTAAAGTGAACCGCACCAGAGTTTGTTTGGAAGCGGACCAAGACCACCTCAAAAAGCAGGTCTCAGTCCGGTTGTTTGATCCGCACCAGAGTTCGCATGAGTGTATTCACACCTGCACAAAAGGTCCAGATCAACGCTGGAAACGAACTCTGGTTGGTTTAAAGCGGAGCAAATTATCAGGTCTGAATATGACCTACCGTATTTTTCGGACTGTAAGCCGCGACTTTTTTCCTGAACTTTGAACCATGCAGCTTATAGTCCGGTGCGGCTTATACGTGGATTTTTTTCTTCAGCCACCAGGGGGCTCTTATGCTCCATTTGCTTCAACCACTCAGAAGAAAAAAAAAGAAAAAAGCAATCGCTTCCAGAGCCGACTGTTGACCAGGAAGCAGCAATTTAAAGATAGTCAATGGCCAAAAACTCATAAAAGGGGATAAAACAGACATATTTCACGGTGTAATCTGACTGATAAAAACTTTGGAGCTTAATCCAGGACCAGTTTGTGGATAAACGTTGAGTGAAGAGCTGACAACTTTTTTTCGGCATTGCACTCCCTGGGGAAGGAATCCCATGCAGTGACGTATGCTGGAGCGGGAGGGCTTTCCCAGCAGCTAGGCTCTGGGTTTCTCGGGGGGACTATGAAAGGTCAGTGAGAAAACAAATGCCGAACAATCACGTGACGGCGCGTCGACCAGTCGACAGCTGAGCGACCATACAGCCAGCTTAGCCGGAGGTGTAGCTCCATTTTGTTTTAGCTAGTAGCAGACACGATACGACGGATCTTCGACAGACACGAGCATTACCCCGGGCATTACCGTAAGCATTACCCCGGGAGGACAGCGACACAGAAAGCAACACTGAACAGATACCGCTGTGTGACGCAGCTTTTCTCAGCTTGTTTAACTCCCACACTGAAGAGGAGGACTTCGATGGTTTCAGTGCGCCGGAGGACGATGAATGAGACATTTTGTTGGATCAGAAACTGTTAAAGAAAACTACCAAAATAAGGTCAGTTAAATGAACCGTATTCCTCCYAACTTTAATTCTTAAAGGTTTGCTTTTTATGTTTTGATGTTGAATTCACTTTTTTGACGACAAATTTGGGTGTACTGTTTTTTTTATGTTAGGGGTGCGGCTTATAATCCGAAAAATACGGTAAATATTATGTTTCAGCCTGAAAGACACTTCACAAAGTTGAACAAGTGAGAAAGTGGGAGTGTCCTTACTGTGGCTGAGATCCTAAAATAACCCCAATCTGTATGGCAAGCTGGTTGACCATTTATGATACTCTTGATGACCCACACCCTTTTAGCCTTCAGCTGCTTGCCTCTTCCACCTCTTCATTGAACCTAATGCCAGGACGTTTCCCTGACAGCAAGGAAGATGCACACCACTTTTAAACTGCTACTGAAAAACATTTTCTTCTTGCTTAAATATCTTTTTAATTTCCAAGGCATGAATAGAAAAGGTCAATTGCCAATTTTTTTCACCTCTTAATTAGCATTCAGAGCAACTAGTACCAAGTGAACATTAAGCTAGTAGCAGTTAGCATTTAGAGAAGGAACAATCTGACAAATGACTTTAAGAAATACCAGTGTTAACAAAAAAAAGTAAAAACCACTAAACTTTTACATCACACCATTAAAGAGAGAAAACCCCATCACTGGCATTTCTGTTTTAAAAACGGTTTTAAATGAAACTGTGGACATTGTTGTCCAGCTGCAGAATTCACAGTGCACTGACCAAAACCAAACTAACATGAATAAAATACATAAACTTAGTTTTGGTGCAGTGACTCCTATGTATAAACGTTGGGTCATTTTAAATTTCCTCAGATCAGTTGGGGAAATGCAGCTCTGCGATCAACATGTTCCAACAACAACTTATTCTGTGATCTAAATTAAATAAACATGAGAGCAGAATGTTTCCTTTGTACAATCTGCATTCCTGCCCATGCTGTTCACTCACCGAAGATAAGATTCAAGACATGATTTCCCCTTAAATACGGAGGAATTTCTGTACAAGTTCTGAAATTCATACAGACTATTTAAAGCTTGACTGACCTGCTGCTGAAATATGACATGAGGTATATTTTAAAGATGTTTGTGACATTTGGCATTAAAGTGTCCACCTACTCCCATCTCACTTCATTAAATTGTACATGAGCTGGATCTATAATGACATTTAAGCCTGACTTCTACACTTRCTTACCGTCCACAGAAGCTCGTTTGGGAAGAATCGTTATGGCCCCCTCGGCCACTCTCTCTTGGCCAATCACTGGCGAGATCTTGGAGCCCCAGCTGTCTGATCCCACCCACAGGAAATGGCCCGTCTGGTTGTTTTTTTTAGCTGCGTCAAGAACACGTCTGTTTCAAAGAAAAAGATGATCATTAAAACTTAAAGAAACAAAAAGGAACAAAAAGCAAAAGTGTGGTTGGATATTTAATGATTGATGATATAAATGTATGTAAAAAACTAAAGGTAGAGCTGTACTTTTTTAACAGCTGATAACATAATGCCTGTTTTAATCCAGGGCTTTCCAAGTAAAGTTAAAGCTCAAGTCTTTATACAGTATTTTGACCACATAATGCCAGAGCTGTAAGAATGTGATTTGCTTAAGTATATATAATTACAGTCTCTCCTCTGTAATTTCAACTCTTGTCAAAATATCAACCTTATAATGTTTAAAATAGGGCATGTAGGTGTCAGAGTTTCTACTGTAAAATTAGCTAGGAAATGGCATAGTACAAAAGCTATTTAACAAAATACTCTAAGTAGTTGGAAGATTTGTCAGGAGGAGTTAATAAAGCACAGCACAAACCGAATGTCATCTTCGTTGGCGAACATGATGATGGCCCTGGCATTGGAGGTCTCCAGCAGCCGTCTGATGATCTTGTCGAACTCCCCCTGCCTGGGCTCCCTGGGGATCTTTAGGGACTGAGCAATGCACACACCACCTGCAACAAAAAGACAGAAGGCCACTTTTATTTTACAGTCACCGATTTGCACTTTTCATTCTGCGCTCACTCCACTTTGGGTATTGATTCAGCATATCCTCATTTCATACCACAGCTGGTTGAGCGCTCACAATGGAGACGTCTGATAAAAGCTCTGCTGCTTCTTAAAGACACATAAAACAGACAGCAAGCATGGCCGTAGTAAAGGTATATACAGTACTTAAAAAAATAAATTAACAAAAAATGACTTRGGTAAAAAAAAAAAATTCTTTAACGGTCATAAAACGACTCATAATATTTGGGAAAGTAAAAGTACTTTTACACACACTCTAAAGAAATGAAGTGTTGAACTCACCTATAACCAAACTTGTTTTACTAAACCTAGTTGAATAAAATGAGCATTTCTTTACATTTACGGTACTCAACGCAGTTTAGGGGAACCAGCTAGGTTTAATAAGGTCAACACTATTTTTAGCATGCAGAAACAACTCCATTATGGAGGACAGTATCTGACATAATTAGAAATAAAAACAGAAATATGTAAATGGACAAATAAATAAATAAACTTCAAAAGTACCAATTAATTTAAAAAAGGAAAACTTTAGCTCATGTTTTATAGTTTAACTAACCTTTATATTTATTTTTACAACTTAGTTCCAAATACTTTGAAACATAATTTACATTTTACTAGTTTTAAAAATATATATTTAACTGTTTTTTCTTTTACTTTTAGATGCATCTGTGTCTCTTAAATGATTATATATATTTTTTTGTAATTTTTCCCACAAGTCCTTTTAGTTATTGTTTTTACATTTGTCTGTCTGTATTTACTTTACCTTATGCATTTCTGCCTCATTTTGTAAATACGTACTTTTAACGCTCAAAAAACAYATATTGAGTAAAGGTAACGCATTTACTCTGCATTTACTTAAAGTACATTTACTTTATAGTAAATGTAAAGTAAATGTGTTGTTTATTGAGTGTAACAATAAGTTAAATCATAAAAAAATACTTAAGTACTGTAACAAAGTATTAAGTATACACCTCTGGGTGGTAGAGGCAAAAGGTAGAAAAATCCAGAAAATCCAGAGCAGTGCTGGATTTGAACCAAGTGCTAAAATGTCAGAGGCAGTGAAAGCCACAGATGTTAACATTACAAAACTAGAAAAGCAAATGATGATAAAAGAAGCTCCCCTCAAGATCACAAGCTGATTGGTCAGTTAGGAATTACCAAGCTAGTTCTACGTCAGGAAAATAAAACTTGTTTTCTCAAGATAACATATCACCAAACAAACGTTATTTCAAGATAAGATGATTATGGAGCCAAAATGAGTGACTCTTGTGTTACATCCAGTTTCATCATTCAGTCTGCTGTCAGGACACTTGGAGACATCCTCCAACAGTAATGTGTTGATCAGCGATGGATGTTTCTTGGCATTCCAACTACAAATCAATCGCCAGCATGAGTGTTCTGATTACTGATGAAGTTCCACCTACAGTTTATGAATTTGGGATCATTTTCAGTTCAAGAGAAAACGAGCTGTTTTACATTGGAATAATTAAACTGAATCATTTATTATCTCTAAAAAACAAGCTTTGTCATCACAAGCTGAGATAATGTGGAAATWAATTTCTAAGAATGTCTTAGATTTCTTAAAACACATTTTTAGAACAAGTCATAAAAAAGGGTTGGGGGCGAGAACGGTTTAGATGAAAAAAATTACAGGAGAAGCAAAAGTAAAATGCTTAAAATAATAAAAGGTGTGTTTTAGATTGCATGAGGAGAAATTAAAGATAGAAGAGAGAGCTGAAACTAAAAGTGTCACTCACACTACTGAGTGTGAAGGTTGTAATTTATCCACATCAATCAATACTGATTTAATTTTTCATATTATTCACATTTTTATGTGTTTCCCAGTTAGTTTAACACTAATCCAAATGTCACATTCACATTTTGAGCTGTTAATTTTCTTTGCTGAATTATATATTCAACCCTGATCAACAAAATGTGTCTAAAAAGTCATAAGAACACAAACCCTGTTTTTTTAGTTTGCATGTTTTATTTTTATCTCCATGTTTGCTTGTATATGAGAGCATAAGCAAATTATATCTCTATTCCTGTTCCAGCCCATTTATTGAACATCTGTACAGTCTGTCGCTTCCACTATATCACAATCCTTAATCAACACACACTCGCTTTCATACCCAGGCAGACACACACATCACAGAGTGCATGACTGCTAAAACAAATTCTCATTAGCATCAAATTAAAAGACTCTCAAGGCCAATTACTAAAGTGACAAAAGCAGCACAGGCACCCCATCATCCCATTCCTTCCACAAACACAAACACCCAACCCAAAACACTGCACATCTAATCATTTCACACTCATTTTTGTCTCAGATTTCTTGTAATAGTTTGTTTTACTTTTCCCCCCACATCAGCCTCATTGTATTATTTCCCACAATAAAGACAAAACAGTTTTTTTATTTTCTCCATAATCATGAACAAAATGCTTTAATCAAACATGCATAAGGCTTATAGAGACCAATGCAGCTTTGGGATTCAGTTAAAGACCACATCTGTCTCTGAAACTGTTAATTAAACCACCTATAGCACCAACAGCAGCCTTCAAAATATTTGGAAATGATCCTACAAGTCTGGCAGATGTTTGCTGTGGATGTTTTTTTTTTTTTTTAATTTTAGGCTGAAAGGTTCAATCTCAGCCATTCTGGACAGGAAGCATCAGTGTACAGATGTTTTAGGTCCTCTCTAATGATTTACTGGGATCCACTCCAAACTAAGTTTTACTGAAGCTATGGTTTCGGTGGATTGCGCACATTGCTAAAATATAGACATAGGTCTGAGAGATTTTTTTTTATCAAAGTTTATTCTGATTCTTGAATTTCAGAACTTTTCATAGATGCAGTGACACTTTAGATGCTCTTTACTATTGTAGCAAATACTTCTTGTAACAATTTTTCAACATTTAAAACTTTTATAACAACAAAAACAAACAAAAAAAGAATACAACTGCAGAAAATAATGATTAATTGTTTTCAAAAAGATTGATTTTATGTTGCCTGGTGAGTCAACATAAGAAGCTGCTAGTATGAAATAACTTGACCTACAGTATTTGTATAACTCTAATATTGATTTTAGTCAAGAGTTAGATGTAAGGCTTTGCTTGGAGCTCACCTCTTTTTCTGAGGTGAACAAAAAACTGCAGTGAGTGCACCAGATAACTAAATGCATAAAACCAGCAGTAAACACAGCATTTGTCAGCTGTTAAAGTCAGGGCTGTTCCCGGTCATTGGATTAAACCTAAATCAGTCACTATGTTTAGAGCAACTGTAGCATTTTCCTGCATATAAATAATCATTTCTGATTAGATTTCACTTGTTCCTATGACAACAGCTCAAAGAGGAAGAAAACCCCTCACTTTAACTTCAGACTATTTCTAAACACTTTTGCATGGAACTTCCTTTGTGGCTCGAATTAACATCTCTTACACAAACCCCCACCAGACGTCCTGACGCCTTACTGTTAATAGATAAGAATTGTCACATTCCTGTTCCGAACCCCACAAGTTCTGTTGCTTCCATCTCCCATAAGCACAAGACTGTTGGTTCCTCTTCAAAGGGATCATAAATGCCTTTAAACTGACTCTTCGGCGTGACTGGGAACAAAGGACCTACATTCTTCATTAAATGTGAAAAAAAAGGAGAAAAGATAAAGGAATCTGTGTATCTAATGTTTTCTGTCTTATTGCAAAGAATGTCATCTAATCCATTTTTCTTACAGAAAAGAACAAAACCCGTTGAAGCTCTACTATGTTCTCTTTTTAACTGTTTGCCCACTAAGGACTCAGTGTGGTAACTGTGTGGTGTTAATTGTTTTGATGAAATGTTTTCCTGAAGAAGGTGTGTGTTTTATTCCATGATTTAATCCTTAGAAACTTAGGACTTGAATTTTAATAATTAAGTGTGACACTCTTATTTTACTGAGGCAAGCAGAAATCTCTCCCTTTTAATTAGATGCAAGATACAGTGGTTTGCAAAAGTATTCATACCCCTTGAACTTTTCCATATTTTGTCACATAACAACCACAAACATAAATATA
>NW_013952517.1:330011-335741 GCF_001266775.1 Austrofundulus limnaeus | reverse complement strand
CTATCGTTCACACCTAATTAATACCTATTGTTAACAGGGGGTGGAGTGATACTGCCAATGGCAGCGCTGTAGGAGTGTTTGTTTGTTTGTTTGTTTGTTTGTTTGTTTGTTTGTTTGTTTATTCACTTGTGATTGCAAACTCTGTCAGTTTTACCTGGTTCAACATGTCATCACTTCTTACTCACCATAGTTGTAAAGACATTTAATCTGTAGATAAATGGCCCATGGAGAACGTGCCAACATAAGCTAATGTCACTTTTGTGTCTTGATAAAGTATTATTGGTTCTGATAAGGACAAGGACTCAAACGATTTTGGGTACATTTATTGTGAGACTGATTACAATAAAGCTACAGGTTTTTGTCTCTTTCCTGGGTTAAATTTTGATCAAATTAAGAGCGTGGTGCCTCGAGGTAAGATAATTTGCGTATTTAAATAATTCACAAATTATCCAGTTTAGAATATACCCAAAACCCCTACACAATCAATTAGTGAGAAAGCCTGAATCAATTTCTACTTTTAACCTGAAGCAAATGTTGCCTTCTGACAAAATGACGAAGGCTCCTGCTGTGGTGGATTGTGTTTAAACAGACTCTTTTATTATTATCTAATGACATAACATCACATGCTGGATGCACTGATGTGAGATCATTAAAAAAATCTTCATTTACTCTGGCTAAAAGCTGCACTGGATCACAGTCTGTTTCTGATTTAAACAATCATTTATAAAAGGGACCAAATGATTCATAGGGTTTACCTTTACAAGCTTTCAGTCAAAATTATCAGTGATAGATTGCAAATTGAGCAGAACTCTMTATGGGTTTTGTCGTAAATGTTTGTTCTGTTTATGATTCTAACCTGCTTGATTCATGAATAATTTGTAGAAATGCGTGTGCAGACTGACACGCCTTTTACTTCCTGCACTTTTGCATCTGGTCGTCCCTTCTGCCACCGTTCAGAGTGAAGATTCAACAATGCGAGTTGCCATGATAAATGTGTTAAGAGCGTTCAGCACCTCTCCAAATGAAACCCTTACAGTTGGCAATTAACGGCATTCTGTTTTCAGATTGAATTCCTTTTCTTAGAGGACATGAAACAGTGCTGTCTCAGCGTTTAATTAACAATCTGTTTCCCTCCCACACACTCCTCTCTCAGCAACATTTCATCTATAACCCAACAGAGACATGGATGTGGAAGAGAGAGGGAAATAAAGGAATTACTCATTTGCTCACTGTGTGTTGCTGTTACCATCTTCTCATGTTCATTTTCAAGATTTTCCAGAGATTTCTGGATGGGAAGAACTGAATGAGAAACAACATGACATTCACTGTTTGCTGACCAATAAGCAGCATTTGTACATTTTAATATCAGCCTGAGCTGTAACGAAAACAAGAAATATACTGTCCAAAACTACAATTAAACAGTTGTTTAAAATATAAAATGTTGGTCATACCACCCAGCACTAATCTGCAGCTACAATGAGCAATGGTGACTGGATGCTACAACAAGCCCAGGTGAAAGGTGGGAAAGCATATTCTTGCCAACTCTTTTCATTTCTAAACCCCCAAACACACATCTGGCAGAGGAGGAGTGTAAGGATGGCACAATTCAAGTCATGATATTCAACAAAAAAAGTCCCTCTTTTTTGTACAAAAAACTTTCTAAACTATGACTTTAAAACCAGATCTCATTACAGCCCTATCAGCATATGAGTCATTCTACCCATTTAACTTGCAATAAACTGCAGTGTTTAATAAAAGTTTATCACAGAGGTAAACACACACACTCACACATTTTGTAATGAATTTATACTGACATTAAGGCTGAAAAACACACAGAGATGCTAATGTGGCATCCTGCTGAGCACCATGAGTTATAACAGTACACATCTATAGATGTTTTCAAACCATCAGCACAAGGAGGAGTGTGGATGTTTCTACACATGCTTCTGTGTTGAACAAGATCCTTTGACTCAAAGAAACCAAATCGGGTGAAATTAAAGCTTGTGCCATGAATAATTTCTTTACAACACAGCTGTGACTCTGATGTGCTGAATGCGTTTTATGCAACTTTCAAAACACACACACTCAGTCAATTATTGCTCTTAGTACAATAATCAATACAGCTGGCTTTGAGGGGGMTTGTGTTCCCCACACAGTGAGAAATTAATTTCATTCTTAAGCTTCAAAAGCATTTTCAGATAAAACCTTCCTCTGCATTCACCCCCTCATAAATACCTACCGATAATTTTGTTACTAAGAATTCATTTCACTAATAAAGRATGTAAGCACATAAACTCATGGAGACACAAATACACTCAGTCCCCCTAAACCTCATTAGCACATGCTTTAAAATTAAAGTTGCCCTCTGCTTCTCTATGCTTTGTTCATGGCTTGTGGCGCTGCAGCTTAGGCCTTTGAAGTCACTGATTTAAGTGCATGTGTGTGTGTTTGGCCTCTAAGATATGCTCATGTGAGTTCCACACTTTTCACTGAGTCTTGGTCCTTATATACAGTACAACTGTGTACACTCAAACAACTATGTTTTGTCCTCCATGGTGTGGATTCAGTGGTGCAGTATATTTTAGTTCAGGTCTTTTTTTTTTTTTACCTCCACATGCTCAGGATTTAAGCTTCTCCATGTGTGTGCTAATGAATCATTGAAAAAAACCCTCAAAACAGCAATCTCAAGAAAATTTACATCCTCCCATTAAAATAGGCCTTAAAGGATGCAAGTCTTCCAGCGTCAAATCGGCTTGAAAATTTAGGACGACTGTAACCTGAACCCTCAAAAATTGCTGCTCGGTCCTGGAGCCAGCCTGGGGTGGAGGAGCTCCTCAGAGCTCATAATGGAGTCGAGCTTGAAATCGCTTATAATGTGCTGATAATAAAACTCTGATAAGCGCTTGGGAGAAAGAACAAGAGTTGCGTCAGTTTTGCAGAAACGGTAAATGTTTAATTATCCATGCGAGGAGACACACTGGGCCAAAACTGTGAGCACAATTGCAGCAAACTTGCTCATAAAGTTGAATTAAGGTGGAAACAGAAGCACCACTTTGCATGAGTGGGTGGATATTGGATATTTGCTTTGGTCTACATGGCACGCAATAAATCGTTCCAGGTGATGCTCACACAAAACAGTAATTCGTGGTATCTTAAAAACATGCAGAATATAATTTAAATGTATAATAAGTAAAGTTCAATATTAAAGCTGTTACTGCTGGAGATATCAGTCACTGTGCATAAAACATCTTTGGGTTATTATTGTAATCTTGGATCCCACTGAGTTCCTCATATTCTTTAATCTGTTGAATCAACAGGGATGTTCTGTGGGATACACAGCTGTGTTCAACTGGAAAATGACAGCGAAAACTTCACCATTATTTACTTTAATGTCTAACCGTAGCATAGCATGTAGTTTACAACTGAAACAAAACTGTTCATTGAATTTCTCAGAACAACAATTTGCTTAAAAGAGTCTCAGTCAACAAATGAGGTTATTAAACATGATGGGTTTWAACTAAATTAATAAATCTTGGTGAAGCGACATTTAGAGTAAGTTTTTTTATGTTCTGCTTTCAGATTAAATGAAACAAATGTGTGGCATTAAAAAACCCTATATACTCCATAGGTTAAAAAAAGCAAAGACTCTTATATTCTCCATCCGAATTCAATATGTTCATAAAATCTTAAAAATAAAGTCTCCAGATTTTGTGGTCAAATTTGATATTTCAGCACTTTGAATCACTTGTGTGGGGAAGAGGAGGTTCTTTTTCACTTTGAGTAGGCAACTGGTTTTATTTCCATTTTTTACAACTCTGTGGATTCAATATTTAAAAATGAACAAAGGCCAGCTATTTCAAGATAGCCACATTTTTTACCAATTACTTTTATAAAATTAGATAATGAAACCAAAATATTTATGTTAAGATTTTTTTAATTTAGACTCCAATCGCTCAATAAGCATCTGCCTTAAAATATTTAATAAAATAGCCATACAAGAGGAAGTCTAGTAAAAATATTCATAAAAATGATGATGCGTTTATAAAACTAATCTAATTCAATGTGCAGATAGTGTAAGTTTTAGTGCAAAGTCATAATGTTGCAGATAGTCTTTGTTGGTGGTWTAACAAGCAGACCTTGGTATATTACATCTCATACGGCCCTGTGTCGTATAAACTGAGACCACTATAATTTACCTTCCTGCAGGGAAGCTGTGGGGCAGCAAGACTCYTGCTGAAGTTAAATTAAAAAGAACCGCTCTTTTCTTTATCTCCGTTCTATACACAAATGACAGGTTGCACTGTTTTCATTATGCAGATGTGCAGAAAAAAATCTGCATTAAAGAACAGAGAGAGAGCCTCGTACAGAACATTTTGGCCTTTGCCTACTATCTGACTGAAAATGTGTGAGAGTGTGTGTGTTTGTGTGTGTGGAGGTGGTGAGGAGCTGCAGGTCTGTCCTCACCACAGAAGCCGAGGATTCTAGCTGAAGTCAGCACTCGCTCCAGTCTGGTGGGAGACAGGAGCTGCGTGAAAAAGCGTGCATTTGTCAGATGTGCCTGAGACAGAAATAGAACCTCAGAATGAGACGATTTTTTATACATTACAAGAATAATGTATTATCTGGATTACATTTTTAAAACACTGATAAAGAAATTAATGTGTCCAYCAGTKACATATGAGTTTTCTCWTTRAAAAAAAYAAGAAATTAAATAAATGGTAATTATACATTAGTCATTCTGGCTGAATTTGTACCATGGCTATATAAGAAACTGGTAGATTTCAGTGATYTAAATGTAATTTAGATGAGATCTCAATATTACTGTACCTTTACCATCTCAGAGTTTTAAGCCATATTTAAAGCATAAGAATAAAAACCCAATAATTAAAATACAGAGCTGCAAATTTTAATTTGCAAACAAAAACATTAAACCTAAATATTGTCCTTCACKGACAGACGAGCACAGGCCCGACTCAGTCTAATCTGTGTGCACAGAGACAGCTTCCTATCAGTGCTATGGTCCAATTTGACAGCCAAACTGGGAACTACAACTCCTCCGACAAGAGACAAGTCTGTCTCCACTGAGCCATCTGACCTTCTGCCATCTGCCACACATCACCCATACTTTCAATCAATCAGATCAATCTCACTGGCTTCCTGTGGGATGAAGGGAGACTGAGGGTGGAACTGAGTGTGGCAGACAGGAGGGGAATATGTGGCGAGGATGGAGAAGGGACAAAAAACAGGGCTGAAGGATGAAGACCGTGAGAGATGAAGGAGGAGACTGATAAGGAGAAACAGAGATGCATCAGAAGATGAGCAAAGGAAATGGAAAGAGATGGAAAGATGRATAGGGTAAGGTATGGGAGAGATAAGCAAAGGATGATTGGATGTCAGACAGCAGATAAAAAGCACAAGGTCAACGTTAAGCTCAGAGATCACAACATGAGAACATGTCCACTCTTCTGTCTGCTACCCTTTATTTCCCCTGCGCTCTCTGTGACTTCTCAATGTCAGCCTCCTTTTGCCTCTTCACCGTTGCAACATTCTCTCATCTTTCCTCAAAGAAAAACCTTTGAAGCTTTTTTGGCAACCATCTTTTTCCTGCCTACACACCGTCTCCTACAGTAATCATTCAATTACAGCAGTGCCCTCTGTGTGTGTGTGTGTGTGTGTGTGTGTGTGTGTGTGTGTGTGTGTGTGTGTGTGTGTGTGTGTGTGTGTGTGTGT
>NW_013952517.1:307015-330001 GCF_001266775.1 Austrofundulus limnaeus | reverse complement strand
GTGTGTGTGTGTGTGTGTGTGTGTGTGTGTGTGTGTGTGTGTGTGTGTGTGTGTGTGTTTGTTTGTTTGTGCAAGTCAACATGTGTGTAGGCTAACAGCTGAACAGCACAAGATTCCTGCTGAAAAACATTCCTCCATGAACTGGAATGCACTGCTGTTTGTAAGCCTAAACATGAGAACATTCAAGCTCAAAGTCTTAAAGGGGACCTATTATGCAAAATTCACTTTTTAAAGTTTTTTAATGCAACTTTGAGTATGTACTTCTTAAAAAAACAGTCATAGGACCAAAACAATGCACCCAGGGGCATATTTGGTGTAAGTAAATATATTTTTAATGTATATTAACGACAAGTTTTATACTTCCATTATTTTGTGATGTCACAAGCCGTACGACAACCCACCAGAACCTGCGTTCAGCCCCTCACCTAGCAACCCCGGGGTGAGACTCCACCTCCTCAATATAAAATGCTGTCACCGTGTTGTCGTGTAATGCGCAGCTCATTTCACAACAAGCCTCCAATAGGYCAATGGGTAGAGTGTTGGACCAGAGAGTGGGAGACCAGGGTTTGAGACCKACACAGACACAATTTAATTATTTATTTATTTTCYTTCGTTATGAACACATTTTCTCATGTACCTCTATTGTTTAGCTTATTAAAGCCTTGTTAAAGCCTATTTGTTSGAGTTTCTGAGGTATTTTGACCGCTGCTGCTCCCTGCTCTGGTAACAGCATGCAGAGTGAGCGCAGAGCAGAGGAGGGAGAAAAAAAAGAAGCTGTGACCASGACTCTGCCTCTGGGTCTCTCATATGGTTGTACAACGGAGCTTCTGCTATTATCAGCCATGCTAACATAAACGCTGGCTTTGGAGGGCGGAGTTAATGTCAACAGATTTTTGGAGGGCGTTACCAACAGAGCTCATTAACATAAACAGCTCTTCTGAATAGAAGTCAGAGCAGGCAGAACTAGAAAATGGGAAATTTTATTATCTGAGAATTATTTTGTGCATTAAAATGAATGAACGTGGTCTGTATAGCCCACAGACATACCATAAAAATTTCTAGGACCCATAATTGGTCTCCTTTAAATATATTAAAAAGAATGTTAACATAGTATAATATTCATGATAAGAAAATCGTTGACGCATGCAGAAATGGAATATGGACAAAAAGTAAAAGAAAAAATATGGATTTTGATGTGAGCTCCTTGCTGACAGTCATACAACATACCATTCCTAAAAAATGAAATGACAAAAAACAACAAAAGATTTAGGAAAGTAATTCAACATGAAATGGCAAACTGAAACAGGAGTTAATGTTTGTGACAAAACAGAGAGGAACTGGTTGAAGGAGATTAGTTTTTCCACTCATTAAACAATTCCAACTACCACCACATCATACTCCCATCTTGAACTAAGGAGTTGTCATTTTGTGCAAAGCTATTACAGTTTTGTATGTAGCAATCACCAAATCACACATGCACTCACTTTGTCTAAGATAAATCACAGGCACCAGCTCTCAGAGACTTTGCATTAAATCAAACCGCTTTGGAAAATAAACAAATTGATGGTTCAGTGCAGTTAACATTATGCATATTAATTTTGATTATGTTTGGTGATAAACAAATGGTGATCTGTAAAGATGTATGTGCTTGAATCAGCTGCTGCTTGTATGAAATACAAAAACTATGTTCGTGTGAATTTTCAGTCATTCAAGACATGATAATCCAAAATGTTTAAATAGAACACTAATCAACTTTTTGCTTTGTTTCCATACTTTTAAATACTTAAAGGGGAGGTATTATGCAAACTGGACTTTTTTTTAGCTTTATATCCTGTTATGTTACTCCCTCATCAAAAACATACCCCAAGTGTTGCTTTAACTCGTTCATGTATGTTTGATAAATCGTTGAATCTCCTGTGGTAGTCATGTGGAGCTGCCTCAACACTTGCTGAAACAAAGCTCTGCCTYTTTGGACAAAGCTCCTCCCTGAAGCTCAGTCTGCAGCTGATCTCCCACCCCACAGAGCACCCCTCCCCCAAAACATTGTTAAGATGTACTGAAGTGGGAGTGTCAGAAATGGTAGGAGGCTTATAAAGAGACAGAGGCCAATTTCAAGGTGTTAAATAGGCTATGATGCAAGGTCAAGTTTAGTTTTGATATAAAGAGCATTTCCATAACAACTACATGTAACAATTACTTGTTCATGGTATAGAACTGACCTATGCACCTGGAAAAACACATAATACTCAAAGAAATAMGAAAAAGGCATAACCTAGTTAGATGAGTTTTTAGGCAAATATATGTAAATACTCAGTTGATTAAACTATTTATTTGGACTGAGCTCAAGTGAATATAAAGCAGGCTGAAGTGAGTAAGAAGTGGGCGAGTACGAAGAGGGTTTTTCGTACCCTATAAGTGTGGATACGTAGGGACCAAAGACAAAAAATTTATGATGTTTGACTTGACCTGTAGCCCAAATAAGAATGAAATAATGTGGAAGCAAACCTGTCTGTTACCTACATCTCTCTCCTCAGACACAATGTGTTGTGATGTTTGCCACCATTTTTCACCTGTACGTGTTTTCAGGCTATTTTTCTTTTTTAAAACTCCAGACACTAAATATATTCATAGGCACTTTCATCGCATGTGTTTACAAGGACATTTGTGAACATTATCTGAGAAACCTGTGGRTTGATTGCTTCTGCCAGAGTTCATCAATGCTTTGTTTACAGTCTTCATTCTCAGATTCTGTTCATTCAGCTGGTAAATGAGTTGCTCATTGATTATCTTTTAGAAAGATTTACTATTAGCTGATCACACTCGTGCTTTTGATGAATTACCTGTAAATAAAACATTTCAACAAGCATGCTGCATTTTCATGCCTTTCACTCAGTTTTCACATCTACATGTACATGCAGCCTGTGTCTGTATCGAACATTTATAGCTGCAGGGCAATACTTTGGACTCTCATGACTTTCTGAATGGAGGAGGGCGATCGTCTAATGGTTGGTGCTCTATGAGAGGGACWGTTTTCAAAATTTACATTTCTCAAAAAATTTAAAAATAAACTATATGCTTTTAATTATTAAGTGGCAAAACTCACCACTAATTTAAGTACTTTTTGTTAAATGAGTTGCCAACTGCTATGTATTTCAGCTAATAAAAATATACAATTAGGAGAAATAGCTTAGAAAATGAAATCAAGAATTAAAATTAAAAACAATAAGTTAAATTAATAAAGGCTCTTTGATACAAACGTGTTGAAAGAGTGGATTTAAAACAGGTCAGTTACTCTTAGATCTTATTTTTCGAGCAACTCGATTCAGTTCTAAATGGATCTGACTGCAAATGGTGCCACCTCTTGTATTTTGATAAATAAAAAATCCAAAATGTTTATTGAAAAAAAAATAGATAAATTATTCTACACTGTAAAAATGTGTGCCTAGATAAACAGCATTTTGCAGATAATGCATCTTTTGCTACAGAATTAAAGAGACATTTTTTTAAACACGTACTGAGAATATAAAATGATGATGTTGCATTTATTCTGCATAAAGAAACAATATTTTCTAAATACCGATGAGAGATAACTTTATAAACTTCTGCAGATTATGTCTTGGTTATTATTCAGAAATCAGAATATATTATTTCCATTTTCCAAAATGGGAAAAAGAGGCAGTTTTTTCTGCAGATGCTGTTTTAGATGATTCATTTAAAAAGCAGATGGGTTTCCCTCCCCCAAAGGGCAATTTGTGAATCTTGAAATTAGTGAAGTGCTCGATACAAATATGTGGAAAAATCATTTGAACTCTTCCAAAGATGCAATATGTATGTGCACAGTTTCCTTACTCATATTGGTATAAAGAAACAAAAACGTGTTTTAAATCCAGGATTCTTTTGTTTCTGTGTTAGAGCTGTAAATCAGGCTAATTTAAACAAAAGACTATCCGCTAAAAACATTTGTTCCTTTTTTAACATGTACTTGACACATTTCCTGATGCACCAGTTAGCTAAAATATTTTAAAAGCTAAATTGATTTTAACTGTTTCCACACAGATGCCAGGCTGTATTTTTCAGTCATAGCCAACAATGAGCATCTGCCAGCTAATCCCTGAGGATATAATCACTAAAAGGCCAAAAACCAAAACCACAGCACTTGTGCATGAGTACACATACAAGCCGGTGCAGTTTATCCAACTTTATCTCTGCTTCATTATCAGCATCAGCCATCCAGCTGCACACAAAGAGGAAAATGAAATGTAAAAAGTGCAGAAGACTTTTTTTTACAGAGTCGTTTGAAACCCTTACAACATTACCTAAATATATAATCATTATTAGCCCTTCATTTGCAGGTCAACAAGGCACGGAAATGTTCCCAGTCAAACAAGCCAACCAGTGGAAACTTCAGCCACTAATTTGTTTCTGTTAGAATTGGCCACAGAACAGAATTTATAGACGGCATTATGGTTTGTGAATAGCAGTAGCCACACAGGCTTATTGCTGCTGATAGCATCTGAGTGGGAAACATGATGCCTGAAAGGCAAAGAGAAAAATGAGCTTGGCTCCCCATGAATACATTAAGGGTTTTGCATATGGCTTGGATTATCTGTGCATGCCTCTGAGTGGTTCTCTCACTCAACAGGCCTTTCCATCTGATGCTGATAGAGGCCATTGTGTGGAACTAACAAATCTGCCTGCAGTTATGCAATATAGCGGCAATACATTTTTTATATTAAGATAATTTTTCACAGTTGACTGATTTTTGAGTTAGAAAAAGAAAACAAATGTTCTGCAGAAAACGTAAAAGTACATTTTTCCATTTTTCATTAATGAACTGATGAAATAGGGAAAAATACACGTGTTTTGTGTTCTAGCTGCAAAATAAAATGCTGTTTGCCCCTCTGCTAAACATCCCAAACTTTAGAGTCCTCTACAAATGATCAATTGAACATCAATTATGTGGTTTCCTGACAAATCACCTAAATATTTGAGACACTGGAAGAATTCAAGAAAAAACATGAATGATGTTTTGAGTATATACGTTCACCCAACCATTAAAAAAAGGAGGAAAGGTCTCTCCAGGAAGAGGATGAGTCTTTGCCTCAAGCGGAGGATTTATCAGAGTTTTGTCCACAAGTGATGAGCAGGAGCTGGATCGATGTATCAGGGCCTTGTCTGCAGTAATGAGGGCGTTTCTTTGGTCTGTAATGGTGAAGAAAGAGTTGAGTCGAAGGGCAAAGCTTTCGATTCACTTSTCTGTCTACATTCTAACCTACTCCTATGGTCAAAATATATGAACCATGACCGAAAAAGACCCCAGTTACAAACAGTTGAAATGGGCTTCATCCGCAGAGCTTTAGAGATGAGGAGAAGCTTAAAATATAGTTGCTGCTCCTTTGCTTCAAACGTTGAGGTGACTCAGGCAGCTGAGTAGAATGTCCCATGGGAGCTCTCTGGTACATTCCACTAAAAGGAGACCCCAGGGCAGACCCAGAGTTTGAAGGTGGGATTAGATATTTTTACTGGCCTAAGAACATCTTGGGACCCTCCAGGAGGAATTGGATTGTTGTAAAAATGGATAGAAGTGTTATGATTCACGCCATGCATTTGCTTTAGTTTTTTCATGCCTTCTGCAAACATCATTATTTTACCTATCTGTGTTCTGCCTGATTGTTTCTCCATTTCACCTGTCTCTACCTTCATAAACTCCACTCCACCAGATTATTGGCAAGTAGAAATCCTGCATTCATTCTCTTGCCTGTAGTTTTTGACCAGCCTCGTTCTTGGAATCCTTTTTTTTGCCTTGCCCGTGCCAAGTAATGGTTGCAATTCTGATACTGGAAACCGACCTATGCCTGGATCATGGATTTAGGATTCACGCCACAGCCTTTGGATAAGTGCTATTCCCTCTACCTCTCTGTGCACAACCTGTGCCTGTATAATCATTGCAATTCTGGATTTCCAATTCTACCATGGAGAATATTTTGTTTGTGTAACTCAACTTAGATTGAAAAAGAACGTAGAAGTGTTTCTCATGAGCTCAATCCCACCTTGCTCAAGGGACAGTCTACCAGGATTCCCCTCTGACATCACCTCAGCCACAGAGCCACCTTTGCCTTTATCTCTCACCAGGTAAGTGTTCACCTCCCTCATTTACTTCAGTTTAATTATTTGGAAACAAGTCATTCACTCGTGTTCTCTTCCCACAGAGCTGAGGTGGTAGAGTTTGAACCAGTTACTGCTTACAAACAGCTTTACCAATAAAATATATATTTTTAAATATTCACTTCTGGATGGATGGATGGATGGATGGATGGATGGATGGATGGATGGATGGATGGATGGATGGATGGATGGATGCCGATGTGTTCTCATGTGGACAGATTAGCTGTACTGAAAGCTAACTGGTTATTCTTCAGTTTCAATCATTTAGTGCTGACAAAACTTACAGAATGTTTGTTTATAGTTTTTCAGACATTCTGCTGTAAACTCTGTTAAGTGGTAAATGTCAGGTTTTTAGATGCCTGGCTCCAGAGGACTCTCAGTATGCTGCCCTCTCTCCTCTCTCTAGAGAGTGTGGAGTTACAAGTTTGTAACACCACACTTTGCAGTTTTGAATTAAGAAAGCTTCCCCAGATTTAAGCCTTTTTTATATATCGTGTCCAGCAACTTTTAACATATTTAATCCTCAAGAACCTGGGCATTATCAGGTGAAGGGAACATTGTTTAGTTTTAGCTGCATCCTAATTTTCCTCCCAACAAATTAGCTTTAGTAAATGTGGATAGTTTATGTATACAAGACTGCTCTATAGCACCCACAAGGTCACTCTGTCACATTGACACTGTCATTTTATTGGCTGGGGATGTTAAGTTGGGGTAKAAGTGTCAATATATCCATCTATCTTACACACGTCTGCTTCATTTATTCATGTAACTCTGTAAATGGGGGCTCTGCTTCATGCAGCATTAACAGACACAGTTTCCAATCAACATCCTTTACAACAAGGTGACAAAAACAAAGCCCAAGAAGTCTTCTGCATTCCCAAGTTAAGGGTTTTTCTTTTTCCTGACAGGGCTTAGAAAAGCTTTGTGCTGGTAAAGTGACATTCAGCAGACACTCAGAGGTTTTACTCTTGACAGCAAGCGTTTGATATTTTGGTGACTTGAACTGAACTTGACTTCACTTAAGCAGGCTGAGAGGTTCAACGGGGGCGCAACAGTGCAGAAAATGTAGCCGAGCAGTTTTAGTGTGGAGGATTACAGTTATTTGTGTTTGCAGTGTTTACCATGTCAGCTCATTTAGAACAGACAACCAAGGACAACAGAAAAAATAGCCTTTCTTTAAAAAAAGAACAAAGAGAAAACTCAAGTCCACTGAAAACTGCATTTCAACTGCTTCTCAATGGATTTTTCAAATTATTTCATTCAATTTTTTTTTCAAGAACTATAACCCCCCCCTCCCCAATTTATGATGGCTCACTTTATAATATTCTTCCTACCATCAACAGCAAGAGACACATCTCTTCATCCAACTATCACATAATTTTTCACTCACAGTGCAATCAGTTTCACACTGCGACTCCTCTACCTCACTCAACACTCCCGCCGCATGATTCATTGTTTTCCCCACCTGTGCTGCCTAATTGTCTGTGTATAAGATCTGTGCTCGGACTGGGTATCTGTCTTTACTCGCTGCAGAAGGGATTGTTGTGAACTTTTCTCACTGCAAAATTAATCTTTGTTGTCCACCACTGAAAGCATGAGATGATCATGTTTTTACTTAAGTCTGTTTATTTTTCTGTCTGTTAGCAAAATATCTTGCAAACTAGTAGATTAGAGTGAAACTCCCAGAAAGCAACCTTTTGATGATGACATCAGTCTTTCCTACATTGTTGACACCACCAGCCACAATATTGGCTTCTCAGTTACATTACCCACAACAACAGAAAGTGAATAACAGTCTCTAAGTGAAACTAATTTACTAAATATGGRTTTTATTTGCCAATTTCAACTGGAAGCATTAGTCTGTTGTTCACCTGGCAGTAAAGCAGCGATCAAATCTTCCACTCGTGAAGACATTGCCCATTAGGATAGGAGTGAGAGCTGCTGGTGGCGTTCAGCTAATACTGGCTAAGCTTGTAAAAACACGTTAAAAAAACAGAACCAAAAGAAAGCCAGAGAAAGTACTACAGCAAATTMTATTTAAAAGAAGCAGCACACATTTTCCATGTCTCATTTGCTACAATTCAGTTTCCCTGCTCAATGAGTTTTGCTTACACTGTTTGTGCGAGCCTATGGTTGCACTGAATTGTGAAGGACAGTGAAGCCTGTTGGAAAAGGTTAGAGAGGCAGAGTCCATTGGCATTTACTAAGTACTTAATAAGGTGAGTGTGTCACAGACAAACAGGAACAGAGCCCATAAATACACTCTGGTTGAACAAGCACTCACAAACACACATTGAAGTGTATCCTCTGCTCATTCGATGCAATAAACACAAGGCACACACACACACACCTACATGTTTCACTTTCAGCTGCCGACAGTCATGCGTGTTAGTTGAAGAAAAAAGGAGGTCAGTGGAAGCATTACAGTTCAGTAAGAAAGGAATTTAAGGGTGACTTAATCTTGAACTAAATTTTATTGAAAGATCACTGAGAAAAGACAAAAAGAGAAGTTTATGAATTCATGCAACAATCTTGAAGTTATATAATGGAACCCTTCATAAAAGTAAGTAAAGAAGAAATAGTCAATTTGTGAAAGTGGTCAGAGAAGTCTGATAGAAGATCTGGGTTCTGTCGAGTTCAATAAAGCGTGATACAATTTTAGCTTTGTTTTCAGCTACTAAACTTTAGATTCTCTTTGTTAGATTTAAAATTTCTAAAATATGAACTTAAGCATGTAAAATGGTTTAGTTATTTTTTCAGTTTAAATTAAAACAAAACTAAGTACCTAATAAAATTTTAATTTATTTGGCTTAGAAGAGCTTTAAGGCAAAGCTCCCTGTTTACCTATCAGTCTACATTCCTACGCTCACCTATGGTCACGAGCTTTGGGTAGTGAGGTAGCTGGGCTCTCCCTTAGAGATAGGGTGAGAAATTCACTTATCCGGGAGAGACTCAGAGTAGAGTCACTGCTCCTCCACATTGAGAGGAGCCAGTTGAGGTGGTTTGGGCATCTAGTAAYGATGCTGCCTGGATGCCTCCATAGGGAGGTGCTTCAGGAATGTCCAACTGTGAGGAGACCCCGAGGAAAACCCAGGACACGCTGGAGAGACTATGTCTCTCGGCTGGCCTGGGAACACCTTGGAGTCCTCCCAGAAGAGCTGCAAGAGGTGGCTGGGGAAAGAGAGGTCTAGGCTTCCCTGTTCAAGCTGCTGCCCCTACGACCCGACTTGGGACAAAGCAGAAGATGATGGATGTATGGATGGATTGACTGTTTTTCCAATGTAGTTTCTCTACTGCAAATGGCAAATGAACTTGATGGATGGATGGATAGATGGCTTAGGAGTATATATATAAGATAGATAGATAGATAGATAGATAGATAGATAGATAGATAGATAGATAGATAGATGATAGATAGATAGATCGATCTCAAATCATTTAATATCCTTTAAAAAGTTCCTCATGTTTTTTGTGAATATACTTATTTTCCTGCACCTGTAGAGTTCAGACAGCTCTCTTTAAACACATACATATTAATTTATTGATTATTATTGTAAAGAGGAGCAGCTCAATCTGATTTTTCTTCTAGATTATTAAAAATCTACGGTATTGTTCTACCTGCTGCCTGTTACATATACAACATGGGAGGAAACTGAGAATTGAAGTCATGGGGATTTTTTATGTGTTTTGTTATAAATGTCCAGCATGTAATGAATTGCTTGGACCTACCACAAACAGACTAAAGAGTCCAGCTGGTGTCATAAATCTAGAGCAACTTGTTGCAATTGCATTTATTTATTTATTAATTTTATTTCTTAGTTTTAATTGTTACCATCTTCCAACTGTTTGAAATGGCTAAACTAAAATGTTGGCAACCTGCCTGAGGCAAGGTAGACCGAACCATCTGTGCTGTAGAACACAACCTATAAAAGTTTTAATGTCTACCAAAGCAAAACAACTTTAAACTGACACAAAGGCAAATATTGAGAAAATTTACATATATCCTTCAGAGTTTAGTTCATTTTTACAATTGTAAGTCATCTTCAACCTTTATTTGTCAAGGATTAATTCACTCAGGTAGAGATGAAGACTGACATGGTGCTGTAAAATAATAAAATATGTATCAAGCAATTCTTTAAAGAACTATTTGTCAAAATGTTTGGTAGAAGGAGTTGGTGAAGGTTTCCTCCTATGTTTCCATTAAAATGTATAAAATTTATATATATATATTCCTTTTTTGCTAAATGACCTTTGACCCTTTCATCCAGGGAGTGCAAGACGGATCTGCCCCCATGCAGGCTCCCCTGCTGCTTGGGCCAATCAAGAAGTCACAAAACACCATTATTTCAGCCTTCTCCTCTGCTGAGATGTCAGAATCCAACCATCGATCTCTCCCCTCTTTAATTCACTCACCAGATGTATTCATCTTTTTGCCCCCTTACTGTCTACCCCCTGCCTTTTCTATATCTCATCGCTCCCGCTCTCCTTTAGACTTATTTCATTCTCCAACTTCTGTCTTGCCACCATCACGATTTCACCATCACTAAGAAAGTATCCATCCATCTATCCTTTCCTCGAAAGCCCTCGCGGCGAAAGCTCCATAATGAAATCTCAGCAAGCGTTATTGTGTTGATTAAAGCTGTCAGAAAGAAACTAAGAGAAAAAATACAGCCAGCAACAGGGGAAAACCAGGGTTCAATGGCGCGTTGAAAATGCCTTGTTTTTAGGCCTGTTTTACTTACTTTTCTGCTTTCTTATAGTTTACTCATACACATTAAATTCTCGTTCTTTCCACCCCATTTTTGTCAGCCTCTCTACCTCCATCCATTAAAACATCAGAAGCATTTCTTTAAATATCCTCTGATTGAAATTTTATATATTTCTATGAAATAAGCCTCATAGGGTTTTTCCTTGAACTGCTTTCTTTACATTTTACTACTGAAACTGTATCAGTGGTCTGCAGCATAGTAGGAAGACAGTTTATTCACCTTTAAACAAAGTTATTTTTTAAACTACAGTATGTAGTTTTTAATTACCAAAGGGTCAAGTTTTATATATATATTTTTAAATATTATTTAAAAAACCTGCATATAAACAAAGTTTATATATTTATTTATTGTTGAGGCGGCTTACCTCAGCTTTGGCCATAAGGTTGTCGATGCCTGTCGTGGCGTCAACCCTCGAACCCACTGGTGGACACTGGGGGTGAGGGATGCTGTCAGGCTGAAGGAGTCCTATCAGGTCCTTTTGGCCTGTGAGACTCCGGAAGCAGCCGATAGGTATCGGCAGTCCAAGCGGATTGCGGCTCGGGTGGTCGCTGAGGCAAAAACTCGGGTATGGGAGGAGTTCGGAGAGGCCATGGAAAAAAGACTTCTGTATGGCTTCGAGGCYATTCTGGTCCACCATCTGGCATCTCAGGGGGTTAAAGCGGTTCACCACCAACACTATCTATGGTGGGGATGGTGAAATGCTGACCTCAACTCGGGACGTTGTGGGTCAGTGGACGGAATACTTCGAAGACCTCCTCAATCCTACCGACACACCTTCCCATGAGGAAGCAGAGCCTGAGGACCCTGGGTCGGACTCTCCAGTCTCTGGTGCCGAGGTCACTGAGGTGATTAAAAAGCTCCTCAGTGGCAGGGCGAAGGGGGTGGATGAGATTCGCCTGGAGTTCCTTAAGGCTCTGGATGTTGTGTTGGTTGAAGCAACTCTACAACATTGACATCAGGGGCAGTTTCCCTGTATTGGCAGACTGGGGTGGTGGTTCCCCTATTTAAAAAGGCGGACCGCAGAGTGTGTTCCACTTCTGAGCCTCCATGGTAAGCTCTATTCAGGGGTCCTGGAGAGGAGGGTCCGTCGGATAGTCGAACCTCYGATTCAGMAAGAGCAGTGTGGTTTTCGTCCTGGTCGTGGAACACTGGYCCAGCTCTACACCCTCAGCAGGGTCCTGGAGGGTGCATGGGAGTTCGCCCAACCTGTCTACATGTGTTTTGTGGACTTGGAGAAGGCATTTGAATGTGTCCCTCGGATACTCCTGTGGGGGGTACTCCGGGCGTATCGGATACCAGGCCCGTTGACACAGACTGTTAGGTCCCTGCACGACCGGTGCCAGAGCTTGGTCCGCATTGCCGGCAGCAAGTCAGACTCGTTTCCAGTGAGAGTTGGACTCTGCCAAGGTTGCCCTTTGTCACCGATTCTGTTCATAACCTTTATGGACAGAATTTCTAGGAGCAGCCAAGGTGTTGAGGGGATCCATTTTGGTGACCTAGGATCACGTATCTGCTTTTTGCGGATGATGTGGTCCTATTGGCTTTATCAGATTGGGATCTCCAGCTCTCACTGGAGCAGATCACAGCCGAGTGTGAAGCGGCCAGGATGAGGATTAGTGTCTCCAAATCCAAGACCATGGTCTTGTTCAGGAAACCGGTAGGGTGCCTTCTCCAGGTCGGGGAGGAGGTCCTGCCCCAAGTGGAGGAGTTTAAGTATATCGGATTCTTGTTCATAAATGAGGGAAGAATGGAGCGGGAGATCAACAGGCGGATTGGTGCTGTGTCTGCAGTGATGCGGGCGCAGTACCGGTCTGTCGGCGTGAAGCGGGAGCTGAGCCAGAAGGCTAAGCTCTCGGTTTACTGGTCGGTCTATGTTCCTACCCTCATCTATGGTCACAAGCTTTGGGTAGTGACCGAAAGAACGAGATRYTGGATACAAGCGGCCGAAATGAGTTTCCTTCGCAGGGTGGCTGGGCTCTCCCTTAGAGATAGGGTGAGAAGCTCAGTCATCCAGGAGGGACRTAGAGTAGAGCAGCTGCTCCTCCACGTCGASAGGAGCCAGTTGAGGTGGCTCGGGCATCTGGTTAGGATGCCTCCTGGACGCCTCCCTGYTGAGGTGTTTCGGGCATGTCCCACTGGGAGGAGGCCAAGAGGAAGACCCAATACASYCTGGAGGGACTATGTTTCTCGGCTGGCCTGGGAATGCCTTGGGATTTCCCRGGACGAGCTGGCCTAAGTGGCTGGGGAGAGGGAAGTCTGGGTCTCTCTGCTTAGGCTGCTGCCCCCGTGACCCAATCTCAGATAAGCGGAAGAAAACGGACAGAGGGKCGGATAAACAAAGTTAAAATTCTCATCTTTAAAAAGTGGGTAAGAAAACAGAATATTTAGACAAAAACAGCCACAATCAGAAGGATGTATAAAAAATGTTTGCTCACATCCTTCAAAAACCAATTTCCTYGAAGCAAATCCTGGAGGTCCGTTTGAAAACACTGAAAGTAGGAGCTAGAAAATAAAAAGAATAAAGGAAACTAAAAAGCAGGAAGAAGAGGAAATCATTTGAACCTAAACAGCAAATTGGAATAAATGAAAGTAAAAGACAAGGAAGAACCAATTCTAAAAAAAACACTATATATTTTCTGCTCTGCTATAATTTCAACTACACTGGTCCAAACAAGATCCAGTYCAATATGTTAATGTCAGAGCTATGGTTGCTGTTTTGAATTGCATTGACTTCCAAGATAATTATGTAGATGGGCATCCAATGACTACCTTTCCAAAGCTTCATTGAAATCCATCCACTGCTACATGAGATATTTTGCTAAGCACAAGCAATTACACAATCACTATAAATCAGCTATAAATATAATGAACCAGTGTTGATTTATCACACAATAAGAAACTGATGGACACTTTTCAAACAGCAGGAGCAGCAAACGCCACACATTTGAATAAACACGGCAAAAGCTTGGCAAACATTCCAACTCATCTGAACATATTACATAAATGATGTCTCTGCAAACACRCCAGCCTCAGAGTAGCGGAGGAAAAAAGATCAAGCATTTTCATTATCGAGCAGAACTGGCGTGTCTTTCCTCCGGAGGTCAACCTTCTAACAACTTTACATTAACAGYGAGGCAGGTGTGTGACAGCTTGACATGGCTGTATATCAACAGTATCTCTTTCAATTACAAAGATGGCCCCAAAAACCACAAGCAATCTAGCTAGGCATCCACAAGGGGTCCCTGGAGGAGACTTTGGAGGCCTGAGCGGCCATGACAGAGTGGCTCAGTCAGTCCCGATGGGAGTTAAAGAGGCAAAGTGCTGTCATTTTTCCTGAATGAAACTTCTGAAAAACTTTAAATTTGGATATGAAGGGTTAAGGCTTCAATTTTTTGGATCTTAAAAACAGAGATGTTAGGATTAACATTTATTATTACACTTTAATAAAGCTACAAAGTGACAAAATCTGTTGAATTATGATGTTGCACTGAAGCTTTCAAATAATGATGCAATGCTCATATCAGGCTCGAAAGAATACACTGAAACTATTGGTTAGTGAGCAGACKGAGCAAGATCCAATCTTAAAAGATTTTGCTTCACTTGACAASTAAAGCTCACACATTTCAGATGTTGGTAGCAGGAAATAACTGCTTGATAAACACTAAAAACATTTTGACTCGCTATAAATAAACATGTTCACTAATCCAATGGAATTACACTTTTTCTACATAAAATTTGTAGTATTTATTTGAAAATGCAATCAAAGTTGAAGGTAACTGGTACCAACAGGCTCAAAAGAGAGATTCACCCAGAATCATTGCATGACACTCGCTGAAACGTTCTGCCACAATATGAATCAATAACTTGATCAGAAAGTCGTTTTGAGGGTTAATGGTGGTCTGGGTGAAAAGGGTTGTTTATCYGAAAGCATGGGGAAAGGAAGAACGCATGCCCCCGCCCTTTCTGCCACAACGCAGATCAATAGGACAATGATCGGGTAAGATATTGGCAACATGAGCAAGACGAGCACCACTCTCCCTCAGCTCAAAACAATTGAATGGCAATCTGTGTTGGCTGCAGCCAGGAGATACAAACAAAGTGTCAGATATAAGAGATGATGGGTTACACACAGGCACATGCAGTCTAGTTAATGCTTAAATAAACACAAGTAAAAATAAGCTTTTTTATTTAGATCATGACCTTATTCTGCTGTAATTAAATACACAAAGCACTTTATGTACACAATTGTGCCTTTGTAAACACTTCGTTTGAGAAGGTGTTTCTGGTTCCTTTAAAAGGAAAAAAATAAAAACCCTCCATCCTTTTTGGTGTCCCATGGGCAACTCTTACTCTGTGTATAAGCAGCTGCYTGGCTCCTGGTTAGTAAATAAGGCAGGAGGAAGCAGGTAAAAGCAGAAGGCAGGTGGAAAAGTRACAGGAAAGAGGATGAGAAAGCACAGGAGAGACTTCGGATGGAGATGGATCAGGATAGAGTCCTCTAAAAGACATAAGATTCATTAGGCATTCACACGACGTGGTGGAGAGCCTTGATGCCTTGCAGTAAGAGAAAGATTACAGATGTGGGGGGGGGGTAGAAGAGGAGAAAAAGAAGGGGGAGGGGAGGAGGTGTAAAAATAGAGGAAAGGGAAAACAGGTTGGCAAGTTGGATAGAAAGCGACCAGCTAAATGACTTAAAACAGGAACTAAGGGAGGGTTGGTGTGTGCAGGTGAGAAAGAGCCTCTAGAAGCTGTAATATGGGAAAGAGAAGAAGGGATGATGGAGTGAAAGAGTGAGGCAGCAGAATGAGGGGACAAGCAGCCAGAAGGAGTATTGCAGAGATATAAAATGCCAGCTGTATGCACTGCAGTCTCTCTCTCTGCTCTCATTGCCGCACTGAGTGAGAAATATCACTGTGGCTGCTACCTGACTAACACARACACGCAAACACACACACACCATTCAGTTTATGGCATGTTCAATGATTACTTGGATTTTCTCTTGAGGGCTTTATGAGCTGAAAAACAGAAAGCAAATGCAACGTTTACTGCCCACTTGTGGTCATGACTATAAGCATGTCTGTTTCTGCAAAACAAGTGCCTTTTTTTGGTAAAGCATTTTTATGTGAATCTGTGCGTATTAGCAGTCCTTCCAAAGACCTCCATAAAGCAAAGATGTCTATAGTGTTAGACTCCAGCCTTGTAAAACCTTCCATCTGGATACACAGAATGTTAGAACTGGTGTTGCATTGTGGGAGTGCCTGACATAACAGCACCACTCCAGWGTAAAATGAAAGGAAATCCTTTAAGAATTAATGCAGCAGTTCATTAGTTTTTCATGAAACATAAAATATGTACATGTGAAATTACAGCTGATCATTATTCCTAAACTTTTCAGATTGGATTTCTGTCTTCAAGGCAGCCGCTGTTTTAATTCATTTCAGTGCACTACAAAAAAAAAGAAGTTTTCAAAGACTTAAATCTAGCTTGAAATGGGTAATCCATCAAAATGAACAGTCCYCTGCTTTTATTTGTGTTGCCAAAGTTGCACTGTCACCATGTGGTAATGCATTTGAGCGTGGYGCGATTTGAAAGATGATGCTTTCAGGGACAACTTGACATTTTAGATCTCGGAGTCAGGTGGTGGAAAGTGCGCCACAGCCACATTCACATTGTCCTTTCCAAAATACTTATGTAGGATCTCTCACTTGACGAATGCCTTTGGCAACGTATTATCAATTCTGTCTCTTCTTAGCATCCTTGTCTGCAGCAGCAAGGAGACTTTTAAAACTGGCTGACAATTTAATAGCATTAGATGTAGAAAGCCACAGGTACGGCATTTTTCATTGTTTCTAGATCATTAACTATATTTCACATTTGCATGCTCTGCCTTCCTGTTATCAAATCATGCAAGTACATGACTCAGATTTAGCTCAATGGACCAAGGAGAAACCTCACAGGGCTTAAGCCATCTTAGACACTAATAAAATGATTTTCTTAGAGAATGTGTCATAACACAGACACTATACCATGTTAGTATGGAAGAAGGAATAAACACAAACATAATGGCTGACATTACTTGGTCTTATCAGTGGTTCTGTATGCTTCAGGTTTGTCTTATTCTTTTCTTATCTTTGTAAGGCTGGTCTCTGATGTTCTGCCCTTTCATTATAGATTCACATTAACACATAAAAACTACTCTTTGCATGTTTGATCATAGACTTTAAAACACACAAAAAAGATTCAAAATCATGTAAACTTAATCCTTATTGTTCAACAGGCAAGGGTCCATTCTTTCTTTTTCAAAAACCCACATTAACATGAACACACAAGCTGCWTCTTTAAGTGGCTTTTGGTGCTGTTAGTCCCATCTACCAGAGTGTTTCTATAATCTTCTTTGCACAATCTGCCCACCCGCTTCTCACTTGAGATTGACTAGATTAAGTCAAGACATGCAGAGGACTCAAGCAGCTCTTTGAGTAACAAGACAGGAGAAGTCCAACACAAAGACCTGCAACTATTGCTTCTTAATTCATCTACCAATTCTGCTATTGGTGACTAAATGTAAGTGAAGTGTAAAATGAAACTACAGCTAAAAAAACTTTTAAATATGTCCATTATGCATACTAACACACAGGCAAAAACATTATAACCTGCCTTTTGGTCATTTTATTTCACTCAACTTGGGTAACTTTTCAGATTTTGGATTATAAAGTGGTTTTAAAAAATGTGATTAATTTGAGCTTTATTTCTGAAAAAAGGGAAAGCCTGAAGTGAGCTGATCAGAATGAGCTGTATTGATCTGCACGCTAGAGGAAATTTGGTTCCAATTGTTGATGCCTCTGCAGCTACAAACTGCAAAACTTAGGACTCCTAATTTGAAATTCAGATTTTTCAAAATAAACAACCTAGTAAAAGGACAGGGCTATGCGACCTCAATTTGCAAAACTTCTGGGGTACAATGAGATTGTAAAGTATTGCTAAATTTGGAACAGTTTGGAACTCTAAGGCAAGGTAAATTGTGATAGAAATGATAYACCATGCCGAAGGGTTAAAGAGACTTCTGCATCTGATGATGCTGGTGTTCAAGTTTCTGTAGCATCTGCCAGAAAGAAGTGGGAATCTGTCTGCAATGTCTAAAGGTAAACCAGTTATGGGGGGAGGACAGAGAAGCCTCAGTGATTTCCTCAGCTGTCCTTACTGTTCACTGCAGTCTGTTTTTATCTTGTTTTGTGGCAGCTTGAAACCAGACTGTGATGGATGCGTGCAGGGTAAATTCAATGACTGCAGTGTAGAACTATATTAATAGCTCCTGTGGGAGGCCATGCTTCCTTAGTTGCTGTAGAAAGTACATATTCTGCCAGACTTCTTTAAGAATGGATCTGAGGTAGAACTTCCACTTCTGGTCTTGAAAAGAAAATGTTCCCTGAAACTTAAAGGATTCCACAGTTTGACTTGTGATTTTAACATTTTGGAACTTAAATAACTCGGCTTAAACCAAGCCAGTGATCAGTGTTGGCACACAAGAGTAGTGGACAAGGAACACAGCCTTGTGGAACACCAGGGGTGATTTTCCCAGCATCACTCACTGTCCTCTCTCTTTGAGACAATGATCAACTGTACCAATGAATGTCGTTCTGAATAAGTTATAAAAAAATCTCTAAAGATAGCAGCAAAGTTGAAGTGGGGGCTWTAGGTATTTTATTAAATGTGTTGCTCTATATGTCTCCATCACCATCTCTTGGGTGCTCTAACTAAATGTAGCAGGTTTTCACATCAATTTACAGCTCTACTGATTTTTATAATCTCTGCTCATTTATCTTTTAGTCTTCTTTCTCAATTTTTCTATCCATTACAATCGRTCCATCTTATGTTGATTCTTTTGTCTTCGCTCTCTAAAACCATCTTACTCACTGCTTTCTTTATTTGCCTTCATCCATCACTTTCACTAGTCTCTCCTTCCTACCCTTCAGGTCCTTATCGCTGTCCCTTTATTCCTCCACATCCCTCTCTCCCTTTTGCATTTATCTTATCTACCAGTCCTCCTCTCCTTCCTTCCCAATCTCTGTCACCAGCAGTGACTGGATGAAGTGATTTGATAGGGGTTCCTCCCAATCACTTCACAGGCGAGCCCAGAGTTGAAAACTGCTTCGATAAAAGATTATGAGGCGGATCCATAGCAGCTATTAAAGCTAATAAGGGGAAACACRGGATCACACATCCACTCAAACACACAGTTTCCAAATTTGATCTATCTGGAGAATCAAGTTTTTGCCTGATGCAACAAACAGGCAGACACATTTTCATATTGCCTTTTTGTTACTTTTTAAAAGTTCATGCTGCTTTACCAAAAATGGTGAAACACCCCACTTTTCGTTGTTCTACACTAATATAAATTATTACATTTTTTAGGTACAAATATGACCACTTTATTTTTGTATGTTTTTACTTTTCTACCTACAAGAAACAGCTTATTTATTATCAAATAGAATTTAATGAACTAATCGAATCCATAACGAAGTTTGAATTTCTGTATGTGACCTTAGTTTCATACATTAAGTACATTTTCTGACTGCCTTTAATTAAATACTTTAAAACACAATACCTTTTTGTAGGACATCAATGTTAAAAGTGAATACTTTTTAAACTGTTTAAATATTTGTCCTTGTATCTGTCGAGCTGCCTTTATCAGCAGGATAATACAGTCGTTATTGTACCGTAACTTCAGAGTCTGTGACTCAAACAGAGGCTCCCATCAAACAGCAGACTCATCTCCTTGTAGTATTGTATGGGTTTCCTCTCAGCTCAGACAAAAGCAGCAGAACATACACTGCCAGAAAAAAAATTGCTGTTTCGCTTTGGCAGCTTTCTTTGATAAGTCAGAGCCAAAAAAGATAAAGTATCTCTTCAKCAGTTTCTTCTCCTCTTTTTCAGCCCTTCCATTGTGTCTTTGACCTCTGTGTATCTTTGTTTTGCTGTTGCATTTTCTTTTCTTTCCTGCTTTCCATGTGACCAACGAAGGAATACAAATCAACGTTGCAAGCAGCCAAAGTCAAGAAAAGACAGGAAGGACAGGTAAAGATTTAAAGCCTTAAGATCAATACAGAGAGTAAGGTGACTGAAATGAGGGCATTGACATTGCTGCCATTTACACAGCTGCATTAAAAAATGAAAATATTTTTGGTAAAAATATTCGGTGTTTTGCTAATCACAAAACACTTTGTGACTCAGTCTCCTTTTTCTTGCTCATTTCTGCCTCTGTCAAGGCAGGAATAAAAGAGGTCCTTTTTTCACRTGCTGGGAATTTTCCTTCTTTGGGATTTAGTAATCTCTAATTCAGTGCCCTTCACTGCCATACATTGTCAGCATACAAAAAGCCTTTCAACCTCTCTATGCCTCCCTATTCTCGTGTCATTCACCTGCTCCCCAAAATATCTTCTCATTTTTTTGTATTTTCATAAGCGCAAACCCTTCTTTTCAGAGACTATTTTCTTTTTTGCACTTTTTATACAGAAATTAACCAAATTTATGTTTTTTTTCCTTAAATTTGGCATTCAGYAAGTTTAACAGATTCAAATTTTGTTTTTGCCATTTACATTTGTCTTGAAGCACTTTTTACACATTTTAATCAGAGTTGTGTCTGCGTTACTGATCAGCTGTCTGCTTCTTCCAATATTCATTGCTGACCTTGTGCTGCTCCTGAATGAAAAATCCCCCCACCCTCCAAACTGAATATAGACTGTCCCCTCAAGCTTAGAGGTAGCTCTGAACTTTAAAAATTAAAGAAACATTTCTGCTTCACACTGGGTGAAAACAAGGGTAGAAAGAATGTTTGATAATATTAAATGAGGCATAGTWTTGTTGAGAGGGAAGAAAAAGACAGAAGTGAATTTCTGATCAGAGTTACAATAAACCCATTGGGCCTCATGCAAGAACATGTTCATATTCTTATCCTAAATTTCTCTTACTTTTGTTCGTATGAAGGTTTTGTACGAACATGCCACGTCAGATTCAACAAACTCTTCTACTGTATCTTCAGGAAAAGTGTGTAAATGAGCAGCATAAACTGATGAATGCGTATCAGGTGCTCGTGCACGAGGAGAGGTGATTAGCATAATTACTACCCTAAAAACACCATATAAGGCTATGATTCCTGCCCCACAAGTGTCCATTCATAAATGACATCGCAAAGTAAAAAAGAAGAACTTTACGAGTTRGGAGATTGAAGTCCTMCTCTCAGAGATCTAGAAAAAAATCTAATTTTTAGCAGCGTCAGAKCTGTTAAACCCAAGGAATGAAATGACGACTGCTGTTAATGTTGTGTCTCCTGTMGGTTGTTACAGTCACGGAAATAAAAATCTAAATCATATTTATCTCTCTCTAGTCCTGCAAATATTTTTAATTTAAGTGCAAACACCTGTGTTATATTGTTTTCATTTATTCCGAAGAAGAGCAGTCATGCCATCTCCCCCTCCCGACCGTCACAAGTGTCAGATTTGGTTCTGATAAAAAAGCATTTTAAAATGTCTCCAAACTTCAGTTAATGCATAATTTAAGTTATTTTTGGTTTCACATCTTCATATTAATATTGTAATGTTATACAACAGCATTAATAGCCAATTTAATTTAATCTAACCAATTTGTGTCATTAAAATCTAATTCCAGTTCAAATAGAATAACCTATTGTCAACGATGGCCATGTGATGTGAGTATCAGTCACCTGTGAACCATAGCCATGTGATGTGAGTATCAGTCACCTGGAGGCAGGACTCAAAAGCCTGAATTTTGCCTGAAACTCTCAGACTGAAGAAGTCTCTTGGAGGAGAGACGAAACGTTTCATTAAAGAAGAACCCGTCCAGAGGACCTATACAATTTTTTTCCTTTTATTGTCAACATAATTATAGAGTGATTTATTTTCAACTCAAAATGTCTTCTAACTAATGAAATATAAAGTTATTAGTGAAGAAAATCTGTCTAGATAACAGCAGACTGACTGCTCGTAAAATAAATCACAGGTCTGGACCACACGTGAATTTTGTTCAAATCTTAAGAAAATCTTAGAAAACGAGAAAATTGGTGAATGCCACAAATTCTCCTAAATCACTTGTACGCACAACTTAAGAACAAATCTGAGCACACGAACAGTTCCTGCATGAGGGCCAATGTTTTAAAGTTGTAACTTCCCAGTTTTTTTGTTTTGTACAGTTTTCAATCAAAGATCTTTTTGAGCAAAAACCCTGCATGCCATTTTATGATTGAGAGGAGTGGACCTCAAACACTGATCTCATCCATCCARGCACCAAGACACAACTACAAATCAGAAGTCATCTGAGGGTGTTGGCTTTCAAAACCATGAGAGACAGAAATAATAATTTCATGAATTGCTTTGAGGTTGGACAAAACACTGGAACAATAACAGAATCTTGTACATTTTTCAACAATCCTCCAAAAACATTACTTTATTTTCATGTGCTTATAAAATATTCATCAACTGCGCAGAATGAGTAGCACACATTTTTTAAGAGCAATGAAGTTAAAACACTAGTTATGATTTATTTTATTGCTGTTCACTTCATTGTTTATGCATTCATATACTTAATTGGCCTTTCTGCTTTATATCTTGATCAAGTGTAAAAGTAATCATTTAATCAAAAACGTTCTACACAAACAAACAAGATGGTGAGTGTGAAACTAAAATGGTATAAAACAAAATAGAGCTCAAACTGTCTCAGTAACCATGGTTTTGAGAGTTTGGAATGTTATAATGATTTTGATGGAAGGCTAATGAACATCTACATTCATAATGTATTAAAGTATTGTTTGACCTTCACTCCTGTCCATTAAAGGCATGATCCCAAATTTTATTTTAAAACTTAGGTACATTATAAATATATATTATTTTCTTTGGGCTGATTACATTCAGCTAAAATGATATCAGGTCAACAGAAAAATGCATAAACAGGAAATAAACTCTAAGCTGTCCCATTTCTGTATGGTTTCTGGTGTGTGTGTGTGTGTGTGTGTGTGTGTGTGTGTGTGTGTGTGTGTGTGTGT
>NW_013952517.1:294320-306927 GCF_001266775.1 Austrofundulus limnaeus | reverse complement strand
GTGTGTGTGTGTGTGTGTGTGTGTGTGTGTGTGTGTGTGTGTTCAGGAGTCATTTTGTTTAACAGGCAGTGAGGACATCAAATAGCTCTCAGGCTGTCGAGTGGTTAAATTAGTTAAGGCAGCCCGTATTGGCTTCACATTAGTTACATCTTTCCAGCTCTCATCCCGTCCTTTGTAACYTCTTGTTAGCAACATCTAAAATTCAAATAAATCAGCCTTCCATCTCGATWTCTGTTAAGCCACCATTTCTTCTCTCCTCGTCTTTCACTCTAACCTCTGCAGCAGCAGGAGACTAAATGAGTTGTTCTCTCCCATCTTCATCACCTCTATCAGTTTTTTTTCCATCTGTGTTACTTAATTATTTTTCATAGGTCACCATTTCAGTCCAAGAATGCACTTATACTACATCTCTTTCTTTACATCATCTGTTATCGAGTTAACACTTTTATTCTGGCGCTTATCACCCCTCTGAATGAAAGAGCTTCACTCTGTACTGATGAAACTGTCACTTTCCACAGACCATCAACTTCACTCTTCCTTTTTTCTCTGTTTTTTGCCTGCCTAGTTTTACATTTCACTGAATCAGAGAAAGCAGAGCTGTGCGGTGTCCTTGCATTTATGTTTGTCCTTCTCCAAAATGCCCTGGGTGGCAATATAGCAGTATGAAAACAATAAGGTGTTATCATTTTATATTAGGTAAGAACAATAATCCTTGCCCATTGACCAGGTCCAGAATCAAGATAAATTCGCCAAACCTGTGGATTGCATTGGGAGTCATTTCTTCAGGTTTTGTGGGGGCTGGAAACACCATTTTTATTAAAAGCAACAGGTGCAAAAACATCATCATTGTTTAACATGGAGCTATTGAATAAAATAATCAATAATCACGGGTTAATGATCAAACTTGAACAAAGCTACAACTCAGTGTCAAGAATTACAAGCCCAGTGATCATATATTCTTTACCTTTCATTCTTTTATGGTTTGCAAAACATACACAGCTTTACTGCCAGATAGTGTCAAGTTAAGATGATGCTCTGTGTATGTGGGACTTATCTTCTTAAAGCAAACATTTTATATTTTATATTGTTTTGTGATTTATAAGACCAAATAGAATTGGATCAGTTGTTTTTGCTTTTTTCTAAATTTCTTCTGCCTTAGTAAAAGATTAGCTATTCATAAAATACTGTATCTAGACAAAAACCTACGGTCAAAAACTTAATTCAGTCTCAGTGATGATGGAACAGTTGGATTACAATGCTGGTTCTTCAGCTCACTCTAAAAACTATCAACAGGATTAAGGTCTGGTGCCTGAGCTGTAAATAAAAATATTGTGCTCCTTCCTAAATGATTTGTTTCATAATTGGAGCCAGTTGGATTCTCTTTAACACTGAACAATCCCAACACTTTAAGGCACACTTGCTAAACAGTCAATCACACAGCAGCAACCAAATTTACTGATTAGGGCTGCCACAAATGATTATTTTTATAATCGATTAATCACCGATCATTTTTTTGATTAGTRGACTAATKYGATCATATGTTAATTGAATATAAAACATACCAGCTTATCGCGCCYGAATGCAGCTGCTATTATATAACCATCATTAGATTTTAGCTATATGCTAACTAAAAATAATTGCTGTGGAAGGCAAGTTCTGCCTTACAGATATTGCATTGCACAGGTTRCTCTTTCATTTTCTTAAAATGATCCCACACTTTTGAGCTCCGTTGCCAGGTAGCCATGATACTAGACTCTAGAATCTCTCGACGTATATTTCCCAACAAGAGAGTCATATCCAGCATGGGTGAGACAGSCATTTACGTTTGATTTTGAGACAGCAGATGTCAATAATGAATACCTCGATGAAATCATTGACATTCAGCAGAGCCAGGTTCAACTGCAGCTCTTCAGAACAACAACACTCTTAACGTTTTGGTGTCGACGAATGGAAAAGTACCCAGTCATTGCTAAGAAAGCCCTGGACTTTTTATGCCATTTGTTACAATATATCTTTGCGAGCAATCCTTTTCAAGGATGCTGGACATGAAAACAAAGAAAAGGAACAGACTTTGCTGTGAAGATGACATGAGAGTAGCACTTGCCAAGGTGAAGCCACGCATATCTGAACTGGTCTCCCAAAYACAACAGCAGAAGTCACACTTATTTGCAGGTATGCAATTTGAGCAATGCTTTATTCTGGCTTCAAACAAATATTTTGTGGATTCAAAATGACAAAAAACAAATTAATAAAAAACAGTTATTAAAAAATGTTAAATTCTTCAAAAATATCCTAATTTATTTTCAATTAGTAAAATAGTAAAAAAAATATATTTTTGAGGGGCCAGAAAAAAGTTAAGTATTGGTTTTGTTCTTTGAGCAAGGTGATGTTCATGCACAGCTCATTTTGTACACCAGTTAAAAAAACAACAACCTATGTCTTGAATTTGGAAAAAAAAAACCTCATTTTATTTATCGCTAAAGAGGGGTTCGGTGAATGCGCATACGAAACTGGGTGGGTTCGGTACCCCAAAAAAGGTTAAGAACCACTGTACTAGAGCCTGTCTGTTTAATGTCTTGTGATGTCCACGGCCTACCCCAGTTACCACTACTGTGCATGTGTGTCAAGGACAGAAAGGCAGATGTGGCAGTGGAAGCTGTCAAAGCAGTTTGGAGAGAAAAACAAAGTAAAAAAACGATTAATCGATTATTAAATTAGTCATCGATTATTTTAATAATCGATTAGTCGTCGATTAATCGATTAATTGTGGCAGCCCTAGTACTGATGCATCTAGATGTCCTGAAGACAATTTTATTACGGTTCAAYCAGAGCAACAAACAAGGGAGGAAAGGGAAAAATAGGTTGGTTTTCATCCCCAAACATCTCTTGGGTTTACAGACTATGATTTCAAAAAATATGAAATAGCCAATGAGCAACAGTGGTGTGGATAAAAATGTCTTGATGTTAGGATGTTAGAGGAAAACACGCAGGCTGGTTTGAGATATGTGCAAAATTTAAACATGTGTAAGTATTATAAACCTAAGTCACAAAAGGCTAAGCAATGCAATCATTGATGAAAGGTTTCTTATGCGTTCTTTGATCATTAAAAAAAACTGTTCAGGTCTGTAAGACTTTGTACAGATACATCCCAAAGACTGCAAGTCTGTTTTGAAGTAAACATTTTACTAAAATGCAAGTCATACAGGTTATTCTGTATTTCTTTATTAGTTTGCAATTTTGCCTCTCAACATATACACTCAGATTTTTATTAGCTGGTAATTAATTTTATGGAAGAAAAACTTATGACTAGGAGAGCAAGGCCAGCCTGTTTTCAGGTTGGGCTTTAATTGACAATACAAGCAAAGGGTTATTAATGAGTGCTCTCACACAAATAAAACCATACAGAAAAATGCACTACATCACACAGGAAAAGAAAACTAAGTAGATACCAACACAGAGACTCAAACAACACTAAAGCTAAGGATTGTAAATGGCTCGGGTCCTGTTTACATTGTTTCTTTTAGGAACGTCTCAAAACACTTTAGGAGCTGATTACATCAGTGGCGCTCCTATGAGCCTTCATTAGCTTCTTCTCTCCTGGCCTCTCCCTCACATCCATATGTATAAACACAACCACACACAACCACATCTCAGCCCCGCGAGCCAATTACACTGGCAGAAATGCTAGGGTTGGTAAACTCTTGAGGCAATTAGATGTTTATTAACAAGAAGACCCTGAAGGCTCAAAAGATGAAACACACACAAGCATACAGTGAATTCGAAGTTTCCACATCCCTTTACTTTTTCAGATTATACAGCAGCCTAAAGCCCCTTTTTCCCTCTTCTATCMTCACTCAACAACACTAATGATTCCTAGGCTTTAAGCCATGGACGGACATATTCTTCTCTATAGGATGTTTACTATGATTAAAATCAGGACTCTGGTTTAGCCACCAAACTTTGCTTTATCTTAGCTTTGTGTTTTGGTTCTGGCCTGTTAATAAACCTTCAAACCAAGCTTTCTGTGTTTTCCTTTGTTCAGGTCCTCCTCAGTCTTGTTGCTTTACCACGGAGCTGAAACACAACAATTACTACCATGTAATTTCAGGACTAACTTTACTTATCAGTACTTTGTGTCCTCTGAATCTGATGATTAGAAAACTGGCAAACCACCCACTCATTCATCCATCCATCACAGCTGTCTTACATCTTTTGGGTGCATTGGGAAAGTCAAAGATTGAGATTCAATCCTTTGTCAAACAATTCTTCAGAGGTTTTGGTCATTTATCAGTTCCAGCTTCAATCCATACGATAGGAAGAACACCTGGTAGCAGAAAGCAATTTTATGCGATGGTGCCACTTTTTTGGAGTTCAAGATTTTTCAGCTATCCATCCATTTTTTTTATTCCCACTAAAATCTTTTTAATGTCACAGCGAGATGGTGCCTATCACCAGAAGTCTACAGTGGGAGACGAGGCAAAGCCTGAACACGTCCTCAGTTTATTAGGAGGTTAGAGTGAGCGGATATAATTATTTCGATGAGAGAATCACACTTTCCAACCCTAATTATCAACAGAAGTTCTAAAGCTAACAATTTGCAAGCAAAAAGAGATGAGTTTCTCCCTGCTGAACTGAGCTGTCAGTTGTCTTGCTAACTATTTGAGGTAATGTCTGCAGTCGAGTCAAAATAAGACTTTAGCCTAATTATTTCAGAGTGTTGTGCTCACTAGACATTGTGGTCCAATCCTACCTGCAAGATTTCCCTGCAGAATATCCCTGCTGTTAGGGTAAAACACTGTGCGCTCATGTTGTGGGTTATAGGCTTGTCTCATGGGAAATAGTCATAGATGCTGGACCAAACCTCTTACATTAGTTATCTTCGCAACAAATAAGCTAGTACTGACAATAAAAGTGGGCTTAATTGACAACTTTCAGTAAGTTCATCCAAGGAGATGTCATAAACAGGCTAAGTTCATTGTAGAACCTGTACAAACAAATTTGTCTCTTCAGAAGACAGATTTTAATCCAGTCCCTCTGCCATTAAGCCCYAGTCTGTGGGATGCTGAGGTGATGACTGCTCCCTCTGGAAGTTTCTCACATATCCACGCACGACCTTAAAGCTGAGCAGAAGTAACCATTAGGCACTTTGTTGCCGTTTTTAGTAAGGCCTTCTGCCTTCTCCGGTTTGGTCAGGCAGCCTATTACAAACCGAGGTTGTAGCAATTTTCTTCAATTTAAGATATATGGAGGCCACGGCGCTCAGGGGAAACATTTATTGCAAGCACACAATTCAATCCAAACTCTGCAGACCAGTTTGACTTTTCTGATCTACATTCTTAGTTTGGAGATTTTACAGACAGGTGTATGCTGTGTTTTATTTTGCATTTGCTTTTATTGCTAATTTCATTGCAAAACCTTTGAATACTTCTCTAAATGTGATGTTTACTTCTTGTGTGCAGTCTGAAAAGCTAATACACTCAACACTAAACCTTATGTCACATTTAAGGTATTATGACAGTGACAAGCTCTCCCAACAGGAGCCTAAATCCTCTTTTCCTATAAACATGTTTTAAACTCTTATAAACATAATAATCCAATTTAATTTCCCTCACCACTGGAGATCACACAAATCATTAAATATCGTCAGTGTTTTTGATGTGAAGTGCCCTAAATTCAAGTGGTAATCAAAACCTCAAGGCAATCAAAATTATAATCTAAATTAATTGTCACCAATCCAACAAACACTGTAATTGCAGTGCCACTCTTAGCAGCTGAAGAGAAGGCAAGCTGTGTCACCAGATATGAACAATTATGCAGAAAGACGTTTTCATTGATAACTCAGAAAATAAGGTTTAATAAGTTCAAGTGACAGGGAGGTCAAACATTTAGTGACAACTGGCCTTTTATTTTTCTGGTTGAGTGAGAGTAGTATAAGGCATTTACTGCAAAAATAGAAAAAAATACAAAATGAAAGTTCACCCACATCTGGTGATACCCTGCCAAATCAATCCAAAAGGTGAAACAAAACTCTCTTGTAACCTGTCAAAGAAAATAAAACAWGGAATGACTTTCACCATTCTCTAAAACCTGAGACCTCAGTGTGAACATACATGCTACCCTGAGGGCACAGATTTATCTGTTAAATAGAAAAACATTTTCTCATATTTAGGATTTTTCATCTGTTTTACTTTTTTGTGCTTATTTTAACTGAAGATCTGATTTAGAGATAAAACAGATAAAAATGTTTATTTTAAACTGTTTTTCCTGGAGTGTGGTTGCCAAAGCAGCAGGTTCAGGAGTGAAGCTCATCCGACCTCACATCCTCCTGGGGGGGATCTTAAAGGGTTCCAGGACAAGCAGGGATAAACTATCCTTTCCAGGAAATTTGGGATTTGCCTAGGGGTCTTCTCTCAGTGGGATGCACCCAAAAAGAACTCTAAAGGAGACATTCTTATCAGACACCAAAGCATCTCAGCTGACTCCTTTCAGTGCACCATCACTGCTGTGAGCTCCTCACCAAGCCTGGGCCTAAACATGCTCCAAGGGAAACTAATTCCAGCTGGTTGTGTCTGTGATTTCTTTCTTTTGGTCATCACCCAAATCTCATGGCCACAGGTGAGGGCTGGAACAGTAAATTGAAAGCCTTGCCTTCTGGCTTCGCTCCTTTATCGCCCTGGACTAGCACAAGACCCTCATTACTGTAGAAAAAGCCCAGAGAACTCTGTCCATCTCTTACTCTGCGCAACTATCACTCATGAACAAGATATCAAAATATTTGAACTCCTCTGCTTGGGGCAGAGGCTTTCACTGGACTGGAAGAAAGCTTACTTTTTTTTTTTTCAATTTGAAAACCATGAGTGAAAGTCTGGACTGTCTGCTTTAAACATACAGACACCCTAAAGTCATTAAATGCATTCAGTTTGAAATCCACTTAGACCATACTGATGGCTCTAAAGGGAAATGCTGCCATTTTAAAACAACTTTATCTGTAAAATCATATTATTTTTTAAACCTTTATATATGTGGCATTAAACTCAAAGTGTTAAACTGAGATAAACGAAAGCATCTCATCARAGATGATTTAAAGAAATAGTGCTTTAATGTGACTGTATAATTAGAAAGAAAATGCATGCAGCATTAAAATAAATTGTAATTAACCTTTACAATGATTACACTACAATCATTAGCAAACAAAAAACAAATGGGCTGCAGCAACACTTTGGCACAGAGAGGACAGCATATGGCAAAAAATAACAGGGAGCAACGTTTTCACTCATGCATTACTTGAAATGAGAAATATGTTGACAAAATGCCCATCATTGTTTCCTATATCAGCTGTATCAAAGCATAAAGGATCATTTATCATCAGTCTAACCACTTTAATGCAATGCTTTAATAAAACTGCACAATTATTTCTGTTACATTTGCTTTATGATTTCTCTTTCATGTTTAACACTAAAGTTTAATATCTGCATTTTTGGTGACTTTAACATCAGACTACAAAAGAAAATCAGTGTAGAAAAGGTTAAATTATAGTAAAAGATAATTTTAGAATTAATGATCTCATCCAATACTGAGATCTTAAACAGTATGTATGCAAAGCATCACAGCAGCTTTATTTCGTTGTCCTCTTTCAGCACAGGTTGCCTGCAAATATGCAACAACTCATGTGATGCAACTGGTGCATGTTGGGCCTTCAGGCACACTTACACAAAGTGCATTAGTGTAATACACCACAGTGTGGACAAAAGACTTGCATTGTCTTCAGGCCAGGGAATTTAAAAGGCCATTAGGAGCACATACCTGACTACATCAGGTTCCTCTCAAAGACAAATTGCAGGGCAAGCAGGATGATATTGCGACAGTTGAATGTTTTCTCTTTTTCACTCATGCATTTTTCACACTGTGTTAGCAACTGGGGACTTTATCTTTGTTGTTTTGGAAATCTGCTGCAGGCAGATTGTTTGCATGTCAGACATTTTTCATCGTGCTAAGCTGCATTCATTGTACTGCGCGACTCTCCAGCTTCCAAAACTTGATAGCGCCCTGAGGAAAAGCAACCTTTCTGACAGCACAACAAATCAAAGTCAAATCCAACCTGTGAGGAAGTGCGGCTGTTTGTTCTGGTTACAGCTGGATGAAATCCTAACATCTGTTTGCATTGTGGCCTTTAAAAAGACACCAGAAAATTAAAACATCACTTTGTAACTACATCATCGGAATAAACAGCATGAAGGGCAAACATGAGAGGCACAAAGGAATCTGTGGTGAGAAATGGAATATTAGAGTTATAATTTAACAACTCTGCATTCAGATTTTGATAGGAAAGTGATGTGAGCTCATTCTTCCAAGCTGACCCCATCAGAGGCTGAGTGTGTTTGAAGTGTGGTTGTTCCTATTTCACACAGCTTGGCGTACCTGCTGACCCGTTGAGACACACTGACATTTTAATAAATTCCAAGGTGCTGCCACTTGATTTCTTTGCTGCYGTGTCACATGTTCAACATTATACCTTTGTCACGTTAGGGCAGGAAATTTCACAAGGGCTGCATGCATCGGGAAGAGACTGGGTGAGGTTAAAGTGAGGATGAATTCAAATAAAAAGAAGAGAAAGGGAAAATAAACCAATAAAAACGAGGAAGAAGCAGCAAGGAAGCTGAGAAACTCCTGGGAGAAAAACTAGGACAAAATCAAGAGTTTGGACTATTTTTACACTTACATCTATTTTATTCAAAATAAAATACTGAATCCAGATAAATCTAAAGACCTAACCTGTATCTTACCCACCACATTCCATGCATGAACTTTAAAGTTAATCCTTTGGTGATCAATGACAAAGCTATAACAGTTTTGGTCAAACTTTGTAAACTACTTTATACAATAATTGTGAGATCTTGCATGTTCTGGTTGTGTTACGAGTAAGTGTTAGGAATGGCTCTCAGCTACTACTACACAAATTTTGATCTCAGTATTTTATAAAATTCAGTAATTTTGTGTATGCTAATATTGCTCTGCTGGGGCAGCCATCTTAAACTAGAGTGACTCAGGAATGCAGTCAGTTGTAAATGTCAATCTAATGATTACTTTGAGAGTTTAAAATCTGTTCTGTGATTCATGAGATATTTTGCTGAGGGCACAGGCAAACAAATACACTAAAGCAGGAAAAAAAAACCTTATTGTTCTTTCACCCTTTGCACTGGGTCATATTTAATGGGACTTGTTTAGTGTTTATAGCCCAAACAGAAGGGTGGTGACAATTCATTCCTTTGGGTTTGGGGATCAGACTAAACTAAATTTGAGAGAATCTTCCATAGAAGTTCACCCTTTTGTGTTCGTAACCATGTTCAAAGCCTTCTAAAATATTTTATTTATTTTTATATTTCTGCATACATTACTCTGCTCTGTGCTTGATGTTAATTTGATTTCAAACAGGTTCATCATATTTATAATAGATTTCCAAATGGTTAATTTCTAAAGCTTAATATTCTTCATTAAAAAACTCCAATAAACAATGTTCATCAACTCAGACAGTACTTGTGAGAAAACGTTGCTATGATGAGCCAAGTTATTAATCTCTGAATCACAACCGCACATACAGATGTCAACTTAGGAAAAATTGCTACGGATATAAAAATGACATTCAGCTTTTTAAATCAGTTGTTAGTGCTGTGATTGTAACTGAAGACAGCTTAACTTCTGACAAAGATGACAAGTAGAAGACAAAAATAAGCAAAACTGACTTTCTTCCAGGCAGAAATCTCAAACATGTCAAACCCTTTAAATATTCACCACAACATTACCCTCCAAAAATACATACATTTTACAAAAATAAAATAAAATAAAATAAATCTTAGCACACTAATATGATATAAGCGGGCGCATGCACTGGTTAACAYTGTGCCATGACACCACCCACCCCTTCCTCCTCCTCGCTGAAAGGAACAGCCCAAGACAGTCAGGGTCTCAACTCAAGAAAAACATTGATTTTGTGGCACAACACCGTTGCTGCGGTGCAGCAGAGCGGTTTGGGAGGTGGTTGTTTAATTTTATTTATTGTTTTGTTTTCCTACAGGCTCTGAGACYTAAAATAAATTTGAAGCTGAGTTTTAGAAAAAAAATCCAATTTGAAAGCATCCATGAGATTTCGCTATACATCCAATGACCTGCAACATGAGGGAGAATCCATACAAGCTGACATGTATGGAAATCTAGTCCCAGGACATTGCCACTAAAAGGTTGAAGAATATTTGAAAATGTGTAAAACTGAAATAGAAAACATAATTTTCTATTCCCATAAACCCATATTTTACACTTTAATAAATGCCACAATATTCTCTGGGCCAAATCTGATTACTATACACTGATTCCAAAGAGGAAAACTGCTCTGTGGTCTGACTAATAAAACATTTAAATTATTTTTAGGAAACATGGATTCCATTTTCTCCATTTTGAAGAGGACCATCCAGCATTGAATCAGCACTCAGTTCAAAAGCCTGCCTCTCTAATAATATGGGGGTGCATTAGTYCATCTGGGATGGYTAGATTACACATCTAAAAYGGCATCATCAACACAGTAATGTATACAAGTTGTAGAATATGCTCCCATCCAGACAATAACAGAAGAAAACCCTTTCACGGATCGATTCCAACAGCTTTGTAATAGAAAAGCCAGGGTGCTGAACTGACCTCCCAACAATTAAAAACAACAGTTTCAACATTTGAAATGTTGACTCTGTTCCATCATGAATACAATATTAATGAGATTTGCAAATTATAGCTTTAGGGATTTTTTATGAATAATTTACACAATATCCCAACTTTTSCAGAATTTAATTTTACTGGAAGAGAACATTTTGCAGCATTTATAGTTCATTCTGCACCAGTAACAGACTGCTGGGTTAAGTTGAGCAAAGAAGAAACAGGGAAACTGATGACACTTCATTGACATCATTGCCCTCATTCTAACGCTACACCTCTCTCTCTTCACTCATCTTTCCTCAATTCATGTTCGTTTCACTTTTTCTAACTTTTACTTCCTGCCCTCAGGTCTGCTGTAGATTTAGTAGGACAAAATAGAGTAGCATCCCACTGGAGCCTGAGCAGACGCCCGCCACGGCTCCTGATAATAAAACAGGCCTTTTCTGTTTGTGTACCAGAGTGGTTCTGTTGYTTTAGTTGATGGTGCAGAGCAAATTGTGGACTCAAGTCTAATTTGTCATACTTTTTGAMATGATGAGGATTTAAACAATCCACACAGGGAAACTGGATCATTACAGCAGCAAAGAATATACCGCAGTCTTTGATCCTCTGGAGGCTGCTATTTATATCCACACTGTGGACTTATMTGACTTAAGTGAACTTTTTCAGCAAAGCTGTAAAAAAATAGAGGCCTAGCTTTTTTAAGGAACTCCTTAAAGGAATGCATTTCACCAACCTGTAATGTTAAAGTTTTAGACTAACATTTTTTTTGTTGAAAAATGACAAAGTTGCAGTCATTTCCTTAAAAAAAACATCCATTTTCAGAGTACATAATGAAGACTACTCTTAGCTACTACCACATCAAATCTTAGCTCAAAATCAGCAGATAAGTATTACCCAACAGACAAGGTAATACAAGTGAAAAAAGGTGCCTTCATAAAGGTACATAAGCACCAATACTGTGTGAATCATTGCTTTCATTGCATAAAATCAACTTTAAAAGAGAAAACATGCAGCACAGTGTTTGCTATATAAATGAAAAAAAAACTTCATACAACAAGGAAAGCTGAAGAAAGAACAAATTATTTAACGTTTCTATTTTTGAGGTTCCACTGCTTTATATGAAGTCCTAATAAGATTTTTTGTAGTTTTGTTTGGAATAAAATAAAATTTGATTAAATTTAATAGTGAAATCCCTTTGTGAGAGCWGGATGAACAGCAATGTGTTGAAATGTTGTAGCGATGCACAGCTTTATGTCCTTATGGTCATCGGACTGACAGCTGCAGTAACAATTAAGCTCACACACAGGAAGCAGTTTAGTTGAAGGATACTTGTTGATGGGGCTGTTCAAAAACATTCAATGTGAAACAATAATTACCTGCAATAAAGTTTATTGTTCAGTATTCCTCTGATAATGTCTGACTAAATAGTGTCATTATAGTTGAGAAAAAATTACAGCATGAATTCATTCAGCAGGTTGAATCAAACAGTTTAGGTTTTTSTTTTCTTTTCTTTTTTTTCTTTACAAATGTGTGTGTGCTTGTCTTTGCTACCAGGTGGGGAATTTAATTTTTTTTTTTTTTATTAAACAATTTTCCCAGTACACACAGCCTGGTGAGGACACCATTATGGGGGAAAAAAAGCCCAGTCCCCACTGAGGGTTACACAACTAGATACCGCATAGCGGTAACATAATGACCCCCGCACGCACAAATGCACCAGAACTCAGAAGTCTTTATTCCTAATAAATGTCATGCTACTAGGTGCATCCCAAAATTGTAGTGGTTTGGGTGGGGGTCTTTTTAGGGGTGGGGTTGGGGGGGCATTGGTTGACCTGATGGATAGCCCCTCATCAGAGCTAAACAACCAAAGAAAATCTGAAGCTCCTATGTTTGATAGTTTTTGAGC
>NW_013952517.1:291794-293559 GCF_001266775.1 Austrofundulus limnaeus | reverse complement strand
AAGGTGACACTGAAAAGCAAATGAAAAGCAATGATTGGATGTACATCTAAAACCAATTACCTTTTTCAGTTATTCACATTGGAGATGGTCATCGCAGCTATTGCAGTATSAAAGGTAGAGGGTGATATGCATTACCTCAAATAAAAAATGKTAGGCCTTTATTTTAAAAAATAGAAAGTCAATTTACTCCAATAGGAGAGGAAATYTTTCCTAAACCTTCTAGCAGCTTTTTTCTCTGCTTGAAAAAAGGCCTGCACACACTGAGTTAACACATTATGTTGTAACGTAGTACARGCACATGCAAAAGGTGGTTGTGCAAATGCACATGAACGCACARGCCCACGACTGTAGCCACACAAAGACATATGGTCATTCCCACCACAGGGAAGGAAGAGGCCAGAAAAGCTGTTGGCTGAGTCCTACATGATATTAGTGTGTGTTCCTGTGTGTATGTTGGTGCTCAGTGTGGTATTTCCGAAATCATCGCTCCTTCCRCTCCACATGGAGGCCATTTTTCCTTTACACTTCAGTGAACCTGTAACTGCAAACCAGACAGAGKGACGAAAGGAAGAGGGAATTGTGCCCCAGCTGAGAGGGCTAAGTGCAAAGAAAACAAAGCAAAGAGAAAAGGCATGTTTGAACTAATGGCAGAAGAGTGAGAAGGAGGAGCAGAAACCCAGGTGTGTGCTACAAGTAATAGAAAAAACAGAGGATATATGGGTTTATGAATGTATAAAGGTGCAGGTGTAAGTCTGTGTAATATGCTTAAGCCTCTGGATTTGTCTCCTCAGAGCGACTGACGGAACAAAGGGCTTAAGGCCATCACACTACAGGGATTTGTTACGCACATGCCCTGTGTACACACATGCAGGCCAAAGCCCACACACACACKCKKCKCACACACACACACACACAATTTTACATATTTATGCAGAAAAATGAAAAGAGAATGATATACACCAACAGAATCCAAAAGTACTTAATGGGTTTATAATAAAACTAAACATAGTGAATTTTTTTTTGCCAATTTTAAAGTAGACATACACTGTTCAGATTGTACACTTACTGTGAAACTTCTTGATAACATCACAGATTGGGAATCTATCACCTATGACTAGAGTGTTTTATGCACATTTTTAAGTATTGCATTAGAAAAAAATCCTTAATTTCGCAAAAAAAAATTATACGTTCGCTTGCTGTGTTTTTTAAATTTTCTGAGAAAGAGTTAATGCGCAAAAGGGGAGATAGAAACATTTGCTGAAAAAGTAGCAAACAATTATATCACATGGTTGATCAGCTGTTTCTGCTGTCGATGTCTTCTCAGATATTCCCATAAGAATTGCATTTCTTTCTCTACATCTCCAGACAGCATGCAACATCACCAATACTGGTCAATATTACAGAAAAATTACCACTTGCCCGGTAGCAACACATTTCTGAAAACTTCTCTCCYTTGTCCCGAGATGTATGGTCCCTGCTAGTTTGCAACATTTAACTCGTTTATTACAGCCATGCATAACACCAACATCTGACAAAATTACATTTTGCTGGTTGATTCGCTCCAAACCAGTAGATGTGAACACGGCTAATTTGCATGTCTTTTTGCTTGTTTTTATTTTTTGCGACATTAAAAGTTTTTATTTATTTATTTTATTATGATTTTTAATTTGCTTAAAACTTGCATTACAATTGGCTGGAAATGTAGCTTATGTTGGTGATGTTTGATCGTGTGTGTGTGTGTGTGTGTGTGTGTGTGTGTGTGTGT
>NW_013952517.1:278988-291784 GCF_001266775.1 Austrofundulus limnaeus | reverse complement strand
TGTGTGTGTGTGTGTGTGTGTGTGTGTGTGTGTGTGTGGTATTTGTGTATGAAACATGGTTAGAACTAACACTAACTGTCATTTCTAATCAAAATCTGATCTTGGTGTAAAACTCTGGCAGGAGAGTCAGCAGGTGAGATGACTTCCTTCAGGGAATTCTAGGTCTTTAATTMATTCTGGAATAATTGCTTTACTTCAGAACAACTCTTGTGATGTTTTCAGCCAATTTCTGTGTTTACCATAATATAAATATAACTGAAACATCCATCATTTTTATGCAGTGACTCCCTCATGCATTGGTGTATTTATAGCTTGTGTGAAAACAGAGTTAAGCACTCTGATCTCACTGTRTTGTTTGAGAAACTAATGTAAATTTATGAAAATTATGATTTTCAGTTTATATTTGCTTCTAAAATTCATTTCACTATTTGACAGACGGATTTTGCTGATGTACTGAAGCTGATGAGCAGATGACTGTTCTGTGTGGTATATGTCTGTCACCTTAGGAAATATACTTTGAACATAGGCATGCAGTCTATAGATAACTGCTAATCAGGATAACAAAAGAGGCATGTATCCACAGTAATAGATAATTTTTTGCTAAACTCAAATGCTCAAGCTCATGCAAAGTTACTACATATAGCAAAATACTCATCCAAATCGATGCATTCTGCACAATCACATTTGCTTTCAGGCTCAGAAAATGGGTTTAAGAACAGAAATATCGGTTTCAAAACAAGCAAGTCATTTCCCAAGGTTTATAATACGATTACAAGTTAAAGACTAAGCTCACGTTTCACAGATAAGCTCATACAACGTGTGGATGTGGTGTAGAGTGGAAACACTAATTGGTTACAGGCTTTGGGTTTGAGATTAAAACATAAAATTCAAACTTGTGAAAAGTAATTTGCATTATAAAAAGTGCTGCTTCTATTTATCCTCACATCCATTATCCGATTTATGCCTTGGAGAGTCCCAAAAAGTTTAAGGACAAATCCCATTTCACCCCTTCGCTCTACCCCTGTGTTTTTCATGTTCAAGCTGAAGGGGAGAAGTGTCCCATTTTTGTGATATATGTTTAGGGCAAAGTAGGTTAAGTAAAGACAAAAAATTTTTTATATTTTCGTCACAACCAAACCAGAATCAGTTACTGGATGACCAGCATAAAGAAAGCAATTTGTCTTGAAATAGGGAGCTGAGGGACAATTTGCCCAGGCTTCAGAAAAGAGTGCCCTGCACAAAAGAACCAGGAGCAAGATATACAGAAGGGTAGGCAGTCAAAAACCCAATACTGTGCCAAAAACCTTGTTTTTACTTTCACTTCTTTAGAAAGTTGCATTTTATTTATTGGTTTTTGGAAGCTCCACCAGGGACTTGGCAGAACCAATCAGAGTCCTCACTGAACCATTCCATTGACAACAGTGACATTCCAAAACAACCAAGTGTTCCCCCAATGATTTCTACAGCCTGTTAAAGCACAAAGCAACTATTACGTTCATTTTAAGAAACATTTCCCCAATTTTATCAAGAATCACTCATCACAATAAACTAATAGGGGTGTAAGAAAATATCGATACACTGAAATATTGCGATATTTCATTTCCCGATACTGTATCGATATTCTAAAGCCCTGTGTCGATTTTTTTTATTAAGGTTTAAAATGTCAACTTTCCTGCCAGCCGTTCATTTTTATGTTGTAGTTCAGCCTCTGACCACTAGTTGGCAGCAGTGAGCCAGACATTTGGCTCCTCTACCTCTTGAGGTAGAGGCTATTGTTAAGTGTTGGGTGACCATATTGTTACAGTAAATTAATATTAAAAACTAAAAGATGTAAAAAATATATTTTCAAACTATGTATTGTCAAATTTAGTCTAATAATTGAAAGCATGGATGAAATATGAAACAAATAAAATAAAACACATACAAAGCAGAACACAGCTAAATGTATCAAAAGTATGTCTATGTAATATTAGAATTTTCTGAGACAATGAATTTTGGTTTTTCATTTTTTTCCCCAGTAAGAGGTTTTTATTTAATCGAATTTTTGGACAAAAAAATCGCAATATATCGCCTTGTTTACAGTATCGCAATATATCGGGATATATCGTATCGTGACCCCTCTGTCATGATATGTATCGTTTCGCCAAATTCTTGCCAATACACAGCCCTATAAACTAATACTGGAAAGTCACCATACAACAAGAGTAAAACACATAAAACACACGATATTAGCTGTTCAGACTCTATAAAGTCAGAAAAACCTGTTCACATGGACACAGAGGCCACATTGGACCATCAGAACCATTTGCTGTGCTAACTACTGCACACAACTTGTATTAAAGCAGACATCACTTGCAGAACAGCAGGAGTTTAATCCCAAAGGAATAAAAAGGTGTATGTAAATTTTCTGAGGTGCTTCACAGACAAGATTTTAGAATGTGACCTGCTGAGATAAGAGCTTATTCATAACAGGGAACTAACACTTCATTAAATTATGATGAATAATTGATGTGTGTGCAGAGGACAGAGATCAAGAGGCAGGCACCAAGCAACGAAGGAGACGAAGAAAAGGTGGGCAAGAAGAGAGCRGACACAAAGTGGACCCAAACAGAGAGCAAGTCTTTGTTTTACAATGAATGCTGTAAGAACAGCCACAGGCACACGCCGAGTCATGCATCGACCACAACAAGCAAGCAGCAAAATGTTACTTGTTGAGCAGCAAATTACCTTGTATTTTCAACTTCATGAATATCAAATAAGGTCAAAGCCTTCTGTAAGAAAAGGTGCAGACAATTTAGTTGATTTATTTTATCTATTTATTTTTAAACAGATCAAAGTTAATTCTTGTCTCCCAGGTTAAGGTAGAATATTATTAATGAAATTTTGTATTTTTTTATTTTCAATACATGCTCGAAATCCTTGCTAAACAAAAAACACTTGACATATTGATGTACCTCGTCTCAGTCATTGGTGACTTTCAAACTGAACTCAGCTCTAATTCTGCAACAGACTGTATTTATATGTAAAGTAAACTGATAAAAACAGCGAATTCACAGAAAATCTAACATGTATTATCTCTACCTCAGTCTCTGCTGCGAAGCAACACAACTGCCAAATAAAAAAGATAAATATAAAAATAAAAATAAGGATTCAAGCCAAAGGTCTGAATATTTTGAGAAAAATGAAAAATCCCATTAAAAAATACATATACACTACCCATTTTTTCTTTTTATAAATATGTATGATAGTTTCATATTTAAGTAGATTTCACTGTAAAATTCTCAACTTTTCTCACTGTGTGTTTTATTTATGATTAACTTGCCAGTTGGTGTCAGCAATATGTTTGTAACGTTTCCACAACAGGCAAAAGAAAAATAAAATAAAATAATAATTTCCCAATGTTTATATTTATTTTATTTACTTTACTTTTTGGGGTGAAATTTTAACTTGGTGTCCCAATACAGTAGGCAAAAAAAAAGACAAAAAACACCTAGAAAGTTCTCAGTCCTTCATAAAACAGAGCTACTACCATTTTCAAAGAAATTAAAGAAAAGTATGGGTTTTAACCTGGTTCACCAATTTACAGCTACTATAAACAATACAAGCCCATGACAATGTATTTTTTAACACTATTGCAACATGTTCCCTAATAGAACACATGACTTCATGTGTGACTGATTTGGTGACAAACTGAAAAAAGTGCAAATCAGCTGTTAAAGTAGCAACCATCATATTCATATTAGGATAACTAATTTTGAGGTGGAAGCAAAATTCCACAGATTTCAGCATTTCTTGTCAGTGTTGAGTTATACACAATCTCTACAAAACACACATGTATACATAAACTGTAGTGATTTTAAGTTGACCAGAAAAAAATAGACTTAATTCTCTGAAACACTGTCAACAACCATGACAACTACGTAAGAAACTAAATGCAGTGATTTGCACATTAAATGTGATAATTAAATCTATGTTCACTAAAACTACAATACCTCAGTATTTTTAAAGCAGAAATCTATAATCTTATATTGTGATGAGAGCATTACTGAGAAAACAGATGGGCTGTTTAAATCCAGGTCTGTAAAATGTTCTCTGTAGAAACCCAGGAAGTTTTTCAATCCAGGTTTAAATAGTTAATATCCTGTATTAGTATTTATGAGTGAAGCTGGGTGAATCGATTTTCAGTTACCCTTTGGTAACAATGACTTTACCTGTAAGGCTTGTGCTGAATAAAGAAAGGAAAAAAATTCCTAAGTGTGCCAAGACAAAGAAAAACAAGAGTTTTAACCTTGACTTGGACATTTGTTTTTCACTTATAAGTACTGCCTTTGTTACGAGCCTCGCTTCTACAGTTATTTAAAAAAATGCAACATGTTTAACAGAAATCGAGGGGTTTAAAAGCTTGCGTGAATTAAATTTTTATTTGTATGAAAAGTGAAGGMGAATACTTTTGCTAGCATTTCCATAGCGACAGGTTTCTCTTTAAACCCTGCTCGTAGCGTTAWATGAACACAACAATCAAGGCCAGGCTTTGATTTGTGGTGCTGATTAAAGAGATTTTTCAAGRTTTTTGTAAACTGCCTGTTAGAGTCTGACAGTCCATGACTTCACTGAACAGCAATTTTGAGACAATTTTTGGTTTCTGTCTAAAATCAGGCAGTGTGTATTATATTCYTATTGCACATGGGTTTTTGGGAGAACTACTAAGTTTGGCATTTAAATGAATAAAAAGTCTACATATGAATATATGTTGTAAAATCTGTGGTTAAACCCTCATTTACTAATGTTCACTATTCCATTGTGCACTCCTGTCCAGTATATTGTGTCATAAATCTAAAAGAATATTTTGTAACTCCTTATTGGGGACATAATTACACAATAAACTCCATTTTATTATGACAAAGTTCTTTATATCACGTAAAAAAATAATACACTTCTGATYATTTCCTCCATATTTATTAAAGCAGTGGGAATAATGAGTCTCCATCTGCAAAGTGAATTCTTAAATCAAATGCTAACAGTGTTATACTTTAAGTCCATGTTTGTGAGCAATCTCTCTTGAACGACATCGTCCTTTGATGTCTTTGGTTTTGTTTCAGCTGCTCACACCAGCTGTTCAAGCTCAACGCKATTTTCTTAACAGATGGTTAGAATATAGAAATATAGTATCTCTACACAAAGAGAAAGCTTTGTGTAGAGATACACCTATCAGAACAATTCTTATTTATCAAATTTTCTCTTAACATTAAAGATTAATGCTTAAGTTTTAAAACTGCATACATTACAAATAACCAACATGTTATTTAGAATGATTTGATACCAAAGCCAGTTTTTAAAATCTCAAATCAGATTATTTATAGCTTGTCAACGAAGGTAAAAAGGTGATAATAGTTTTGACTGTGTTCATTTGTCTGTAGCAATAGAAAATATCTCAAACTAAATACAACTAACAGGAAGTCACCATTTAACGTTCACCTACCACTGGTTAACTTGAGGAAACCTTTATTCAGCCCTCTGATCATAGAGAACAGTCAATCCTACAGATTTTGAGTTMAAYTTTGGTTAAAGTATTTTTCAATACAGCCTCAAAAGTACCATCACATCTTACAAGACTCATAACATCACAAGACTGCACATTATACACAATACCATAAAGATTGACCAAAACGGCCAAAAGTCCAACATTTTCCAACATGAAATGATTGTATCTGGCAGAAAYGGGCTGGAGATGCGCAATGCTTTAAGGAGCACTATGCCTTTAAGAAATAAATATACCAAATATCATATCTAACCTACTATCAGGTGAAAGAATAAAGAAATAGGTACATTTTTCCTACAGTATTTTACCRCAGATAAATTAAACACAATGCTGGAAAAGTAGACTAGATACTCCTTTAATGAAAAACACAAAGGCAGTAAACACAGGGGAAAGAATAATACAGGGATGGGTGAGGGTAAGTAAAGATATAAGGCAATGTCTAAGCTTGCATAAATTCCTATTTCTCTTATGAATAATACCAGTTTCATTCTGGAGTGAAAAATGGGGAAGGCTAGGGTAAATGCTGAAACTTTTAAATCCAGCTCTCTGTGCAGGCGGGGGGAGGGGGGATAAATTACTTTTCAGAGTCAAACTGTGGAGACACGGCAATGTTTGTTAAAGTGGGWAGTGTTCAAAATGCCTCCAAGACCCAGCCAGTAGCCATCATTTGTCAGCTTCCACTGCCATCTCTGTCACATAATTAGGTGTGCACTACCTGTCACCATCAAARGTCATTTAGGTGTAAACATGAGAGCAGAGGATGTATGAAAAGCACAATCCCCTGATGGGTGAGACTCCWCTGACCTTTCTTTATACAACTGAAATTAATCGGAGTTGAAACCGGTGCCAAACACCATTGTGTGATATAAAACATGCTGTGGCACGATGAACAGATCTCCTTTTTTGCAGATAATTGGGAAGAGGGTGTCAGTGTCAGTGCACTTCATCCATCTGTTTTTCTGCCTTCAACATTCTGCATTCAAACTGCACGGCTCCTCGTCCGATTTAAATTTAAAATTGCCCCCCCACCTACAGCCTAATAGTCAATACAACTTTACATCTTGCTGCACTTAATCACTTTAGCTTGGCTGAGAGTCAATATTCCCAACACTGAATTTTTTGCGCGCTCATAAAAATAAAACCAGAGCTGAACTTTAAGAAGAAAAGTTTTTTTTAAAGCTGCAAACAAAGGTTGGAAGTCCACAAGGGGAATGTTCACACTCTGCTCGCTTGTAAATCAAACTCAATATTTATCATCAATCTACCATTTCTTTGTATGCAAAAAATGGTTTGGAGATAAAATACCCCGGCAACATCAAATCTGATTTCAGTTCATAAAAGCTGCATAAAAACCTTTATATTGTGGCGTTTGTGATCTTGCGGGGAATTTTTTTTTTATGGTCTTTACAATGCGGCAGACTAAAGGATCAGAGGGAAAATCGGTCAAAGCTAACTGCAGGTTCACAGGTGCCAGTGTGAGAATACAAGTCTTTATGCCTGTAAAGAGTCGAGATTAAGCAGAAGATACATCGGAGACAGGAGTGGGAGGGGAAAAAGAGAAGTCGGGAGAGGAACAAGGAGTGGGATAAACTGCGGCGATGGAATTAACTGGAAGTTGAAAAGGTAACTTGTAGGTCAACGAGACCATAGTTTAACCCCAGGAATTAGATGGTGGACGAGTCAAAGGCTGGCARGGCACTAAGTGAAATAAGGACGGAAAAAGACCAGGTGAATAAGAAAAACTGGGGTTCGATTCCAAGCTGTGAAATGGACATGAGGATTGAGATCATTGATTCCTCTTGCCTCATCCCATCATTCAGGGATCGTTGTCTAAGCAACAACGCAACGGTAAAACAGACAGAGTTGTAATTCTGCCCCTTCCACTCCCTGCTAATCAGCCTCTGCCAGCTCCCCATCCATCAGACTGTTGGGCTGAGTGTGTGTGGTTTAGTGTGTGTTTGGAACATTCTCTCTTTCATTAAGTGGGAGTGAGAAAACACGTGAAGGATGTAAGGTATCCAGGTCCATGTTTGAAGATTTCAAAGTTTGATTTAGTGGTGGGAAAGTTCCAACTTAACAGAAGTTGCCCTCACCAACTCCAGCAATCAGCTCAACAACTCTGCCAAGAAGCAAAGAGAATTTCCCAAACTGTAAATCATCTTCAGCCACGAGCTTTATTATTATTCTTTAACTTGCAGCAGATTGATCTGTGCAAAGAAAATATTGAATTAGCTGGGTAAATTTAATTCAGGATGTGCAAGACATTTTCCTGAGGTAATTGGGGAGTTATATGTCAAGGCCCGGACAAAAAACGAAAAACTGTGCYACCAAAAACCTAATCTGAGCTGAAAAGAAAACGCGGCCTCTCTGAACTGTGGATAAAGTACTTTAAATCATGTGTTTGTCCATGTTAAATTCTGTAAAGTCTGTCCTGATACGAAAATATCTTCTTTAAAATATTTATATTTTGTGCATTGCAGCTTTAAGATTCAACTTGCTTCTGGTTTTAGAGTTAAACAAGTTTTACTGAACTCCAAATGTCGGCYGGCCCAACTCAAAGCCAGGCCTGCCAATAGTGGTTCTCGCCATTCATTTCATCCGTGACCCTAGAACAGCACTGCAGACACAGAAGAAAAACGGAGGGAAAGATGGAGAATGAAAAAAAATTACTGGAGCAGAACAAAGAGGAGGCTTCAAAGTGCTTTGAATCTACGCGTGCAGCCTCTTACTCGCTAAAAACAAAATAGAAGCATCAAACTCAAAGGCACTTCCACTTTGAGTTCACATACACATTTAAAAACAAACCTGAAGATCTAAAATSAGAGCTGAAAACACAAACACCATTACATGACAGAAGCTGTACAAACAAACACGTGTGCCGAATGGTGAAGTAATTTTGCTGAAATTACTTCTGGGGTTTTGCACGCTGAGTTTTTTTACTCTCCTTGATCGTCTGATAGACCCAAAGGGGTCAAATAAGGACAAAATAGAAGGCATGCGCGCATATACATACAGCCAGCCCTTCACTAATACTCAATTTCTCCCTCTGTGTCTGTTCTCTCAGCCCTGCACCGTCTCTTGCTCTGCCATAAGGGAATATGAGGAGCTCTCACCTCTGTCAAGAAAAGCAGTGGAGCTGAAATCGACACTATCCATGTAACTGAGGCACAGCTCAAGATACAGCAGAGGCACTTAAACACATTTCAAATAAAAGCATGGTGTTCCTTTAAGGAATGCATAACACCCACTGCCTTTCAGGCCACAGCAGTACACTAAACTCATCTTATGATGAAGAAGGGACTTGTAGTTTGGGACAAACATTCAYCGCAATATTCTGGCATGTCATACTCAGCATCTGATAATCATTCACAAAATTATATATATAATGCAGTAATACAGTAATACAGTACAATATTATATGTAAAATATGTGTTTCCAAATTATTATTGTGCTTTAAAACCTAGTCTGAAATGTTTAATATAGCACCTTTTGATGTAATATGTACATGAACAGATTTGGATCACTATTTGGCAAAAAACTGGACAATTTAGTCTCTTTCCCATCCTTCAGAATAAAGACTTATTAATGATTTATAAAATGTTTACAAATAAATAACAATGTATAAGCTATTTAAAAGCCATCAATAAGGGGAGGCTGAGTGGTACCCACAGAATATACGCTAACATATTAAAATATGTACAAATAATTGAGTTATTTATAAATTTGTTAATTGTAGATGTACATCGGTTTTATTAAAATTTGTTCAGTGGTTCATGAGACAGTTTTCTAAAGCTACAAATCAACCAACATACAAGAAACAGGCAAAAACATTATTGCCTATGTCGTCAGTAATAATGATAAATTGGCGTATTTTGTAGGTAATGCTGCTGTGCACTAAAACCAAATCTGTCAAAACAAGAAAACATTTTTATTAAAATACATTTTGATTGACAGGAAATCTTTACCTGTCAAAATGTCTTTAAAGTATTCTTCTAATTCCCAACCAAAAACTAAAATAAGACTGATAAACAGCTGTTATATTGGTCAAAAAAGCACAGCAAGCAACCTCTTTTTTTTTTCTTTTTCATTATAAGTATGTATTTTCCATTGAATGTTTTATTGGYGAGGCTGCAGGGTAATTGCTAAAAATGGCTTTTCCACCTAGATGGGATGAAATTCACAGTGCGGCTCGGGTAATAATTACCTTGATGACCTCTGGAAAGTAATGCCATCCACAGAGGGCTGATAATTTCTAATAACCAGGTCCCACAAAAGTGAAACAGGCAGATTATATTAGAAACTTTAAAAAATGTCTTTAACCTCTTCAATTTTGTTTTTACTACATTATAAATCCATCAATGCAAAATGTAACGAGAGCATCAAAAACCAGCAGCATAAACAAATCTTCAAACAGCTGAGAGTTTGAAGCCTCTTCAGAAAACAAAGACAGCCTCACCTTGAGGAGAAAACCGCCGCTGGTTTAATTAGTTACAAATGGATGAGCCAATGTCTGCTCTGCACTCCCTGTGTGCGTCTGTGAACGTGGTGATAAATAGCACCAGTCTTAAGTTGTGAGAGGAGTGTAATCAAGGACAAGAAACGGAGAGCTAATTCAACCCAAGAGACATCTCTTGTCAGTTGAGCGGCTTGGATGGTGTGTTTACTTCAGCTTGGGCTCTTGTGTTATGGTGAGACTTTATATCTGTATGTAAATATGTAAAGTACATAAGTCTGTCATTAAGTATACTAAATTTATCATAATCTTTGCTCAAAAGCACGATATAATGGAACCTGACCCCAATAAATCAATAAAACATGTTTTATTGCAACAAACCACTGTGTCAAACTGGAGCATTAATCACTACAGTTTCTGCAAAAATGCTGAGAGTTGATTGACTGTTTAGATTTGCTGAGAAAGCTGAAACTTAAAGCTAAAGCAGGTTGTATTTGAAGGATAAGAACAGAACTTCATACATTTATGAGTAAAACTGTTTTAAATAAATATCTGCAAAGTATAAATGCTACAAAAAACCACCTCATAGCACCCTGAATAAGCTGAATGTTCAGAAATCTGAATAGTTAAAACAGCACAAAGCAGAAGTAMTTAGATTGTAAAAAAGRACRGAAACATAAAAACTGTGAATGATGACTAAGCATTCACACATCACTAATAATGATGATATGCTATAAATGATTTTTCACTGTAAAAGTGATGTAATTCCACCACGTAGAGTTGATAATATAAATGTATAAAGTCCCTTCCGTTTCACTTTTCTTTGGTCTTGAACAAAAACAACATAAGCCAGCAGCCAGACTGGGATAATGACAAGATATGCTCAGATTGTCGAGGGCAAGAGTGGCCTGAAAGTAAACTAAAGAAGCAAAGCTAAGCAAAAAGACTGAAGATTAGCATAAAGCCAGAGAACTAATTAAATGAACCGGGAGATAAACATTTAATTATTTGCTCTTTCTGGCTCATTTCCTTCCCGTCTTCAACCGTGCTTTCTGGGATTCTGTTGAGCAGCCAGTGTCACAGAGAGGTGGCTGTTCTGAGCCAATGAATTCATACCAGGCATGTCGTCCTACAGGTTCTTATGCATGGCCAGTTTACAAAGATTTTACTCATGCATGCCACATCTCGCTTCAGTCTGTCTGCAGTATGTCGAAATGTAGATCTGAACAAGCCCAGAAATAAATAAAACCTGCTGTCCTGCAGATGATTTTTTTTTCTGTTCCCTATGATGTAAGATGTGGCATTCTGCATGTTTTACCACAGCAGYAAAAACAACTTCCTCCCACACTTCCCCCTGAAAGCATGCTCTAAAATTAACCTTTGCATTATTTGCTCATTAACCTTTCATCAGCAGCCTAGATCGAATTATTGTGTAAACACACAAAAATAATGTTGCTTTTTTTTTCCCCCTCCATGAAGTTTATGACCATTTATTAATGATGAATAAACATGTTTGGGACATGCTCACTGAGCTGTGGCTGTTACTAGTTCTGCATGACTGGAAAAGCATGGCTGCGGGTTACAAAACACAGGCACAGCGTATGTTGGGAAAGTCATGGTGAATATATTTTAGGATGTCAGCATGGCCGAGCAAAAGGTTTTATGTTATTTTGTGCGGGATGATTGAACATCAAAACTGAATCATTAAAAAACACCACTAGTGAATCACTTTTAGGGAATGAACAAAAATTATAAGCAGATTTTTTTGCCTAAAGGAATATTTTCTTAATCATGTCTGAATAACGTCCGAATTTAACTTTTGAGCTGCATTTATTTGATCTTTGTCAACGAGTATGAGATTATTTGATGTTCAGACATGTTGAATGTTGTTGAAACATTTTTAAATATTGTTTTACTGCTTTAAACTAGTAAATTTCTGCTCATTTTTACTGAAAGACTCAGATTCTCTAAAATGCTCAAAAGGTTATGAATAGCATATTGTCATAATATCAACGTTTTTTATGTTTGTGTTTTGAACATGAAATTTACTTCAAAAATTCCTCTGAGTTAGGCTCCACTGGTTGTACGCAGACAGGGATCACAGTGATGAGAAATAAAAAGAAAAAGAAAAGAAAAACCCAGGAGCTTCTCTCCCTGTGGCAGACAGCAGCAGAGACCACCTACTGTACATAAGAAAAGAGCTTTCATGATAACAGACCTGACACTGATTACATCAGGCCCAGTATGACTGAGAGGAGCTGGGTTGGAGGTGGGTTGCAAAGCATCTTGCAAAGCAGGRGYTGAAGGCAGCTTAAACATTGTTTTCTGTATGAGATTTGTCAACTGAATGCATAGAGGAGGAACAGCTGATCAAACATCTGGTGTGAGCTGTTAGATCTGCTGAAGTTCACTTCAAGTCTTATTTCAAGTAATGTTACAGGATTATTAAAAAAAAGATCCAAGATCTCCTTAGATCTTGCTAAGTCTTGTACTCTCATTTTTCCTGTGCGTTTGAAACAGGTGAGGACTCGAGTCGCATGACTTGGATTCAAGTCATTAATATTATGCCTTTAGACTTGACTTGAAAAAATGTTCAGAGACTTGTGACTTGACTTGGACTTTTACACCAATGACTTGAGACTTGAATTGGACTTGACCCTGTTTACTTTAAAAGATATTGACATTTTACCCAAAATCTACATTATTTATAAATTGGGCCCCATTTATTAGTTTCACTCATTCTGTATTAACAAACTCACACATGCCATGCACATTATGCACTGCTGTTTTAGTCAAAATACAAT
>NW_013952517.1:268384-278776 GCF_001266775.1 Austrofundulus limnaeus | reverse complement strand
AAGACTATTTTTGCCGCTAAGTTCATTTGAACTTTGAAATATACAGTAGAGGTGCAGTTTTAATAATATTTAATACTTGTACGTTCAGCTGCACATTTCATCACGATTTGATATAAATGTAGATTTTTAAAAAAGAGCACATGATCTATTTATATTTATCGTATACTTGCAACATTGTTTAAAAAGACTCAAAAGGACAAGAAATTCCAAGTCAAAGACATGACTCTGACTTGTGACTTGGTCCCACCTCTGATTTGAAGTCACATTATAAARGGCTCAATCCAGATTGAAACAGTAAACATCATTTAAACATCTTATTGCTTCCAGTAGGGGTTTAATTCAAGTTACAAACAGAGAAAAATAACCTTGGTTGATCGTCATTCCAGGTGGGCGATCACTGAAGCACAACCAACTGACACAGGTGCTCATGTTGATGAAACGAGTCTCAACTGACACTGTACTTTGTAACATTTCAGAGGCAATAAAATACAAACGTATGCCCAATATCTGGTGCCACTACAGAGCTATGCAACAATGTGAAAGTTGATGCAAGTCGATGACTTCAATTGACTCAGTCTTTGCTGAAACCTAAAAATCTGAATCTATTTCCATCTTCCCCTGAAGCACTTCTCGCAGAAAGAAAGTTATTGCTGACTGTTGTGTAAGCTTGGCTGAAAAATTAGTTGTGCAGGATTTCCAAATGAACTTCTCCAGGGAGTGGCACAATGTTGCAGCTGTGTAGCAGCAAATATAAGTAGGACTTATTGAGCTTCAAAGATTATTCTGCAGAGGCAGTTTTTTTCTTTAGTGTGTTCRGTAAGATAAAATACAGGTTGTCGGTGCAGAAGCATGACTAGGCACCGTTAAATGTATTCCATCATTAAAGCAAGAGCCCAGAACAACAATCAGTGACGTTTGACTTTATGCAAATGAGACTTGCACCTTTATTTTGAAACGTTTAGATTATATGCATGCATGTATGCAATCATGATGGCACTATTTTACATACACTGTCAARAAGTACCAGTGGATAATTACACACCAATTTATATGGCTGTTTGGATCCACTAATCAGATTTCCTTGCAATTATTACACTGTAATCACAAAATAATCACCTAGAAATTCCTGTGGCTCTTTGTGTGGGGGAGCACCATGCACTGTATATAAATATAAATGCAGACATAACACGCYTAAGTGGATTTTTTTGTTACAAAGCTAAAGATGCTTTGAATCTGTGTGGTACTCATATGTTATTCACTCATTTTGTTATCACCAGCTGCTAAAGACAAGATAGCCATTATGTTTATGCCTGCTCATTTGAATGTACCATTAGCAAAATATCTCATGAACTGTTGAGCGGATTTTAATGAAACGCTTAAGATAATCATTAGATGTAAATTTACAATTAATTAACTTTTGGATTCAACCTGATGTAAGATGGCCACCGTAACTAATCAGCCGAAGAAACACAAAAATGACTATTATCATTATCATCAAGTGATATCTTAAGTGCCTGTATCTACTGAATACAAAAAGTCAAAGAAAACACTTTTTATATACGAAACTTTGCATAAAACTTGATTTMACCCATTTTGTCACATTAGTGGCATATTTTCTTTCGAACTTGGCTCAGCCAAAGTGAAACAGGAAGTGACYTCAAAGGGGAACTCTAGAGAGTTACTTTGTTTATTAAAACAATATTTGAAATCTGACTCATCTAAAGAAACACGATTCTTCTGTACTGTCTTTGTTGCCAGCCATTTTATTAACGCTCTGTTTACATGCAGACATTCCCTCTTGACATCACTTCCTGTTACTTCACATGCAAATATCTCAACAACTGTTCATCTCAGCAGTGGAAATGATTTTTGCAAAATGTTATTAATGTTATCTTTCCAATAATGCCTTTATATTCACATAAATTTTTCATGTCACAGGCACTTTAACATTGCATGAGATTGTGCATTATGCCACTTTCAAACTATGACCAAACCAACTCCAACTCCATTATTTGTTAATCAAAGCTAATCTTAGGCTAAAACTCTGGTGTGAAATGCAGCTGCTGATGTGAGTTCCTTCAAGTCATGCTAGGCTTTTTTTCTTGTTATCTTGTCCTCTGCCATCTGTCTTTCACAACTTTAATACAAAAACACACACCAACATCCCATAAGCCATCCCCAGCTCTGTCCTGCTCTTACATCCCTTCATCCTTTTGGTTTGGTTTGAATCTTCAGAGCTGCAGAGTAAACAACTGACTGGCTGCTGTCACAGCATGTCGCCCACCCATACACACACTGAGGAAGAAAGCACTATGCTGACCGGCACGACACAGGCACACACACAAATGCTGAGGACTGCTTTAGCCTTCAGAGTGGGGGCTCACTCGGCCTGCGATCTGACACCACAGAAAATATCTATGTGCTGACTGTCACAGCGTCCAGCCCCCGGGTGAGGTGGCTCCAGAGATGCATGGAGATGGACAGATGGACACACACACACACACATACAAACACACTCACATGCAGAGCTGTCATCTATGCAGCAGCACACAGACAAGGGAAAAGCGACGCTGAGAACGACTGGCGTAAAGGGAATGATCCAAATACATCAAGAGGGAAAAAATCTCAATTGACGTTTTCTCTAATGAATATTTTACTCATCTTAAGCTCTTTTAGTCTGTAAATATCTGTCAGCGCTCAACATGGTGCGTTCTGATACACATCTGAGCCATAAACAAGAGAAACTGACAGCATTTTGATCTGTCAACATCACTTGGAGGAGTTCATAGACTGATTTGAGCATGTATTTACACAACATGATGCTCTAAAGACCACAGGGACCAGGCTTTTAAGATTCAAATCACAACAGACAAGGGATCCATCTTCCCCATTTCATCTTTTTTGTGTCCATGTCACTCTCTTTTCCATGAGTTTTATTCAACCAATGAAGCTTCGGTAGAAAATGTCACTGTTCCATTCATGGCTAAACTGAATGAATATTTGACTATTTTAGACCAAACACACCAAATAAAAACACCTGACCACAGATAAGTGGATAAGTGAAGTGTAATTTGCYTTACATCCAAACCCAGTAAATGAAACTATTGCCCTCATATCTGTGATGTAAAATTCTCAGTTTTAATTACATAATCAGGCACTCATACCTGTATTTATCATGAAAACCCTGGATGGGCCACAAACCCATAAATGCTTCAGGTGCAGAGTTAGGAGAAATTTGAGGTCTAGGATTTCAAATGATCTGAGTCTTGTCTTGATTATACTTCATCAGCAGGTTATAGTAAAAAGCTAGAGTAGAAAAAATATTTTCTTGGAGGGGGTAAAACTAAAAGGTTTTCTTTTTTTTTCTTCTTTCTGTGTCAGAACATGTCAGTGGCATTGTATGACAACATTTGCACTGATAACAATYCTACAAAGTATGAAATCCTACTTTTGATAAAACAACCAATAGAAGAGAGGCAATGACATTGGAGACTGTAAGCCATGTTAATTATGCGCCCTGCTGCCTTCAGATGGCTGCTGGAATTTAATGAACAGTGAAAAAAAGAGCTTTTCACACAGTATAAAGCAGCTGTGTACTGTAAGAATCACTTATACTAATTAGAAGATGAATGAGCTTTATTCTCTTTATGCTGTGCTTTAGTTATTTCGCTCTAGTTGATGTAATCAAAGTGTTAGCACAGGAATTCACCAGCGACYGATGTTGTTTGGAGACGTTCAAGGTTCTGCAACTGCAGTTCTTTTMTTATTATTGTTCTAGTTGAGTCTAGTGGCCTTTAAGTTAAGTGGAACACACAGAAAGAGGACAGAAAGCAGAAAAAATCCTGGAAAAGAACCAAGACTTGAACCTGATATAAGGACTCTTAATGTCTGTATGACAGCTGAACTTTTTGATGCCCCAGTTATGAATATTTTTAAAAACTTTATGCATGGCAGTGAACATTTTTGTAATAAAACTARAAAATAACCTGCATTATTGTTGAAAGAATGCAGAAAAAGCAAAAGAAAAAAAGAAAAATATAGTACATATAAACAAGTCTAAACTTCAGCCTGTATTTCACCCAAKCACTAAACTACTATTAAAGCTTCCATGAAGATAAAGATAGTTACATGCTGCACTTCAGTTTCCAAAACTCATTCAGCACACATCAAAGGTTTCTGGTAACACTTTATAATTACTGTCTCTACAAACAGTGGATAAAGAAATTATAAACTTCACTACTAACAGTTTAAAGCTACCTCASACTGTTCTTTCATGATTCAAACAGCATATTACACATACAGTCACCACAGCAGGTCCAAAAACAATCAGAACAAACATTAAACCAAAGACAAACTCACCTAMACAACAAAATTAGCCAACGAGCAAAGAAAGAGGAGYAAGAAAAATAAGTTCCTACCAGTTTCTCTGGAAATCTGGATGAAGGCCTCCACACCGCTCTCGCCATAGTTTCCCTCTGAGGCCAATGTGGACACGTAGTTCCATCCCATCGCTGTGACTATGTCCATCATGGCCTGGGCCTGGTAGGAGTCCGGCGGCACCACGCGAGAGAAGAAGTCGTAGCGACTGTTGTCACTCAGCTCAGGTGCTGTAGATGCATAGCTGATCTGGGGGATCTGGAAAACAAATTTTTGAGTACAAGATGAGTTTCAGTTCTTGGCTGTTGACTATTTTTCTCATCAACTTGAAAAAAAATAAAGAGTCAAAAGTTTAGAAGATCGGTCYTACTGCATTGATATTTCTTTTTGTAAATCTTTAACACTTATTAGAAAAGCATGAATGGTGAATCATAAAGTTAATATAGAATAAAGAGATGACTAAAAAGGTAAGCTGCACATGTGAAGCTCTCGTTTTTACCGAAGATGTCAAGAATGACGATTAGGGGAGAGTGAAGATCTGAAGCAGCAAGAGACGCTTGAAAACCAGCAGGACAGACCGACAAAAAAGGCACAAAAAGACCGATACGGGGTTGACAGAATGACAGAAGACACACACAAACACACGTGTCTCTGCTGATAGGTAACGTAACAGGCCGAAGGTGTTCAATGGCTGACAGGTAGATTGATTTTTCCCCTGACAGAGGGGACAGCAAAGGAGGGAGGGGTCCCTGTACTTGTCAACATTCACAAAAACACACACAAAGATGTTGCATACTTTGGCATTCCATAGGAGAAAGACTCATCTGCCAATCTCAACTTAAGCATCAGATCAGGAGTATCAGCTGTCTTCTACACATCCGCACACAAATGAACCACAACTGCTGAACAAAGCCTAACCAACAGTGTGTATCTGTGTGTCTGTATGTGTGTGTAAGTGGCTGTAATGTTTCTTGAGCTAATCACTCACTGTCTTTATTCCCTTCGGGCATCATCAGAAATCTCTGCCATCCAGCATCGACACTTGTCCTTTGCCATTTGAAAAGGTTAGGGATCAATTTTGCAGGATTTCTGACACTTCTGAAAGGTTACTGTAAGCAGACATAAATGGCGGTATCAAGACCTAAACACTTGTCTGTTTCAGACATGAGAAATAACCAAAAGTAAAACTTTACTGGAGCATTATCCTGTTTAATCAATGCAGACAAAGCCAAGATAATACTTTTAAAAAGGACATCTTATGAAATAAATAAAAATGCTAATAAAAGACTCAACCTTCCTTAAAAAAATACAGATAGCCCTCTGCTTTTTATGACAGAGTTTTAAACTAAACTCATCTTTTTTGGAAAGGGGCAGAGTTCCAAGTCTTTGTTTTAGTCACACAGTGTAACTAAATGAGGCTCAYTCTCATTCAATAATATGAGATCTGATGAGATGGGACAGAGTTCAGAGCATGTGTTCTTAATGACTCAGTTGCTACCAAACCAATTTTATGCTCAGTATTTGTAAAACTAGTTATAATTACCGTATTTATTCGTGTATAATACAATCTCATGTATAATACGACCGCCCCCCCCTTTTTTTAGCTTAAAAGGCATAAAAAATTTAATTCTCAAACTACCTCCAATTTCATACAGACTTCAAGATTTTTCAGCCTTTGCAGTCTTTAAACATATCAGTAAAATGATCATTGGACTGTTCATTTTATTTTAACAACATATGTACTAAAAGGTATTTTGACAACAAATATATATCAACAAACTATGATTTTGAGCATTATAAGAATTCTGACATTTTGCACATAGTCCACCAGGAGGCACCCACACAAAAGTCAGAGACTTCACATGAGATTTGGGCCATCTTGTGGGAGAAAAGCAGATTATTTCCTACTCGCGAGCTCCCCCTCTGGTGGGGAAACGTTTTTTCAGGGATACAAACTTTTTCAGAACACCGGTAGAAGGCCGCTATTATAGACGAACGTGTGTTTGTTGTTGTTCCAGGAGCAGCTCGGTCAAACGTTAATGTCATTAGTTCGTTATCATTACTAAGGTGCAGGACTGCTTTTTCCCCCTTTTTCCACATCATGTCYCCTGCRTGGATCTGTTACTATCTCGCTCTGAAGCACGGAGGAATGTCACAGGTGAGCTCGTTTCAACTGCTTTTTACGACGCGGTCTCATTTCTAGACTGAATGAAGCCAATATTTCGGTTAAAATATTTATCTGAATATAATACTTCCCCCCAACTTTATGAATGATTTTATGGATTAAATTTTACGTATTATACTTGAATAAACATGGTAGTTTTATGTTGGTAAATGTTGGTCAACTGCGGCAGCTATCATGAATAAGGTCAACTCCAAAATTATAACAATGAATATTGATTATTTTGTTAGTCTTCTTAAAATGCTTTCACTGGTTGATAAGTTATTCAGTAATGCTACAGTCAAATACAAACAGACAAAACATGATTGCCTCTCACCTTTAGCTGCAATCGACAAATTTGTTTATTTTATTTAGACAGCAGAATGAGTATATGTTTTAGATAACTTTACACATTGACCACCATCTTTTGTTTTATGTACAAATAGTTACCATATCTGCTACTACATGTATTTTTATTTTTACAACAGTTGATTAGTAAATCTTACATTAAATCTAAGGCAGTTGGGTCTCTATAAGCTGACATGGCTCACATAGCTCATTTATTTATTATACAACTTGTGGAATTATATACAGATATCTTTTATTTCTGGAAGAAATTAAAAAACCTTGACATGAGCATGACAAGTACTTGGCAACTACAACTCAAACACACACTCCTYCAGAGACTGTTGCCATGACAGCAATGTCACCAAATGTTAAAAAAAAGCTGCATTGAAAGCACTTACACCTGGGTTGCTGTATACAGCCTTCAACTATGACATATTGCAGACTTTATTTAATACTAATTTAATCTAAAAGATGGGAAGCATCTAAACTTACTGTCAACTAACTCAGGGTTTGGTCTTGGTGATAAACATAAACCATTAAAGCAAGATCAAATCATTATTGTGTATCTTTTGAGAGCAAAATTATCTCATGTTTGTGTTTTTTGGTTAAATTATCCCTCGCTGCCTTCCGTGAACTCAAGAGTTCAAGCGTGGGACATTTGAGGGCAGTTATTAGACTCGACTACCAAGGGACCACATTTGGAAAGTTTCATAAAGTCCAGGATGTGAATGTATAATTCATGGAGAGCAGAGATAAACAAATCAAAGGCAGGCCAGCAGATAGAAGCAACCCYGGAAACAAATCATGTGCACTGTGTGAGCCTTTGTCTGCGTGCGTCTCGGCTTTTCCACTTGTTTTGCTTTTACTCCGTGTACATTTAAATATGTGAATATCCATTTCAAAGAGGACTGAATGCACTTCTGCAGGAATATGAGCTATTTGTCTGTTTACAACAGCTACAGGAAAGAAACCGAGTGACCTGGGCAAACCTGATACTTTGATCTTTTGTTATCTCGCTCCTCAGCTGGAAAACAGGCTGACACAGATGCAAACGCACACTTGTATACACTGCATTGTCATCTTCTTGTCATATTTCCCAAAATATTACTGAATAAAAAGCAGACAAAAACCCTAAAGCYGTAATAGAGAGGGAGAGGCAAACTCAGGGACTTCCAGTGCTGTTTGTTGCAAGCCTAGACCCAATACTGTCTTCTACATCTGCACCTGTGTTTTCTTAAAAATAAAATTAAATAAAGATATAAATAATAAAACATCTCGCATAATAATATAGTCCCTGATGTACTGGAGAACAAGAAATGCAAACTGTGTGTATAGGCACAAGAACCTACTTAGAGCCCATCTAACGTCACATAACATTTGAGTGTTCCAAATCATTCTTGTGCTGCAAGGTTTTTCAAAGCAAGTGGAGCTGGAGGTGGAAAATTAACGACTTGGTTCCCCCACAAGGCCGAGCAGGAAGATTATTCCTCCAATCCCTTTAATTCCATTTGCTCTAATGAATATGTGTGAGAGGACGTGAGAGGGAGAATCAGGAGCATTAAAATGGAGCAGGGTGATGTGTTGTTTTAATTAACACCTTCTTACTCTCACACGCTTATCACTAGAGTAATGCATTGTTTTTGTGTCTCGATACACAATTGTCAGTAATTATGTCATTGAACTGATTCCTAATTAATACTTATTGAAGTCCCAAATTCATGCCACTGGCACTCTCATTAAGGGGTCAGTCTGTCAGCTGGATGCAAGCTAAATGTTAGCAACCATTGCTGGAGAGATTACAATCTATTTGGGTAGACAAACTCATATTCCCTTTTCAACAAATCCTTTAGTTTAATTAGWCAACTAAGACAATATGAAATGGCTTAGAAGTTACTGGATAGATGGTTTTGATTTAGATCAAGTGTGTCTAACTCATTTTCACTGAGGGCCATATGAGCGTTACGGTGGCCCTCAAATGYCCAGTTGTAATAAACTGTGTTTAACTTCGACTAAACAGGAAACATCACWTTCCTCGTTTCATTGCTARGACTGAGCACCGATAAACAATATCTGAGCTCTATATGGTATTTCCTGCATAGAAACAGCATTTTTTAAAGTCCTCTTATAAACAATAAAAAGTACTATGCGCAACTGACTAAATGTGAAAATATTGATGCAGAAATACTATTAAAAGGAAAAAAAAATTCTCACTGTTGAGTTGTGGTAAGTAGCTGCTGTTTTGAATTCTGAACACTCCCACTTTCCGACAGGTAATTCCCAAATATAATGGGCATGCATTTTGGGATATGTAGTTTATGGTCAATACTGGCTTTAAGGCAGCTTATTTTGAGACAATACAGGGCTATTCAACTAAACTTCTCAGTGGGCCAGACAAGTATTATATTTAACCTTTTTCATTTTTTTTTTTTTTGTTGCATTGAATCATAAATTTAAAGTTTACCATATTTTTGGTGGGATGGACAGAATCCCAGGCCTGGAGTTTGACACATGGTTTAAACAATGGAACAACTAAGAGAAGAGGTTACAATCTACTTAATGTGTTGCAMTGCAGTCATAAACAATTCTGAATTGTCCAAAATCAATTACTACATAATGTTAACAGTGTTTTGTTTTGTACTTTTAAACTCTGAAACATAAGAAGTGCAGCGCCTGGACTATTTGTGGCACACACACACCAGAGAAACAGTAACACATAAGCAGCATTTTCTGCACTGAAAGCCAGTTTTTGGAACAGTGGTGTCCAATCCTGTTCCTCAAGGGCCAGTATCCTGCATGTTTTAGATGTTCCCCTGCTCTTCAAACCAAGTGGGTCGAAGCAGAGAAGCATCTAAAACAAGTAGGATAGAGGCCCTAGAGGCCACGACTGAACGCCACTGGTTTAAAGTATTTCAGTTTCAAAACTTTTTTTAATCAACAATGAAAGCAGAACTACAAGTGATTAACTTTTGGAGTTAATACCATTCAAGAAGATCACCACAGCTAAGTAACTGCATCAAATATATGATGGCTGGCAACATGCATCCCTTCAAATGATAACCTTTATATGCAATTTCTGGTTGAGACTAAATGTAAACCAAACTGTGTGGGTGGTACAACTGCATGTAAACCCAATAAAAAGATGCCAATAGATGCATTTAAACAATAATTAAAGCAAATAAATGTGTGCGCACTTCTGAGCTGCTTGAACATCTTCCAGCTTGAACAGTGCAAAATACTTGGATATAATGAAGATGTGTACCCAGACAAGATGCTTTTACTTTGTATGTTTTCCCATTTATATATTTACTTAGATTTGAACAACTACAGGGAATATCTGAACTTGCGTGAAAGCCAAACATTCCCTTGAGATTTTGCAGAATCAGAGACTTACAGGTGCTGGTCATAAAATTAGAATATCATGAAAAAGTAGATTTATTTCWGTAATTCCATTTAAAAAGTGAAACTTGTATATTATATTCATACATTACATACAAACTCATATATTC
>NW_013952517.1:246142-265483 GCF_001266775.1 Austrofundulus limnaeus | reverse complement strand
GGACTGAACCAGCTGATATTAACTTGCACTGACTGTTTTCTAATTACTGAGAGAGTTCAGCTGGTGTCTTGGCTTTCCATGCCTTTTTACACCTCCCTTTCTTCATGTGTTCAATACTTTTTCCCTGTGCCAGTCCACATTATTACAAATAACTTCATTTCTGGACATTTATGGTTTGATTTCTTTATATGTATGGATCACTTGGGTTGTTAKCGACATCTGGTGAAAATTTAATGTCATTAGCACCTCTAGTAATATATTTACTGAGAAAAATGGTGGCATGTTCAATACTTATTTTACCCGCTGTATAGAAGGATCCTCCATTTGATATTAGGAAAGGGAAATCAGCAGAGTAATAGCAGGGGAACTATAACAGCAGAGTTTCTATGCAGAGAAGAGCTGATGCAAAAATAATTTTTTATTCTTTTGAGATAGAGCTATACCCTCAGTTTTAACATGATAAAAATTCTGAAATATCCGTCACAGTAGTATTATGTCTTACAAGTATATATATGTTAATTTATATTCTGTTCTTAAAGATTTACAGCTTGTGAAAATTTCACTGTGCATTAAAGGCTAAAGGACTGCAGCAATGTAGTATAACTCAACTTAATTACTTTATTTTATTTTACACAATCAACTGGGTTCATTCAATAAAAAAGGCCTAAAGACTTACTCAAAAAGAACTGAATATAATCAATATTATGTAGTGTTCCTACCTCTAAAAAGCCATTTGATCAATCTTTGTTTCCTTTTACATTAATTGATTAGAGTGGATGGAACACATTTCTGAAAAAATAATAAATGAATTCATGAAACATACTCTAGGCTAAATAAAAACTATTCAAACAGCACAAGCTCATAAGTTTTCCTTTACAAAACAATCGATAGACACAAGAATGCTTACATCTCATTTTTGCTGGAAGGTAAAAACTTCAAATTCTTTTAAGAATACCTTTTAATAACCAATCATGCTTTTCATGAGTATTGTGTGGGAAAAAACTTCAGAAGTGAAACCAATGTAATCCAATAAGTCCCACCACAAAACACCATCGGGTCTGCCCCTTTGTTCCTTAATAGCTTTGCAATGGAGGGGAACAGTTTCATCCCTCACTATAGATCCACCTGAATCCCACAAAGAGAGCTGAACAGATAACTAACAGACAGATTTGGACCCTAACAGACCTGAAGATCCAGATCAGTGGCTTTTTATGCCAGTATTCCCACCTTTAGACCAAGTTTGAGAGATTTCACTTCAAAACTTCTTGTCTTCACAAAGCGATCAACAAAACAAAAATACCATCAAACAGCTCAGGTAAAAATAAAATTCTTGAGCAATTCTGGAAGGTCAAAAACTTCAGTTAAAGCAAATGCCTTAAAATCTCCTAAAATGCCATTAGGAGTGCTCGTCCAAAAATTATTTTTCAAAGGTCTTCTATGGCTTTTGTCATGTAGACTGAAAAAAATGTGATTCGGACCTGGATTGGCCCTCGAATGTGTATTTGGCTGTAATGGAGCTGTCGGGGGCCAGACACTGAGCATTAGCTTGATAGATGGCAGTGGTGTGAGGCTAATTAACCCCGGTGCTACACACACACAGATCGCTTCAGTAACACACTCACACTCACACTCACACACACAGTCTGAGAGGAGAGGAAATGTTGTATAAGCACAGATACGCTGACATGATCATTGTGGCAGGGCTCATGTTGGTGAGAATCACACACAGATGTTTCACTTTTTAGTTTAAAGTCCACCAGTTTGCTTGTAGCAACAGTGTAACGGGGATAGTCTCACCATTTTGTAAGTGATGTTTTATCCAACAGTTAATATTTAACATGTTTTCAACTATGGCATCAGTCATAGAGCACCTAAAGTTTATTAATAGGTGGATATGGGTACCAGAGATCCAGAAATGGGTGAAAAATGATGGATAAATAGTTTTATAAGCCTAAAAAATTATAAACACTTGGCCCTTGCTTGGTCATAAGCCGTTCTATTCATTTAAGCACTTTTATTTTCTTAGACTGTGAAATAACTGATGAATTGGTGCGTAGAAATCCATACGTAGACACGAAGGCTTGAATAATTGGTAGCGTTCTCAAAATGTAACTCAGCACTTTAGTAGCCAGCTGTGGCTTCTATTTAATGCGGACAGGACTGCCACCGAGACACTTTCCGGGGTAATTTACCTAAATGAAGAGAGCAGGGCTGAGACTTGGGCGTCTCTTGCTCCTATTAACCCTGATGGCTCTGCCTGAGGCCATTCATCTCATTTTTTCCCCTCACCAATTAGGTTTTTAACTTTATTTTCTTTTTTTTGTCTTTGTATTACTTTGAAAAATTGCAGGTTAATCAGTTTTAGAGTTTTACTTTAATGGCGACCAAGTGGAAAATGCAACAAAACCAAAATGCTGGTAAATGTTTGAAGGAGTGTTAGTTATATAATGGAGAAAGACAAAACTAAAGTTGGATTCAACAAGTGAGCAACAATGTTGGAAAACAGAAGTCCAATTATTGGTAAACATTTTCAAATACACTAGCAATCCTTAAAAGAAACAAATGCTGCCATGCGCTAAAGTTTTTTATGATTGGTGTGTGTTGGTGATGACTTTCAACAACTATTACACAAATTTGAGTTCAAAATTGGCTAAATAACAGAGATGTAACCATTTGTGTGCGCCACATTTGATATAGTAATAAATTTGAATTGTGTTGAAACTAAATGGCAAACATTCATTGATCACTTTGGGAGTTTCAATAAAATCCTTCCACTGATTCATGAGATATTTTYCTGACAAACACACATTTGCCTTTATGCACTGGGCGATAAGAATTGGATATTCTTAGGAAAAGGACAGCCTTATCGTAGGATCAAAAGCCTGCAGTGGTTGCAAAAAAAAATCACAAAGCCAGAGAGATTTAATGGCAAAAGAATAAYAATCACCCTTCTCTTTCTCGCTCATACCACTCTCTCTGTGGCCAAGATGCTTCTTCAACAGATAATGATGTTCTCTTTACAGTCTTGGTTTTGTGCTTCCCACATAGCAGCAAACTTAAAATAGAAAAGCTGCATTTTTTGCTGACAAGCATTGCATGAAAAGGTTGAAAAATGTGAAAAAAGGTAGCAAAAACAAGTTTAAAAAAAGGAAAAATAAAAACTTTGAGGAACCAAGAGGACTGCAACGGAAATGACAGCAGAAATGAGTGCCAGTGAGCATCAAGAAATGACTAACTTCTTGCTGCAGCAAAGGAGAGAAAAAAAAAGAAGTGACTGAAAAAAAACAATAAGTGGGACAGATGAGAGAGAAATAATGAGGGTGTGTTTAGCAGAAGCATAAGGACTAAAGAGGAGGCAGGGGAAACAAAGGGAATAAAAGAGGACTGATGAGAGGGAAACTATGGGACGACAGATGCTACAGAGAAACAGAAGGGGAGACAGAGGAGATAAAGACAAAGAAGCTGAATGAGAGGAAACTGAGATAATTGGTGCAAAACAATAAACAGAGGAAGGGGGTAACACAATGCAAAATCCAAGAAAAAAAAAGGCACAGAAAAAAATGAGTAGAGCAGAAAGTAAACTAAATAAAAATGGTGTTTAAAGTGCTCAGATGACAGTGATAGACAACAAAAAACAAAAAAGGGAGATGATATTGCTGCATGCCGATAAACAAGTGAAAGTTGAGCTTCAATTTAGCAAAACAAGTTAATGAAGGAAATAAAATTATYAAGAATTTGGAGAAAGATCAGGATCAGTTTAAAATGTCTTCTTATATATTTTTTTAACTTTTCTTTTTCCATTTCTTTAAAAAAACTGATTGCCATATGTTAGCTTGATTGTGTAATTAAGGAATAGATCCATGTACAGTCGGAACTGATAAAGTCTAAAAGGTTGAAAACTGAATGAAGAACCGAGCTTTCTCCGCCAATTTTATCTGGGAGACTCGTGTTCGAGCGAGGGAGTGAATTAATGGCCCGGCYAGCCATTAATTCCCAGGAGCTCTTCAGTGGCAGACTGTAGCAGAGAAGGTCTGATGGTGATAATGCCACACGGCCAAAGCCATGAAACTCACCCAGTGAGAACATTTTACCCCGGCCTGCTCTGTCTCCGAAAACAACTACATGCTTCAATATTTGAMAGACTAATAAATAGACCTAATGAGTTTCATTCCTGGAAATATGCGACAGACTGAGATTGATATAATTACTAATTATTTTATTTCCATACTTTAATGTGAAATTTTTGGATGCACATTCTCCAGACCCACCTCTAAAATAAAATCAAACATTTTAAGCACATCAAAATACTACTTTTCCACATTTGTAAGCAATCACAGGTAAATTGTAAAACCATTAATTAGTTTAATGTGACCTGAGTGTGAAAGCAGTAAGTGGAATCTGAAGGCATGAGAGTGACTTCTAATTAAGATGASGGAAGGTTGACTCGTTGTAATCACACTGGAGACAAGATTAAAGGCTCGGATTTCAAGTCACTGGAACAAAAGTATTGACCGATTATAGATCCTGGTTTAGGACAGATTAGGCCTGTCTACCTGACTCTCTAAGAACTGTTCATTTGCTGAGAGTTTGTTCTTAAAGTGATAGTTCAAATCTTTTAAAGTGGGTTTATATGATAAAGTTTTGAATGAAACTCTTACCTGTTGTAAAAAAAATTTTGAACAGCCTCACTTAGAAAAAAATGAATTTCTTTGGGATTAGAGTGGGAGGGAGGAGCTTGGTTAGGGACAGATCTCTAGGGAGGAGCTTTGTGTGAACAGGTGGAGCTTTATACCAGCAAGCGTTTAGGCAGCTCCACATGGCTACCACAGGAGATTCAAAAATTTCTCAAACAAGCATGAATAAGTCAAAGAACACTCTGAGTATGTCTTTGATGAGGGACATAATAACATGATATAAAGCATAATACCCCCCATTTAAAACAACTAACTTGTGGTTTCAGTGGATACTTTTATTGTGATGGAAGTTTCACATTAATATAAAGCAGGGCTATTCAACTAAATTGCTCCGACGGCCACAGTTACTGGAGGCCAACAGCTCAGAGGCCGAACATCCAGCACTTAAAGACATTATGTACTGTATATAAACCAAGTATTACAAAGACCTGTTACCTTTGAAATAGTTTAATTTGCTGCATTTAATCATAAATACAACATATAAAACCCAAAAAGTATTGATAATTAAACAGTATCAAAATTAACACATTATGCCTCCTGTTTGACACAAATATTTTGACATCTCTGACTTGCCAAATTTTTAAACCTATTTTATTTTTACTTTCATAATTTTATATTCAACAGCTTGTAATTTTAACTGTCTTGAGTGTTCATAGAAATGTTTTTTACCAGCTTGTAGCCAAGATTCTGACGTTTCTGTAGATACCAAACATGCATATGTTTATCTAAAAGYCCTTAGAGTAATTAAAGTAGAAAACTGTGGGTTTGGGCTGAAGAGATGAATGAACCAATTGGCGGACTGAACTTTGGTCACTCGCGGGCCGTATGTGGCCTGCAGGCCAGATGTGGCCCACGGGCCGCCAGTTGAAGAGCCCTGATATAAAGTGTTTGTCTGTACCATTGACATTAATAAAGATAAATGAAGCATCTGTGAGTTTTGTTGTTCAAAAATTGAAYCCAGGATGTTAGGTTTTAGAAGCTGCCATGTTGCATTTTTGAAACAAAAMTCTGTGCACCAGTGACATGTGGCTGTACAACTCTGTCATTCTGCATCATAAAATCATTTTAGTCTAAAACTTTGGCATAAAATGTGACAGGCAATATTCAGTCCTTCAGGGAATGCAAGGCCTTTAATTAAAAACAGTGAAGYGGGTCTTAGAACTTGGGCATGAACTGGCAGCTGTCAGAAAATTTCATTAGGCGATGTCTCCGTTTGTGCACACCACTTTGGACAAACCTCCTGCCAAAATCTGAGGCAGGGATTGTCAGCAGCTCGGCTCCTGAGGCTGCAGCCTTTAATATATTTATCAGTACATCATCCCTTTTCATTCGCAAACAAACATACATGAAGTCAAACACACTTTACGGCACACCGCCGCACATTCTGGAAGCAACACAAACTGCCACGCTCAAAACAAATGCCCATCTGTTCTCACCTGACTCTGTGAATACAAATCAAGCAATGACACACAACAAATACGCAAAGTAACACCTTCCAGAAATACACATAAACAACCCGGTGCCTGCGGAGAAAAATATGTCTCCATCTTATCTTTAACAATCACTGAATGTTTATCAGTGAGGACATTTTGACAGACTGCTTAAAGCTGCACTGAGTGCACACTGCTGTCATAGTTMTGACTTGACACCATGATAAACAGAAGCATCTCAAACCATTTTAATGACTCCAAAACCTTTCTAAATAGATTATACTACCGAGAAATGTTTGCAAAATATTTTTAAGTGAGCTGCCAAACTTGCCATGAAGGCGTGACATGTAGTAGATTAAGTCAAGCAAACTGGCGTCAAATGGAGGAACACATTTAGAGTGAGAATTAATGATATGACAGCTGAGAATCTGTTGCTGTWTTACAGTTAGGGGTGAGCTATTTAAAAACATATCCAATTATAATGATGGAGTTGTTGAATTAGAGCAAATCTGTCACTGTGATTCCAGGACTGCTTTGATTAAGCTCCGCCTCCCTGCACCCAAACAATCTAATGCATGACTGGTTCATCCTACAGACTGGCTGATCTGTTGGCATTTCTTCCTCTTCTTTCATGCCATCTCTTCAACAAATGAAGGCTTTGCTTCCTTCTCTCTTTCTGGTTGTTCCCAAAATGTTTGGCAAAGATATTAGCACTTTGTTGGTTACTCACTGATCACAGATGTGTTTTCTATGTAACCACATTTAAGCATGTTTGTTTTTAATAGCAAATGCAGCATTGGCTAAATTCAGAGTAGGCTTCCAGATGTATCTTTCCAAGTCTAAAACACCAAATAACAGATTAAGAAAATTGACAATTTCAAAGTGAARGAAATGAAAATTATTTGCCATCCACTTTGCCATTAGAAGCCAGAGTTTAATCAAAGTATTGCTGTGATTGAACAATGATGTGCAAAAAAAAAAAATACAAGCCAAATCAAGCCTCTTTTTCTGCAATTTGTCTAGAAGAATTGCAAGAACAAGGAGGTGAAGTACARGGATGCTCGCAATTTTCATTAAAATCAAGTGGTCATCGTCAGCTTTTGWACCAAACAGGAGAAAGTTATGTGACTCGCTTAGACATCAAATCAAACTATTAAAAACTGAAAACGTTTGACAAATTACTGCTTGTCGTCCTCAAACCCATGTCAGTTTTTATACCATATGACCCACTTCCAAGTGAAGTTGAATGGTCCTGTTTAACAGGCTCTCAGCACAGCCACTTAAATGCTACAGAAACATTAAATGTACTTCTTTTACAACAACTAWTAATAATGTAGAGGCTTGAAGTTTTCAAATGTTACCTCTCGTTTCAAATCTGCTCAGGACTTTTGCGAAATACATAATAAATATTATTCCTGCTGATTTCCACATCAACCGCTGTAGCATCAAAGCATTTGGGTCAGCAACAATGACTTTGATTTGTCTTATTTTATCTGAAAACGCCTCAGTCTGCTCTTACTCATATGTKCTAATGTTCCTGCATTTGAATAATATATTCCTCCCCTGCCGCACCATTTCACCAAACTAAATCTAATGCACAGCAACACACACACACACAAGGCACCAGAATAATTGATCCATGCCAGCCACCTGCACCTTCTTTATGATTRTGTGTTTCCTGCAGCTACACATCCAACACCGCATCACTGAGGGCTTTGTACCATGCAAGTAACGGTATTCAGTTTCCGATTCTCAACATAAACCCATGACTTCAAATGTCAATGATTCACTAAAACACGTGCAAAAAAATCAAACGTTAGGGGCCTTTCATTCTTTTTAAACTTCACAGATACACAAAATGGAGCACACAAGCTAAAGATGAGGACTTATGAATAAGTTCCATGGAGGTATTCCCCTGCATCAAAGTCATTAGGCCAATATTCCCACTGTTTAGCTGGAAAATGAGCCTCATACATCATGCAAAACACCAGCAGACCTGCATAGAAAGYACTTGCATTGTGTTTAATGAGAAACAGCTCAGCAGCAAATTAAAAACTGAAACTAAAAGTCTTCAAATACAATTTAGCCGTGTTTTTCTGAAATGGATGGTTGATGCTAAATGTTCTTGAAGATAAAGCAAGAAGAACAAACCTTGCAGATGGCAGACTTAAGCATGCAAAGCAACTGTGACTGAATGTTTTATTGGATTAATGCAGGAAGTGAGACTCATCATCAGATTTAGCATGTTTGATTTGTAATGTCTGTTTAACCCCTCACAAGAGATCCATCACAGGCCCAGCTGGTGACCAATTGTATCCCTGTATTGTATCCCTGTATTAGAGTTTAACAGCATCAGGAGATCATATGATGAGCCTTTCAGTAAAATCAATTAAGACCAACTACACTGCTGGGCTATTCATCACCAAAAATGTCTGAAATAAAGCACCTTTGTATTCCARGACTGTATAGCATGCACTTTAGCAAAGTGCTATACTTACAGCTTTTTTTAGTAGCAAGATTTTAAGCAGTAACATTGTGCAAAATACAGAGCTTATGTGTTGGGGATAAAARCCAACTATCACACAAAGATGTTGGTTTAATATTTCAAAAATTTTACATTTACATTTTTWACATTTATTTCATTTATTCATTTCATTAAACAATAAAATAAAATAATAAAAAGTAAAAGTAAAAATAAAATAAAAAATACAAAATATAAAATACAAAAAATGAATAAAATGAAATGAAAGGCAGCAGACAGAATTTAAAAAATCTTATAACATCTATGCCTTTTCTCCATCAAATAAATTTATCAATAATAATCTTTACATAACATATAATTACAATAAAATGGCATGGGTTGCAGCCATTTGTAGGTTGCTAAAACTGCTTAGCCGTGGTAGCCATTTTGAAGTGGATTAACAGTAATAAATACATCAAATGATTCGAGTGAACCATGAGAGATCTTGCAAACAAACACCGTTGACTCCAATAATTACCAGCAACATTTTAAAGGCAGATCTTATGCAATCAATTAGAGCTCAGGATATGAGTTGTGGATGACAACCAGCTTCTACAAGACCAAACTTTAGTTTCATATCTGCAAAATTAAGTGAACTATAATCATTTGTGTTTGCTACATGTTAAGTGCAATGGCCATTTTGAACTGAATTTCTGGACTCCAAAAAGTAATCAGTTGAAAACGTTCATCCAATGATTACTTRCTGAAAATTTCATTAAAATCCATTATCACCGTCCACTGGTTCATGAGATATTTTTTACCTTATTTGCAGGCATTAACGCATAATATAAAGAATATTGGTTAAATACGGTTTGTGCTTCAGAGAAGCCCAGCGGAGGTCCATTTCCCTCATTTAATGTGCAAATTAAAAAGAAAATCATTACAAACAATTATGGCCCCACTGTTACTGAACTAAGAGATATAACAAAGAAAATGAAAACAATAAATTACCAAGTTCAGTCAATTACTCCTATAGTTTTATCTTCTTGATAAACAAATAAAATGAGTTGTAATTGTGAAAGACTGAGTTTCAGTGTTAAAGAAATGTGGTTCTGGCTCATAAAACCCATTACATTAGCAATTCTCCTTATAGCTGACATAATCTGCAGTTTATTTCCACATATAAACTGAGATCAGCTGTTTCTATAGTTGGTTAATCAGCAGCTACTGTAACTGGAAGCCCGGCAGGTGTGGGGACACGGTTATAAAAAAGATATACAGTCTGTGTTTTTCACCTTCTACACACAAACAGCTCCAGCAGAAAACCTTCAGAGGCAGCAGCATTAAACATTTTAGCATCTACTTTTTCCTCCACGTGCTGAAGAAACAGTGTGAATGTTGAAGGATGTTGCTGAAATTAATTGAAAATTTGTAAATTGAATTTAGGTGAAACAAGCAGAAGTTAAAATCAACCCTATAGCTAAGAAATTTAATTTGTAGAACCATTACAAAAATAAAGCATCCACTAAAAGCTTAAAGTAAAAAGTAGCTAAAAGCTAAAACTAGCAAGAGAACACACACAAAAAAAAGTTTTTGAAGGACCTGACAAGGTTAAAATAATTTTTTATGGATAAGGTTCTCTATGAATAAAGATGGAATGAATAAAAGCAACAATATCTAAAAGTAGCACTTTATATCCAACTAGGCAAATTGTTTTAATTCATGAATGAGGGCCAACATTTATGCATAGAGTCTGAATCTGTTTCAGATTTTTCTATCTAGAATTACAGTTTGCTGCAATAGACATTTGAACAAAAGAAAGTATTATATGAAACCAAGATTAAGAAGAAAAAGTCAGAAGGTTTTGGACTAACCCAGACTCTGAACTTCAGCTCTTAACACTAAAGACGTCTGAGAGTGGTTGTCACAATGGTTCCCATCCAAACTCATTGAGCTTTAGTACTTCTGCCAGGAACACGGGGAAAGACAAAGTGTTACAGGGTTAGAGGAATATTTGCTTCATCACTGTGGAGAATTCTGTGCAAACTAATGAAAATATAGATTTATAAAACTTGAAAAGGTCTTTGGAGCTGCACAAGTGCATCATCCCAGCTAAAAGTGAGAGGCTTGTGTTATTTCATTCCCAGACCAAACGAAGGTGCTGGGTGTTTGTTGTGATGCTGATTAAACTGAGACTAATCATGAGGATCTAACAGGCTGTTGCCACAGCGGTGCTGGTGTCTTCAAAGAMCAGGAGAAAGGTAAGAAAATGCACGGTGACGTTCGAACATTTGTTTGAAGATTCAAACAGCAYTGSAGCAGATGGTAAGACTTTGCACTCYTCTAWTRTTTGTCCTCCCAAGCATTGCTAAACGGTTCGTCATGCAGGCCCACCTGCAGGTTAACATAGTGGAGCAAAACATGAATAGTTCCAATGGAAACCATAAAACTTATAAAGGGATGATTTTTTTTCTATTTAAATCACAATAAAGTTACCAATTCTGCTGTAATACAGCAAATACCAGCAGTTGTACAAAACAATTATACCGAGAACATGTATTTTAATGTGCAGAAAAATCTGTAAAATTATTTCAGATCACTGAAAGTCCTATTGAAACAGCTGACGGAGTGCTTGCAGCCTTTTTACTAATGTTGATACAACATAACACCACAAAGTGCTTTTCAGAGACAAATGAAAAGGTCATTGGCCTGTTTCAAAATGAAGGTAAATGCTAAATTTAAAAGATGAGTTCTCAGCTTGTTAAAGTTTCCACACTCTAAGATATCCTCGGGTCTTTTAGCAGAAGCGAGGACCCTAATGATAAATCCAGGCCTTGCCATATGCTTTAGCTTGCACTTTAGGGATAATTAACAGCCTGATTCCAGAGGAACTGAGAGTTCTTTTAAAGTACAAAGAATTCCTCAGTAAAACTGGTARGATGTACTTGTTTGTGGCTGCATTTTAGAGTATTTCTAACTTTCCAAATGTCTGAATGCCAGAATAGGAAAAAATAAGTTGTTCAATGTGCAGAAAAATAGATCAGTAAAGGTGACTCAAATGTTAGTCTGACCACTAGAATTCAATCTTAGAGGTATTTTTTTCATTCCTCAAAATCAGACATTGTCTCTAGAAATTGTTTGCATTCATACACCATACTTGTACAAATCCATGTATGCACTTTCTGTATTTACCATGAGGTGTGAGTCATCCAGCACAGTGTAATGTCATCTGCAGAACTCCATTCTAATAAGGGGAGATTGTCAGATGTGCACCTGTTAGTGCGGGAACACAAACAGCTGCAGCATTATAAAGTGATTTAATCACTTACGATGGGTAAGGTTGTACCAGGGTAACACAATATTTGAATTACTGTTTGAACCTTGCCTGTTTTGACTCTTATTTAGGAAAAGTCTCTCAACACAAATTATTTGTGCGTCCCAATAGGGAGAGAGCGTGGAGGAGAGTGGGACTGGCTCGTTATCCGTTCTATATGGTCTCGAGGGAAGCGCTTCAGTTATGTTTTTTGGGGATGATTGGCTCTCTCTCTAACACACACACACACACAGGAAGCAACTCTGAATGCCGTCCATGCCACGTTTTTAGACAACACACTAAGAATTGCTTTCTATTCTTTTACAACCGTGCTGTCAAACTTGTTCCATGACTCATCAGTTTGCCTGCACACATCTTCCAGACTGACTCAGTGAAAATTTATACTAATGGTTTCTTGCGTTTACGTGCAGGATGCATTTAACTCGACGCAAGCATGCGAAAGGTTCTGACAGTGTAATTAACTTCTGTGGGCTGGCATGAATATTTAAAACACACTTTGTAGGAGTGTGTACACGTATGTGTACTTGGGAGTATTAGAATGCAGCCGGCAGCCTGCCATTATGTTGTTAATGTGTCCATCTGAGTAACAGGCGGCAGCGTGCACACGGACGTAATGCACTAATGCAGTGTTGGCTAATAGAAAGAGCTACTGCTGAAATCACACTCTGTCGACAGCATATTAATACAATGAGACGGGTGGAAGGAGGGAGTGGGGAYGAAAAAAATAGGGAGAATGGATGGTATTGAAATAATCGGTGGGTGGGAGRAAACTGGGGGGAGTGAGGAGGAGGAAACTGAATGAGAGATGTGGAATTGAAGAGTTTGAAGGATGAAAAATTGGTTTATTTATTTAAAGATGGAAAGGAAATAAGCAACGATTGGAGGCAGAGCAGAAAATGCTAAATTTGATTATAATGATTTGATAAATGAAAGTGGCAAAGTGCGCATTAATTCAGCTCCGTTTATTAGGTGAGCCAAAATTAAAATGATAATATCATATTTGATATTGGTTTAAGAAATATTTAAAGATAATTAGTTGCTGCTGCAGCTCAGAAATCTCTCGTCCACCATTTTTCTGTTTTTCACATTCATCTCTGAGGATCTTGGTGAGTCCAACTATAAAATCTAACTTTTTCCTTTAAGTCCTTTTTCTCACTCTGATGATTACTCTTCAGAAGTTCCGCTCGTCTCTCCTGCCTCATCTTCACCTTGCSATTTCATTTCGTCCTCGCTCCGCTGGAAAACCCAGATCTTAGAAGACAAATTTAACTTGTCATTTTAAGTTTGCTCAGCTGTGCGTTTCCGTTGTTCTGGTTTCTTTTCTATTCATAGATTTTTTCCTCATCTGTTTTTCTCCTTTCTCCACTTTTCATTTGTCTCATCTGACAGCCGTTGCTAAATGTCATGTGCTTGGTTAAGGTCAGCTCATTTGTGCTGCAGTCAACAAGAGTTCAATTAATCATCACTGGCATTTTCATTTGCTGTACATGAATTTCACTTTTACCAATAATGGATACAGTACACAGGAGTGGTGATTCAGCAGACACCAAATAACTTGACGCATCTGTGCTTTTGCTAATATGGGACAGTGAGGAATGAGGGACTGGTGTCAAATTTTAAATAATTGATAAAATCGGATCAAATGCACTTTTGGTGTATGCTCCTATCCAACTTTCAGTATTTTTCAATCCGGGCTTCCTCGCTCCCTTACAGTCTCTTCACACCTTTGTTCCTCTCGTCACTTATTTCACACCTCTGCCTGAACAGACGTCCTGCTCCGACTTTCCTAAAAATTCAAACCCCATGGCCTGAAATGTGGGTCCATTCTGATGYAGAGTTTGAAGCATTGATAAAATAATCAGTACTCCACAAAAAAAAAAAAACTGCTAAAGGTAGAACATATAAAATATTCAGAAGTCCAGGTTGAGATAGGGCTGCTCAGTTAGAAAGAATCATAAAGGTCTCAACTAATAAAGTTAGGTCGTATTCAGGCCTGATAATTTGCTCCGCTTTAAACGAACCAGAGTTCGTTTCCAGCGTTGGTCCGGACCTTTTGTGCAGGTGTGAATACACTCATGCGAACTCTGGTGCGGATCAAACAACCGGACCGAGACCTGCTTTTTGAGGTGGTCTCGGTCRGCTTCCAAACYAACTCTGGTGRGGTTCACTTTAGTTCTCTTCTGGTGTGAATACAGAACGGACTCTAACCGAACCAWCTGCATTAAACATGCACCTTTTTGGACCTCACAGGCCACCGTTGCTGAGCTAAATAAACTGAAAACATACCTGTTTCGTAGTCTCCTGTTAGCAGCTCTGCTGCCAGCATGTTGTGGGTCAGAACAAGCAGAGCACCTCTTCTCCTTTGGGTTGCGGGACACATTTACTGACGTCGCTCCAAAATTAGAATGTCATCACGGAGCCACCATTAAATTAGCTGCTTCTGACATTTTAAATGCTATTGCAGTTGTACTATCAGCAAAAATGTGRGCATCAGAACTGCAGCATGCAGGACTTCCTTGTTTTCTTCTGGATCTGTGGCTCAGTCCCGCCCCCGTCCTTTTTTGTCCAATGGGAGCAATGATCATCAGCCTGATGGCTTTGTTTACAAGTTATAGTTCATTTGCAAAAAAGCACAATGTGAATGCAAACCGCTCCAAATGAAAAAAATAAATAAAGTCCATTTTTGGTCCGGACCAAACAATTGGACCAAAGGACTTTCCTGGTGTGAATACACCCTTAGACATTCATGGCATCTATTGCACTTAAACTGTAAATTCCATAAAATGATTTAGACAATTATTTAATACTTTCATGAATTTTCACTTAAAAAATGAAAAAGTTTGTACTGAAATATAAACCACTGGATAAATTGATAAATACAAGTAAAGCTCTAAAAAAATCTAATTTCTATAAATAGGAAAATCTGATAGGCGTAATAGATAATGTAAAAAGTTTTATGAAGAGTGACAAATTTCTATAAAAAATGAAATGCAGCAAAAACCGTTTTAATTCAACAGTCTGATTTGCTGATYTCAGCTTCTTTTTGGACACACTGAGCTGTATGAACAGGCTTTAAGTGAAGCCACAGCTGTGTGTTATGCCTAAACCAGGGTGATTCAACCAGTGGTCCGCAGGCCACCCCATTGAGCAACCCCACAAAAAAAATATTTTCTCTTTTTTTATATACTTTATTTAATATAAAAATAGATTCAAGCCATTTGTACWTTTGAAATTTATGATTCAATGCAACAAAATAAATTTAAAAAAGATAATACTTGTTCTGTTACATACTGCAGTGTTTCACCTACCATTACTGTACATTTGATTTTTTTAAGTGAATATCTAATTTTTCCAGCACAAACCTCAGCTGATTTGTAAAATTTACAGAAACATAAACAAATGATTTCCATCTTGGTCTCCTTTCGATGCAAAGTCGTGTCTGAAATCTACTTTTTTCTATAACGGTGGCCCATTTTCTCTGCGTCATTCTCGCCAATTCTCACCTTCCATTCACATCTCCTATGCTGTTTCACACATTTTTATTGCTCCTCTCCTCCACGTTGCTTGCTGCCATTCTGCATCGCTCTGCTTTAATAGCCAATATTTTGACAATGGAGCCAAGTTAAGTTTAGTTAAGTGTCTTTAGAAGTTGATTGCAAGTGTTGCYCTAATCCTCCGCTCTCAGCCAATCACACTTGTGCCGTCACACTTACACTCGTCTTGATGAGCAGCCTGCCTTGAATTGACAGCAATCCAACAATGAGTCATTGTCTTGAGAAGCAGCATATGACAGCCAACTTGCTAAAGTGAGATAAGATGTTCTTTGTTTAAKCCTTGTGTTTCAGCTTTTTTTTTCTTTTCTGTCTGTAGCTTTAATTTTAGGTTACGGTTGGAGAGTGACTTCATTTCATTTGTTTGGTAAGATATTCAAAATTTAAAATTTGATGGGTATATGGTGCGACTACTGTACAAAAAAAAACAATGATGACAAACATTTTAACATGAGGTTCAAGAAACACTGGAATTACCAAATTTCCCTCTGGGATCAATAAAGTATTTTTTGAATTGAATTGAATGCAAGGAGGAGGTTCTTTTAGTGGTTCTGTCTAAAAACAATMAATATTTTTTTCTAATATTAGCTTCAAGAATAAAATGGTGCAAAGAAATTACAGAGATAGAACCGRTGAGAGGAAAGTTAAGGTGCTTGGAATTTTTTATTTGTTTTGCTGTGCTCAGCAAAAGCAGGTTCAAATTTTTCATCTCAAGTTGACACCTAAATTGTTTTCTGCTAAATTTAAGTATTTGTCTTATGTTTATTATCAATATACAGAACTTTAGGAACAATCCAGACATCCATCATCATGTGTTTGTTCTGAAGTGGTCGTGGGGGCAGCAGCCTGAACAGGGAGGCCAAGACAACTCCTTCCACAGTCCCCTCTTACAGCTCTTCTGGGAGGACTCCGGGGTCTTCCCAGACCAGCCGACAAACTGAGTCGACTTGGCTTGGATGTATAAAAAAATTATGTCAAAGAAAACAATGATCATTTCCAAAAGCATCCCATAATTTTTTGTCATTCATCTCTCCTTTCTTGTGTTGCCCCAGGACTGATGACTTTGGATTTTCTCCCATTTCTGTCTGGCTGTCTCGGTCCATCTGTCAGTCTCTGAGAGGGACGTAACACGACTACCACCGTAGAACAGAGTGCTTTTTTCTAACAGACTGTGGGTTTAGTCTGTCAGGCTGTCTCGGTCTCTGAAGAGGGCAMAAAGACGAGATCATCCCAGGAAACACATTTAAAAAAAAGAAGAAACAGTGTGSCTTCTGTGGTCCTCGCTCAGTCACTCGAACGACAAAACTGACGGTTTTCAGTGTGACAATCCCACGCTCAGGGACACTCAAAATGCTATTTGTCATCATGACYGATGAAAGATAACGGCTGCCCTGCGACACACTTCCTCACGTAATTGAATCATCATCAACATGTGTGGCATTAATTTAGAGAGTAGCTGCCTAACCGAGCACACAAGCCACCAAATAGCATCCTCAGGAAATAAACTGTGCAGCTTGACAGTGATTGGAAGGTGTTATGAGGCTACTGGTCATGTGTTTCAGCAGCCCTGCAGGCAGTCAATCATGTGGATGGATTAGAAACAGCTGGCTTTATTACACAAGTGCCATCAAACTTTCGGGAGTGCTCTCTTTTTCTGATAGATTTTCCCCAAACAAAGTGTTTCTGTAAGAACATGTTTGCAAATCGAACTGTTTCCAAATTAATTTGACAATAAAAAACAACACGTGCATAAATCAGAAAACGCGTACACAATGTGTTGACAAGCTGAGAAACTAAATGTATGTAAGGCCAAAATGGCTCCCCTTTCAGTATTTGATGATTTTAGTTTAAAACTCTGGCAGCATTGGGCCATTTGCATTCCGTCAAAGGATACTAGAATTTAATCTTTGTTTGGATTTAGATGAGTTCTGACCTTTCTAATTACACCAAACATGGTTCACTTAACTTTTCTCTAATCACACTGGCTGTTTTGTTTTATTAGAATATAAGTCTCTGAATTTGTTTCCTTTAAAGTCTGGATTCTCCTTCTTCAATTTACTACAAAGCTTGCAAATGCTTTATTTCACTTTTGCATGACCAAGCAGTGCCGACCAGTGAGGATGATGAAATTGCACCAACTGCAAAAAACTGCTCGTCTCTGCTTTTGTATTCGAGCCCTCTTGCATGATGTATCAAAAGATCAGAAGAATTGTTGTGTCTGTGTGTGTCCGTGTGTGTGTCAGAGGGCTTTGAAGCTTCTGCTTGGCAGTCTGCTGCCGTCACACACACACAAATGTGTACACACACAAAAAAAACACCAACTAACCATTTTAAAATTTACTTCTTGYTATTCTCAGTAATTTCTGTATCTAGAAAAAAATTGGGGAAATAACTTGCATTGGTTTTGATATATCTTTTTTTCATAATTTGAAGATTAGAAGTCTATATAGGTTAATATCTGATAATGTTTAAATGGCCATCCATCCATCGTCTACACCCATTTCAACCTTTCAAAGTCATGGGGGTCACTGGTGCCCATATTCAGCAGTCACTGTTTAAAGGGAGGTACACCCTGYACAGGTCACAACATAGTTTGTTTTAATGGCTTGAATCAAATATACTGGTTTTGTTTCAACACTTTTTATAAAGTTGCTATAATATTAGATCCATTGTTGTAGACAAAAAATTAGCAACCGACTGGTAATTTGTCTTTTTATCAACAAAAATGTATAGTTTGTCCACTTACTGCCCATTATTAAAGTCAAGTTTTGCAATAATTAGCTGATAGGGTTATTGCCAAACTGAAGGATGTTAGATTACATCTTTAGTATTTGTATTTTCTTTGTTAATGTACTTGTTTTGTAAAAAGCACCAGTGCCTTTTGCATAAACTATTAACACGACCTAATACGTTCACACCTGCACATCACAGTCAGTATTACCGTGGAAAATTAATTAGCTGTGGTGCTCATCTTGAACTGAACTGACTCCAAAAGTTCATCAGTTGTAGATGCACATCCAGAGAGTTTCATTAACATCTATCCAGTGGTTCAGTACAGATCCTTTACACAACACGTTTTCCAACTTAACCTGAGACACCCTCTTGCTCTCTCAGTCGTGATTTATGAAAGGACTAGCACAGGGAAGACAAATCATGGATGTTATGCCTCTGAGCTGCAAATCAAGGTAGTCACAGAGCTGAAACATTCAGTAAAGGTAAGCTGGCATTGCCCTTTGAGGATGTGATGTAGTAATGACAGCTGGTGTCTGACACACATTTGTGTAGTGCTTCACATCAAACCCACTAAGTTATTTTCCACATTTCATATGGATCTGAAAGTTCACARAGCCACAGGATGTGAACAGCTCCTTGGTCATTAAAGCAAACAATATTTTTAAGTTATCTACTTTTCTACTTCGACAGGAGAGGGTATATGTGAAAGGCCACACTCCTTCTGTCTCATCTTCTGGTCTGCTGCACTCATCTAAAAAACACACAAAAATCTGCACACCTTTTTCTCTCCCAAGTATACACACTGTCATATATTTTCAGTCTCTCTTCTCTTACACCTCGACAAACTTCAGTGCTCTTTTTTTTTTCTATTCTAATTATATATCGCCTGTCTTCAAATTCTTTGATCAGTTTGTCCGTTTCATCTTTCCTGGTTCCACTCTTGCTTTGATTCTCTCTCTTTCCTTATCCATCATCCTAATAAAGAAGCTCTCCATTTGTTGGCAATGCCAACAACTGCAGCGATCCCTTACTTCGTTTCTGAGTACAAAAGAAAACGGGAGCTGTGACAGACCTAAGCAGGCTTTTTCTTAATATATGAAAACAGTGGATAACTTAAAAAAGTAGATAACTTATATAT
>NW_013952517.1:244330-245587 GCF_001266775.1 Austrofundulus limnaeus | reverse complement strand
TGTGTGTGTGTGTGTGTGTGTGTGTGTGTGTGTGTGTGTGTGTGTGTGTGTGTGTGTGTGTGTATGTGTGTACGTGTGTGTATACATTTTTGTTACCTGGTGGGGACAATTTTTGACTATTTTCCTGGTACACACACCCTGGTGAGGGGCCCAGTCCCCATAAAGGGAACTACTGGTGTGTTAGGGTTAGGACTATGTGTGTGTGTGTGTGTGTGTGTGTGTGTGTGTGTGTGTGTGTGTGTGTGTGTGTGTGTGTGTGTGTGTGTGTGTCCATGTACATTTCTTTAATATTACATCTGCATGTGTGCACTGATGACTGGATGTACACATATATTCTCGTGGGGCACAAAGACCATGTATTCAAACACGTGTTTATATGTTGCATGGACAGTTTGCTGTTCTCACTAAGTAATAGAAAAACAGTTTATCACCTGCATCGGGCTGTACGTTGTGAAAATTGCACTTAAGGAAAACAGTTTTCTTACTTTAGGCATGAAAAGAAAACTGTGATTTAAAGCTTTGAGTTTAGTGCATCTGTCGTCATTTTCAAAGAGTCTTACTTTAGGCTGAAGCACAGACAAGGAAGGTTTTTCAAAAATATTCAAATAGATGTCACTGCAGTGCAGAGAAGGAGTTTCTTATTTGTGTGGGTGAAGTTTGGAATATTGTTGGGTTGAAATCATGTAACCCGGATGATCTGTGAAATTCAGATGGGGGGGCAGGAAATGATTTGCTCCAGTTCAAAACACAGCGAAATGGCTCACACAGAGTACACTAATGCCCTAAATGGGCTGGCACAGATGAGATATCGCAAAAAATATGCGTACGTTCAGGGTATGATCCATATTGTCTTAATAAAAACACTTGTTATATAATTTGGAGGATTTGCACGGCGTCAAGGCGATTGACATAAACTACCGTATCTTGTGCTGTGGACCCTCATATTATACGACAAGCCAGATGAAAGCTTTTAAAACTCAAGAAGCCAACAATTATTCTGTTTCAGGTTGGGTCAAACATTTAGGATCCAAAGAAGCTTTAAATGGCTGTTGACTTGTTTCTGCCCAGGTGAGTAGCAAGTTGTGCTATTTTAAAGTGTATCTTACCCCCCTGTGAAAAGATAACTCCGCCCCAAGGCGAAATTTGAAAAATGCATCAAAGTGGAAAGGGGAAGGGGTGTGGGTGGGGAAGGTGGGGTTAGAGAGCGGAGGTGTGGCCAGGACGAGAGAACGGGACAGGCAGCTAGCATTAGCATTA
>NW_013952517.1:241121-243294 GCF_001266775.1 Austrofundulus limnaeus | reverse complement strand
CTGCAGTACCACTGCTCTACCCATATGAGCAGCAAAAAGACTTTAGACCAAATATTACAGATTTGAACAAATACGCACAAAAACAACAAAATTAGCACAGAAACAGTACTATATAACATTTTAGACACATTCTAGACAGTTTATCATCTAAAAAAGTTCATTTTGGGTTAAGTTACTCTTTAAGTAATTAGCCTATGATAACAATACAATGGGTGGGCAGAGTTTGGCAAAATTCTGACTGGTTCTGTTGACTTGTCTTGTGAGGCAAGTTAAAATACGATAATTGTAATACAAAAATTATTGTGAACATGTAAACATCCTTTGATTTGGTTCAACTAGCAACTTCCTGTCTTAGTAATTAATAGTCATATAAAATAATGAGTCAAATCGTTACACTTGTAGAGTCACATGAAGGGTGTTCAATTTTCATCCAGCTAGCACCTTCCTATCTTAAGTTACGACTAAAACTAATATGTATATTTAAAAACACAGGTCCTTTCTACCAGTTTCAACTGAGCTACAAGTCCCCACAGCTGCCCCTGGCTTCTTTAAACTCCATCCAAAATAGTCAATTTAACAAACAAATTACACTTGCTAGAATCAAACAGACCAATCATGTCTTGGACAAACTCCTCCAAAACACCCACTTACTGACTATAGAGACCCCTTCGCAGACTACTGGAATTGTGTAAACTATAAATTGAATTAGCATCTAGTTTGCCAATGCAGTAAAGACATTTTGAATTTTAAATACTATAAATGAAAGTGGCCATTTCAAAACTAATTTCTGATTCTGAAAATATTTCCCAAGCTTTTAAATTATTGCCAGCTCAAAAATGTAAATTTTTGCTTTGTAATTTTGTGTTTAAGGCGCCTTTACATTCCACAGAATGAAATGTCCTTTATTTTGTGGTGTGAAGCCAGAAATTCAGTGCAGATAAAAGACAAGTGTAAGGCAGATGTAAGCACTGAAGCATATATCACTTCCACAAACAAAACTGCCAGAAAAGTGGTATAGCTGCTGTCACATCAGCACAAAGCCCACAGCCCCAGGCCATCCAGGATAAATCAATGCAGCTCAGCCTCATTGATCCAAGCCATGAAGACCTGACATGCATACATTAAACAGCTGTGACCCTCCATGGTGAAACCTAACTCCATTTGATGTGAAATTTTACACTTTTAAAAATGGATCTGCAGATTTTTCAAACTTTTTTTCAGACTAAAGAGCTATAATAAGAGGCCCATGAAAGTAAAGAGTGGCCAGTGTGATTATCCTAAAACCAATTGTAACTTTTGTAAACTGAGCTGAGGTACACAGTGAGACTGAAGTTTTGCACAAATAATTCATGGTCACTGATAGCTGGAAGAGTAAAATTCCATGTCTCAGCAGGTGATCTCATATGGGATCTGCTGGCAAACACTGTACAAATGTTCCGGCAAAAACCCGTTTGAAATTAATATTGAATCGGCCATATTTAATTCAGACAGGCTTTGAATATTACATTACAGAGGAGAGGGGGAAAATCATGCAAGACACTTGTTATAAAAGAGATGTGAGGAAGTATAAGAGGGCGTTAGCATTTCTAATGTTGGCCCACATCACTTGATTCGTTAGGTGTGGGGTTGAGGGGACACATGAGGCATGACCCTAAAATTAATTCATCAAACACAACCTAAAGTAGGGCTTAAAGCTTTGGCAGTAACTCGGAATCTACAGATGACCTCTTAGCAAACTCGAAGTTAGACTCTGAATTGGGTTTCAATGCATTTTTGATCACTGCTTGACATACTTGGTCCAGCAGATAGTGTGTTTTTTCTGTTGTGAAATCTACTTGGTAGACATTGCTGCTCACATAATCTAAAAAACAAGTGTGTCACTGGACCAGGCACACACACCATAATATCAGCGGGTCACACAAACCTGACATCTGGTAGGAGATGCCCTTGGGTGAGCAGGATTTTAGCCAGACTACCGCCTTCAACGTGTCAAATAGACAAATGCYTTTGTGTATGTGTGTTTGTTTCCCCGCTAAGATAGCATCTTCCGGCAGGAGAGCACAAATGTCTGCTTGAAAACAAAGGAAATGTGTCTCGGTGAGATGTTTCCAACAATTTGTGACTATACTGAACAGCTTACAGAATAATAAAATCTTAATAGTGATATATATAT
>NW_013952517.1:231123-239206 GCF_001266775.1 Austrofundulus limnaeus | reverse complement strand
AAAATGATTTTCTTCTTATAAGTGTAAAAAAATAAAGTCAAAGACAAAGAAAAAACAATAGAAAAGTTTTTTTTCACCAGGGTGACCCCTACACTACAGAATAAAAACAATACTTTGCTAGAAATTTGGTTTGTGACAATATTCTTCATAATTTCACATTCGTCTTTAACGACATTTAAGAGGTATGTGATTAGCAGAAAGAGAATAAATATGTATTTAAGAGAAATATTTCATTACAACACTAACCTAATAGCACAGGTCAAAGAAGAGGTTTTAAATTACTAATGGAAGGAGAGAAAAGAACTGTGCCAGTAAATTGTTTTTTTTTTTTATCATGTTATTTGCTTGAACCATAATTTGTAGAAATCACATAATGCACTGCATCTATTTGCACTTTGTACATTCATCTACTCAGACTTTCTGCATAATTTTGATGACTTTAATTTATAAGTCAAGTTTAGGTGTGAACAAGACGTGCTTTGAACACATCATGACCTTATCTGCACATCTGCTGTGGAAATATTTATTTAACAAGAAACAGGAATAAGTGATATAAAATGTAAAGTCACTTCGTAGAATCATCGTCCACCAATAAAATAACAAACCAAAAGCTAATTTTTACTTTTTGTTCTAAGTTTACATATTCCACACCCACCAACTAATGAGTTACTTTAGGTTTTGTTGTGTGTTTTCTACACATTCTCACTCCCAAGTCGTCACATATTGACGCGTTGGCAAGGTTCCCTGTACGTCCGCTTTTGACGCGCKGGGTACCCCCCTCGCGTCAGTCCTTGACGCCCGCGGATTTTCCGGGTTTCGCCACCAGGGGTCTTTGGGTCGGGGGTCTGAGGTTAACATGAGGGATCAGGATTAATGGTTAAATTTAGGTACTGGGATCAGGGGTAGGATGTCCATGGTGAATATTTGGTCATTTTACGATTTACAACATGTTCACGTGAATTCCGTACATTTTCTAAAAATGGTTACTTTTAGGTACTACGCTCAGGGACAGGATGTATAAAGTGAACAAAGGCAATTTCAGGCTTTGGAACGGTCGTTTTCGCACATTTTATACACTTTCTGAAAATATGACAACACACTTCGCCCCATCTCGTCAGTAACTGACGCGAGGGGGGTACCCTGCGCGTCAAAATCGGACGTACAGGGAACCTTGCCAACGCGTCAACATGTGACGACTTGGGAGTGAGAATGGGTTGGTGTTTTTTCCCCAGAAAAGGAGCTCATTGTCGTTAAAACACACAGGTAAGTTTGATAGACACTCACCTGGAAATCTCAGTGAAGGTCACAAAACGCACCATCTGTAACATTTTTTCCGGGCGCTGTGCTTGGTTCAGACACTTTTTTTTGTTTTAAATTTGCAAAGCACTTGTGTGTTCAGGTGCAAAGCCTCCCAGCAGCCATCAGAATGGTTTTCTTCCAGTGTAATGATGCAAGGCAGCTTTTTCTCCACCAGGAACCCAAAAAGTCTCTGATGTCTCCAACACCTGCCTCCACACATAAATATTTATGAGAATACACTGTCAAGCTTAAGATTCTAATTATAATATTGAGCCTACTCAGCAAACCTGGTCTGTTTTCCCACCTGCCATCTCTATTTTAGACTTTTACCACAAAAGTCTAAAATCAGGAAAAATCCACATGTTTATGATCCATATTTATGATCAAGTCAGCAAACCAAGGACCAACAGTCCACACACATCTGAACAGTCATACAACTGTTTTCTCACGAAATCTCTGAACTGGACTTGTTTTAGTCTGACTAACAATGGAAAATACAGTTTCTGATCTACACTTTTTTTTAGTTTTACTATGCAGTTATTTTCAGACTTCTGCTCAAGTTGTTTAAAATATAACCTTTTAAAAGATAATCAATAAATCAAAGCAATTCAACCGATTCCAGTTGTGTGATCATGAGGAATTCAGTTCAAATGCCAGTCTTTGGCATTTAAACAAGAAGTTTCTTTGGTGAGGAAAAGAACTTTTCAATTATTGTTTTATGACGTGCACAAAGTACAAAAAAGAAAAAAACCTTAATATCCATGTGTGTTTTTTTTGTACAATGCAATCATCAGTTATATGACAAACAAAAAGCTGTCAAGATGTAGAAGAAACTGAGCAACATTTGCAGCAGTGATGAGTAATTACTTGTCTTAAATCATTACTTTCTTTTCAACTCAAAGATGAGCAAATCCTGGTGTTAAAACCACCTGTCATAGCAAATTATGACTGAGCATACGTTTTGCCAGCATAATCTAGGAGCATAGTGATTCCAATACAAAAAATGAAATAAAATAGATTGAAACTACTTAGTCCACATGAACAAATATTTGACACATTTTAAATGTTATATAAGGAGAAAAATGACATTTATGATTACAAATGGCAGAGGTGTATAGTAATACAGTACATTCACTTCATTAACAGTAATTTTTTGAGGATCTGTAATTCTATTTTAAATCTTAATTTTTCTGTTAAATTCAAACATAAAAATTTATACTTTTACCTCTTTACATTAAAATGTAACACCTTATTACAAGCTACAAGTTAGTTACCAGAACAGTGTATTGAAAAACTGTTAAATTTACTTAACCAAGGTTCCACTAAACCAAGTTAAATAAATGTAAAACAATTTGCTCAACTCAATTTAGTGGAACCACTTGACATAACTTGGTTAAGTAAATTCAACACTTTGTTTTACAGCATGTGTATAAATACTTTTACTTTCCTGATTATTGTGAGCATTTATATTAGTTTTACACAAGTACTTTTTAAAAAAAAAATCTGGGAAATTTATTTTTTTTACCAATCATTTTCTGTTCAGGTATTTTACTTGTACTTAGTTTTTATTATTATTATGATTATTATGATTATTATTATTATTATTATTATTAGTAGTAGTAGTAGTAGTAGTAGTAGTAGTAGTAGTAGTAGTAGTAGTAGTAGTAGTAGTAGTAGTAGTAGTATTTTAAATGGTAAAAATGGTAAATGGACTGAACTTATAGAGCGCTTTTCAAGTCCCTCCGGACCCCCAAAGCGCTTTACACTAACAGACATTCACCCATTCACACTCACATTCACACACTGATGATGGCAAACTACACTGTAGCCACAGCTGCCCTGGGGCACACTGACAGAGGTGGGGCTGCCATGCATCGGCGCCACCGGACCCTCTGACCACCATCAGTAGGCAAGGTGGGTGAAGTGTCTTGCCCAAGGACACAACGACTGAGACGGCTGGACGGGGGATCGAACCAGTGACCTTCTGGTTCCAGGACGACTCCCCTAACCACTCCGCCACATCCGCCATATCTGAGTACTGTCTGGAAAATTGTTTATAAAACAAAAAAAACTATGATAAATAAGTGGGATAAAACATAGTTTACATTGTTTTACAAAATGCTATTGTTATTCCTTATTTCTAGGACTGCTTGAAATCAACTTAACATAAATCTTGTAAATCTAAAAATACTCTGATAAAGTAATGTATGAAATAAGGGTAGTAATGATAATATCTGTGGTAATCTAAAAAAAATAAATAAATGCAACCTTTATTCATGTAAATCATGTCCCTTCTGCAGGGTGAAAGAAAGTGCCAACAGATGGTGAGAAGGCCAAAAGGAGACAAAGCGGTACACAAGGTTAGACGAAGGCCGAGACCAAGAACTCCCTTATTTATTTGTTTCAGCACCAATGTCACTGAGAAACCAAGAACCCTGTTCATGGACATGTAGACCATCACTGACAGAGCACACGCATGACAAAACTCCTAATAGTCACACTGTGGACAAAACACACGCAGGTGTATAAATGAACAGTATACAGGGTGCCTGGATTAAAGTGAGTTTCTTCAGTAAATCATCACCAAAATCTAACAAATACATACCAGAATAGATGAAAAAGGATTAAGTATTTGGTTTTTTAAAAGAATGTTTTACAGAAAAAAGCAGGTCCATCAAACTGAACAACAACAAACTGTTGTTAGGAGCTCAAAACCAAAGATTCTCCTACAATTCTTAAAAAAGTTAACCATCTTGCCAATGATGGGCAAAACTGCACACAAATCCAATATTATGAAAGTATAAGAATATAATGACCTGGAAAGATCTAATATGTCAAAACAGTCATGAAAAAAATTAATCACACAGAGCAGTTCTGATTCACAGCCACGTTTTATGGAGATCTAAATAAACAATTCTGCCTTTATTTCTTTTAACCAATGGTCAGACAAAGATTTATTTGAATCATTTCTCTCAAAAAGTCCATCTTTGGATTTGTTATCTGCATCTGAGCTTTAAATGCAAAATGTCCCTGTCATCTTTAACTGATGCATTTTTACATAAACATAGTAGAAACGTTTATTTCCCAATAATAAAAGTCAAACATAAAACTATTTGTGTTTAGCAGCCACTGTCGGACTGCTTTATCAAACCAGGCCTGTTTAACATTGGACCTGCAACAACAAAAGGCTAAAGTACAGAGCCCATGAGGGGACATGGGGAACTTTTTTCTTTTGCGTTCCCACGCAATACCTTTGCGTTACCTTGCAATACTTTTACGTTACCTCGCAATATTGTTTTGCAATCCCATGCAAAAAAAAATGTTTTGTATATGAACTGAATTAAATCAGACTTTTATTTTGAAATATTTGGTTACCAAAACAGGATGTCTCACCACAAGTTCGTGAAATTGACATTGATGTTGCGTGGCTGCACCATGTTAAAATATCGGCATATGACATACTTCCATGCGTGGCTGTGTGATATATTCATTCTGAAGCTGAATTAAAGAAGTAGGCTAACTCGCTAATGGTAAGCAGGTGAATTTGTTAATAAACCGGCAGGCATAACAGTGTTAGACGACTTTTGTGAGGGAACGCAAAAGGTATTGCGAGGTAATGCAATACTTTTGCGTGGGAACGCAAAAAGAAAAAAAAAATACCCCATGTCCCCTCGTGGGCTCCGTACTAAAGACAGATTAGCTCCTACTTTCTGCGGCTACATTTTTATGGAGCCCACCAAGGGTCAGTGGAAAATAAAAACAGCCGCTGGAAATCCGTGTGCACGGATTACTAAGCTGAGCACACAAATTACTAAACCGTAGGCAGGGATTACTAAACTGAGCACACGAATTACTAAACCGTAGGCACGGATTACTAAACTGAGCACACGGATTACTAAACCGTAGGCACGGATTACTAAACTGAGCACACGGATTACTAAATCGTAGGCACGGATTACTAAACTGAGCACACGGATTACTAAACCGTAGGCACGGATTACTAAACTGAGCACACGGATTACTAAATCGAGCACTCAGTTTCTGCAATCCGTGCGTGCAGATTGCTTAGCTCTGCCGAGAGGTTGGACACATGMTACGAAGCCCGCATCTGCAAGGTAAATTCAATGTATCTGTTGTCATATATAAACTTTGTTTTTGTGTTTTTAACAGCACACATATTAGCCACAGAATTTCCCTGAAAGTTTCATCTAAATCTGAGGTGGTTATTGTTTATTTATTTATTTATTTTCATATTTTACAAGCAAATGATTCCTGAAACTGAGGTTAACCTCCTCTGCCCTCCTGTCCCCCATTTGTTATTTAGGAAAGGGAATAAACAGCTGAGAACCCCTGGAGAAGACCTCCGAGCGGCTTCCTGTGATGGTCTGATTGGAGCTGAAACAGCCTTTAGGAGACCCAGTACCAAAACTGCCTGATAGAGGGGTAAAAACTGTACAACATACAGTACCCAAATTCCAACATTTTCTGTGCTGTACTTTAACTTTAGTGAACACAAAACCCGCTACTTTAAGCACTTTCTGAGCTGATGAACGACCAGTTCCCACAACAACCCGTGGCGTCCAACCTTTCCAGATGTCAGCAATCTGTGCGCACGGATTGCCAAAACTGAGCGCACGGTTTAGTAATCCGTGCGCACAGATTTCCAGCAGCTGTCGTTGTAATATTTCACCTTCAGCTGTGTTTCCCCCTCCCTCTGTGACCGCTCCCAGGAGGCAGAGGCACCATGGCTGCATTCAAAGGCACTTTAACAGGACAAACAACAAACTGGAGTCTTTACTGCAAAGCAGACAAGCAGGAACAGAACGGCACATTTTCAGTCTGACTGAATATTAATGTTGGCCACTTCAGAGAAAAATGTAAGGGTTCTTAAACTGGTGGGTTTCAGTCATGTGACCCAGATAACGCGTGAAACTCAAAAGGGGGGCAGGAAGTATCGCTAACCCGTTATTTCTATGTGCTTGGATCTGCTTGTAAATAATTAATTTAGCTTCTGTAAACCCAAATTCAAGTAACTATACTGGAAAATATCTTAAATTACAATTTAAATGATACGATACTTCCCTATTAGAAAGCGGTCGCTGCAAACGCTTGCATTGTCCGTTTCCACACCTCTTGTTTTTAGCTATTGATCTACTTTTGTCATCTTTACTCTTTAAGTTTTTTAAAATCATCTCCCTTGTGACACACTACTTTTGGAACATGGAAAAAAAACTTATATTTCCCCAGTTAGAGCGGTTGCAAAATTTGTACACGGCACAGAATTTAGGCACTTTGAATTACCCCCATCTGCATTTCGTGATGTCAATACATCATCCCATTGCATCACTCAGCAATAGAAAAAAATATAAGATCACAACCATCACTTACATGATCGAGGAATCATTTACCTCTGACAGTCATGATGATGCAACATTTAAACAGTAACTATAGTATCACGGACAGTCGGGAAAAGATCTCATCTGCATACAGTACATGAGCCAACAGCAAGAAGAATAACTCCACTCTTCTTGCTTCTTCCAAAGCTTGTGGATTTGTTTCCTGATATTCATCTGGGTCCTTAAGTTTTTTTCCCCTCAAATTTAATTCCAGGGTCTACCATGGTCTACCATACTATCATGTTGCAAAAAATTACGATCTACACAAAATAAAAAAGTCCCCGAAGGCAAAATTTCTAATTTAGTAATGTGGAATATTCAAACAAATATAATGATTTGGAATAAATGACTGATAATTATCAGTCATTTATTCTAAATGACTGATAATTATTAGATTCTCTAGGTACAGCTATGACCCATTTAAAATGTAGGGCCAGAGACTGAGAGCAGATATCAGAAAAGACAGAGACAGAGAGAGAGAGATGTGCAAACAGACATCGAAATGGGACTAAGTGACAAAGATCTTTGCCTGCAGCCTTAAAGCTGGCAATTCTCCTCCCTGCTTTCTGCAACCCTGCCTCTCATGTAGCAGTGGTTTAAGACAAGATATGGGATACCAGTCAAAATGTATAAATTGCTTCAGGGTGGCTGATGGGCAAAAGTATGTGTGTCTTTTAATAAAAATTTCCACATATACACAGCTTATCCACAAAGCTAATTATTTTCAAGGGCAGCAAGTGCTGCCTGTGGAATAAAGGCAAAGTTTAATTATTTTATTTAACTAGAAAATAAAATGTGTGGGTTTTAATAATGATTTACATCAACTACAAATTTTAGTAACACTCTCGGAGAGTATCCACAACTAACTTTTGAAGAGCTAATTAAAGATGGCCGCTGCAACTAATCAGACTTGGCAGTCAAATGGGGCTATATCAGTTTTACAACAGTAACTGAAGGTCATCACATGGTGTACCTTCAGAGCTAACAGAGGCAGATTCTGGTATGTAAGGTGTTTGGGTTTGGAAATCCCTCAAGGAATGTTACTTAAATAGGAGTTCTGCCTGCCTGGCTGAAGCCACAAGCTTGAAAATCAATCAGGCAGATCAGCTTGTCCCTTTTCATGTTAGTCAACATAAACTATACCCATCAAACACAAGCCTGAAATATCATCATGTGATTTCTGATCTGTAAACTAACCAGTGTTTAAAGCAGTCAATTGTTAATTTATCTATCATATTTATTCGTGTATAATACGATCTCATGTATATGACCCCCCCCCTTTTTTTTGCTTAAAAAGCATAACAAATTTAATCCTCAAATTACCTCCAATTTCATACAGACTTCAAGATTTTTCAGCCTTTGCAGTCTTTATACAGTGGTTTGCAAAA
>NW_013952517.1:223226-229388 GCF_001266775.1 Austrofundulus limnaeus | reverse complement strand
GAAAAGCAGATTACTTCCTACTCGCGAGCGCCCCCTCTGGTGGAGAAACATTTTTTTTCCAGGGATACAAACTTTTTCAGAACACCAGTAGAAGGGAGCCATTACAGACGAACGTGTTTGTTGTTCGAGGAGCGGCCCGGTCACACGCTAATGTCATTAGTTTGTTATCATTACTAAGGTGCAGGACTGCCTTTTCCCCCCTTTTTTTCACATCATGTTGCCTGCCTGGATCTGTTATTATCTCGCTCTGAAGCACGGAGGAGTGTCATGGATAAGCTCGTTTCAACTGTTTTTTACGACACAGACTCATTTCTGGACTCAATTTTGTGAATGAAGCCGATATTTCAGTTAAAATAAATAAGTACAAATATTTATCCAAGTAGTACTACCTCCCCAACTTTATGGATGATTTTATGGATTTAATTTTACGTATTATACTTGAATAAATACAGTAAATGTTTCCACCAATATCTCCACAGAGCTATTCCTACAGTGAGATGTAGCCAACTTAAAAATACTGTGATTGATGTGAGCAAAATAAGGGGGTCTTTTAAGATCCCATTTACACCCAGAGTCCAACATGTCTGAAATGACAGGCAGGATCTCTGACCACCAAAACACACCAGCACACAGTACAAAGCCCCTCAGGGCTCGAGACGAATCAGAGGTTGCAGCGTCATGAGAACTGACAGTCCAACACCGTGGAGAAGAAATCAGTGTTGAGCAGGAAAAAAAAATGACATAAAAAGTCAAACAGTGGCTCAAGAAACTGGCAAAGAAAAACAGGACGAATCCACARGAATGATAAAGGGGAGATGGAATAACCTGCCCCCTAATGAGCTTTATTTTGGTGTCGCATCTGCAACACATCGTGGGATTGGGAGGGGCGGGTTGGTTTCTGCAGCGTTTCTCCAGACTTGAGAATTTAAACTTCAATATGAAAGACAAACGAAACTTGTTATTTATCTTTTTCCATTTGAACAGCTCAAATTTTCAGGCCTCTCTCAAAGCAAATCTCATACGATTTCCAGCAAAGAATCACTTTCCATCATCTACTGAACGACTTCCCTACTCATCTACCCCAATTGTTTTTCCAGCTACACCTTTCTAAAAAAAACATTCTCAGCTTCTTTCCTCCCTGTCAGTAGCCATTAGTTCAGACTGGTTGGAGATATCCTGAGCAGAAACCCCTCTAACATGACCCCGCTCCAGGGACAAGGGGCTGGAACACCTTTTTAAGAAGCAAAGCATCCTTTGACGGCTCACAACACACAGAGGAGTAGGTCACGCAGGAACCCTGCCTTTCTTGGTTTGCTTTATTCTTTCTGGTGGCTAATGCTAAACACTGAGGCATTAAATAAAATCTCCCTCTAGCTCTCATTCTGAAAAACAAGACTGGTGCCAAAAATTGATACTTCAATTAAACTGTTTTTTAACCGCTTTCACTTAAAAAGACCTCGAATCCAAAAGTTTATTATTTTTTTGTTGGAATTTGAATTTAACAAACAATTAGAGAAGTTTATAAAAATGTCTTTGTACAGTTCAAGAACCTAAAATAAAGAGAAGATTTAATAATTTCAATAAAAACATAAGCTCTACAGAGCACTCCTTTGATGCAGCCGGTTCCTCAGTTTCTCAGTAATTATTCAGCTTTTCGCTTCAGATTATTTTAGAACTTTTTTTAAAGGATGTATCAAAGCTCTGCGGTGCAGCCAATATGTTAATGTTGCTGAGGAGAATTTATAGTGTGTGAATGCAACACATAATTAAAGAGCACAGGTGCAAATGACTTTTGAGTTCACACATTAGTCACTTTTAGCTGACACTTTGCACCACTGCTGCCTGAGAAACTAGAGAATCATGTCAGATGTTGCTCGCCGTTTAATTCCTCGATGGATTTTCTAAACTTAAACATTCTTGTCACCTTAATTGCCAACAGGTCGAGAGGGGACGGTGTTTGCACGTTTGTGTGAGTTCGTCTGGTTAGGTCGTTAAAGATGGCTGCCACAGCTAAGGGGCTTAAGCAAAAACAACACAGTTAATTAAAAAGTACACGCTGAGCTAAAGTTGGTGTAGCAGAGGATCACTATCAACACATACCCTGAGTGCTAACTAATAGAACAAAATCTGTTTTTAAAACTTTAGCCCTTGTTTAGGTCATTGCCATTTGTTAGCAAAATGTTTCCTAAACTACTGCTTTAATAAAACACTTGGAAATATAATTAATGTTTGAGTAAAAATGGCGGAAACTCTATCCCTTTAATACATGCAATGGTTTTAGTTTAAAACTCTGGCATTAAAGGTGACGAGTGACATGCAGTCCTGTGAGTTCTAACCCTATGTTTTTGTTGTTGTTTTGGTTGTTTTCTGCATGAGAAAGAAAGGATCAAAGTTTTTTCCACTCAAAAAAAGTAAAGAGCAAGTTAGCAGGGCAAAAACTACTTTTGCCCACCCCCTGTCCCTGTGGTAATTATTTTGCAGGGACGGTCCTGAGAGGTCATGCTGCCTCATAGTTTTAACTACAATGGCAGCGTAATGGCATGACCTATTGATCCAGAGAGGGGAGCAGAATCAAGCTGACCTCTGGAGAGGTAAAGGTGGGAGGCAAGGGGACAAACATTTGGACCGCATGTCAGAGTTTCATAAATCACTGCAAAATAAATAAATTAAATAAAGATACAGGTGCTGACAAGCCTATTAAAAACTTTATATGTTCTCCTCAGGCGTTGGTCTGTCGCACATTTCTGACATTTTTTACTAAATGAATCTTTCTTTGTTTTCCCCTCATTATTACAATATCTCAAGCTTTTACAAAGGACACACTCATTATAAGGAATGAAATTGAACATTTTTGTCTCTATTTGAAAGTTAGCTTTTAATTAAAAAAGGCTTTTTACACAAGTTTCCAGAAGGAAAAAAAATGGATTTGTTAAAACATTATAAAAAGAAGATGAATTCATTATTCTTTTAATTATGTAAGCAGTATAGTGATGATTGTCATTTCACACCAAAACAAAAAGGTAAAATTATCAATGGTTTAAATTCATTGAAGGAATGCATTTTATGTAGAGAAATGACAAAGTTGCAGCCATTTGGACTTAATGAAGTATGACATCCAACTTCAGCTCAGTTTGTGTAAAACTGACTGAGCTGAAACTATTTTTGTGTTTGCAAATTGTCATTATCTGTGGCAGCCACGCCATTGTTCACTCCACAAATTAATCCATTTTAGATGTAAAAACAATTAGCTTCAAAAGATTTTATTTAAATCAATCTACTAGTTTGTGAGACACTTTGCTAACAAACTGGGTCACCTCCAGAGTCTTGGCTACTAACTAAAGTATAGCAGTTTTATGTTTTCTAAGAGCAGTTAGCTTTGGTGGCCATCTTGCATTGAAATGTCCCCAAAATGTAATGAGTTGTAAAACATTGTTGCCTGTTTTCAGCCTTTCCACAGTCCTGATCTCAAATAAATAAAGTCCTTCTATTAATCCTTCAATTAATCGATAATAATAGAGGTAGAAAGGTCAATAGGTTAGTTAAGCCATTTTTTGCCTTTACATTAAATAACCATTAATGGCCAAACTTGGGTGCATTAAAAAGCAAACAATGTAATATTTGACACTTTATTTTTTTGTCACAGGAGGCCTTTCAACACAACAGATCAGAAAGTGATATAAATATCATGCTACTTTAAAAAAAAATCTACCAGAGAAATCAGCAAGGCTTTAATCATCTTGCCAAGTTCTATACAATTCAATAGCTGGATAGAAAATGTTATACTTGACTACAGTTGATGTTGAGAATGGTCTTCCCAGGAGTAAAAAGTTGCTGTGAGCTATTTTCCTGATCCATTTAAAAGAAAGAATGTGCCTGATTTTACTATTTAATTGTGTTTACAGTCTGAGTCTGAGAAAAGTTATCACCACAATCACTTGTGGCCTGTGAAGTCTTTTAGGTATCGATTAGATAATTCAAGTTTTAGATTATGACCATTTGCTTTTAAACAGTGTCAGTAAATGTGTCAGCATGTGGCTTAAAGCAAAGGAATCGGCTTCATTTGTCGACTTTGCCTTGATTTCTAAAAGGTCAGCATTAGTTCGGCCAGTAACCCAGCCTAATCTGTAAATTCCCTCAAAGTACAACAAATCAGAAATCTATAAACAATGAAGATATTAAAAATATGCCACTATATATCACTGCAAAAGTGAGAAAAAAAAAACATTAAAGGTTTGTTCCAGAAAGAAATCCTGTTGTAAGAATCAAGTGCTACGTCTTTAGTAGAAAATGTAAAATAAATAATATTAAAGCAAGRCCGACAATGTAGTTTGATAAAAGTTGTTTTCTGAGGAGCTCAAGTCTTATAAAGATTCTTCAAGGAGCAGAGAAACAAACCTGATCGAGACTTTTTATGTGTCGAGGGATGAAAGAAGCCAATGATATTTGCTGAAGAAACCAGCAGCAATCAACTGAATAATTGAGTGTAAACAGAGCAGATCAGTTACTCTGTGGGTAAGCATGAGGGACTATATTCAGGTGGAGGTCAATAAGTGATGGTGCCCATTTTCACTAACCAAACAGCAGGAACACCAACCTGCTCTGGACCAACTGTTTGTGAACACTGTGAGGCCTGCTAGGAGCTTTACAGCAGTCAAGGTGAAAMATAAAGATGGCCTTTAAGAAGGGCCGGGAGGAATATAGAGCTGTCACCTCAATGTYGATACTCAGAAACAGTCATCTGGCTCAAATAATAAGGGCATACCCAGCACTTACTCAAAGACCATCCTTATGAACAGCTATGAAACAAAGAGCTTTTCATGTTCAGTAATCTAAAGCGAGRMGCCACAAAGTTTGTCAAATGACCTGAGGAAGAGCAGAAATGTAAACAGCCCGCAGACTAATCAATAAGAGTGCTGTCCTTTCTAATTGAAGCTGACGCCTGTAAGTGGCTGAGCCATCGGTAACATGCTTTCTGATACCTTCATTGACGAAAAGGCCAAATGCAGCCTTACATGTTCACATTGATAACAKGGTGAGGTCACCTCACCCAATATGTCCAACCCAAGTGGTTTCATTGTTAGAGAGAGAGATATTTAGGTTTGCAGAACCTTTAATCAAATGCATGCATTTTCAAGGTTATTGATTGGTAGATAAAATGAAGAGAACAAAGAGAAAAACWCTAAAATATTTTCCTTATGGTTTTGAAGTGGTAAAAAAAGGATAAAAGGGACAGAGACGATAGATAAACCTGTGTGCTGGTGAAGAGTTGGGCAAAGCCGGCGGCCAGTACACAGAGTCATGATGGAGTACAGAATAACACCTCCTGTCCCCTCCATGCTTGTGTGTGCATTGCTCTGTTTCATCATCCATCTTTTTCCTCTYGGTTCAGATCTCTCCTCTCCTCTTTTTCCACTTCAACCATTTCTCTCCTAAAGCGACTTTGCTTCCATTTATTTCCTCTTTTGCTAACGTTTTATTATGAGTCACAACAGGATGTTTTCTGAACTTTATCCTCTTAACACTAAAAAGCCAATCATGCATTATCAGATCTATTCAGGAAAGGAATTAAAGATCAGTTAAATTAATATAGCAACAAACAATGTAATCTCCTGGACATCAGTGATATCTCTAAATTTAATCTTGACCTCTGATTGGAATAATCCCACAGCTGACATAAGAGTCTGCCGTCAGTATTACACACACAAGCACAGCGCAGAGTTTGCTGGAGACATCAGACTCTCATTCTATACATGCAAGGTCCAACACCTACATAAATTGTTTCAGCACATTCTTCTTCAGATTATTTTACCAGTAAATCAAAGTTATTTAAAATATGCTTCTGTAAATCAAAAGTTTTAAGTGTTGCTTTATTAGGAACTGCAAAGATGCAAAGAATACCTGTAAAGTCTGAATACTGATTTGTGTATTTTTACCACGACAACAGTCTACAAATACAAAAGCATTCAATCAAATTCAATGTTAGGAAAGTCAAAACAAGACACTCCCCAGAACTTTGAAAATCTACATGCTTTTTATCTTCGCTTCTAAAGATTTTTTTCAAACACTTCCATGAAAATAGTTTTCTTAGTGGAGCTGTTTTTATTTCTTACAAAGTAACTGATGCTTCAGGGTTTTTTTTTTTTTTTTTGTGTGTGTGTCAGT
>NW_013952517.1:219936-221176 GCF_001266775.1 Austrofundulus limnaeus | reverse complement strand
GTGTGTGTGTGTGTGTGTGTGTGTGTGTGTGTGTGTGTGTGTGTGTGTTGGCTACACAGGGCAGGCATTAGAATGTATTGGCACTTGTTTTGCCTTTATTTTTATTTGTTTTTCTCTCCCACAGCTGAAGAGATGGGTATTGAAGTGGATTTTCATATTGGATTTTTCTCTTTTAAAACTGCTGTGGAGAATTTTGACGAAAGAGGGGCAGTGTGAGACACGCACACCCCACACACACTTAAAAGCTCTAGTATACTTATCATAAGACAATTACTGTGAACAAGAGATAAATACTTGCCAGCACACATTTATGACAACAACCGCACTGCAGTATGACAAAACGAGTGCTTCCCAGTGAACACACACCCACACATTTACGAAACTAATTCAGACCTGCAGCGAAAAAAAGAGCTGTTCTGTAACCAGCTAAGATGGTTTCTACCAGTTTGACCTGAACCTTGCATGGAATTGGACTCAAATCTGTTTGTGTAGGTGTGTGTTGGACTTAKAGGGACATCCCCATGGTGAATGATATAATCAGCTGGTCAGTGAGTTTGTAAAGGCTGGATTTCCCCTTGGCACGATGCTGTAAGTGTGTGACACAGGAAGTGCAGGGCTGGGATAAGGCAACCCCACAGAGAGTAAACAGTTGGCACTCAGTGATGCACAGATCGACAGGAAATATAAATCCATGAAAGCTACTGARGGAAACAACCGTATGTATGCCAGYGTTCTCAATAGATTTGGCACACAGAAATAAATCTGCAGGTTAATAAACTATAAGCATTCTTTTTTTCTGTTTTCTTCTCATCGTTATAGTAGCTAATCTCAATTTACTAACTACAAGACTAAAGGATTGAATGAAAAAAACAGTTTCTGCAGCAAAGTCTGCAACATTCAAAGAACAGACTTTTAAATTATCAGTGTAAAAATAAGTAAAGAAGCAGCAAAAAAAGGATAATTAAGTCTAAAATGAGGAAAACTTACGTTGGCCCAGAGGTGTCAACACAAATACAAAAGCCGCAACACAAATACAAAAGCCACAACACAAATCAAAAAGCTGCAGCACAAATACAAAAGTTGTGACTTTTGTATTTGTGTTGCAGGTTTTGTATTTGTGTTGGCACCTCTGGGCCACCGTACTAGGAACTAGGAAAATGTTCAGCTTTAAGTTGAAGGTGTAATGGGAGATTGAACAGGCACAAATGATGCAAAACATAAAACTGCTTAACCTTGTTAC
>NW_013952517.1:214329-219371 GCF_001266775.1 Austrofundulus limnaeus | reverse complement strand
ACACAAATCAAAAAGCTGCAGCACAAATACAAAAGCCACAACACAAATCAAAAAGCTGCAGCACAAATACAAAAGCCACAACACAAATCAAAAAGCTGCAGCACAAATACAAAAGCCACAACACAAATACAAAAGTTGTGACTTTTGTATTTGTGTTGCATGTTTTGTATTTGTGTTGGCACCTCTGGGCCACCGTACTAGGAACTAGGAAAATGTTCAGCTTTAAGTTGAAGGTGTAATGGGAGATTGAACAGGCACAAATGATGCAAAACATAAAACTGCTTAACCTTGTTACTTTGTGTCACTCACAGGAACAGATACCACCCAAAGGTGGAGAGATAAAGTTTGTGCCTATGTCAGTCTTGGTCTTTGTCTGTACAGTTTAGAAATTATCTAATAAATAATCATTTTTATTAAGACTTACAGAAAGTAAATATTGAGTTTACATCTACAAATCAAACTTCTGCAATAAACAGTTTTTTAAATGGRCGCCACAGCACAGAGAACAAAAACAGCTATATCGATTTTCAGATCCGTAGCTAAGATTAGGTGAGATATCATGAGATACTGCATGAGACTGTGCAAAGTCTTACCAGRTAAAATGCCATCATTTCTCAACATATGTCAGTTAAAAACAATGGTATGGAAGGTAGCCAGTGATATCCATCCCTTTAAGGTCTGCTAGGCCTTTAATTGAATGTAGGGTCCCTACACATGCTACATTCATCTCTGTTCACCCATAACCCAGTGAATGTTCCACTTTGCCTTGTGGACTGCTCAGCTTCAAAGAGTCAGTGAACCGTTACTTCTAAAGCTTGACATTTTGCTTTTGAAAACCTTGTAGTTGTGTTTACTGTACACTGCTGGGCATCACAACACCATTCATAAAAGCATGTAGTGTAGAAAAGGCTGTTGAATTTGGGTTTACAGTGACATTTTTAGGACAGACATCATACAAGTAAGTAGCAGTTGCTTTTATTTCCCCCCAAAAAAATGATTGATTTTCATTCAAACCGTTTAAATATTTTACACAATAAAAAAAGGACAATTGAAATGTAAAAAAGTGGCTTTTAACACTGCAAAGGGGTTACAAAAAGCATTTAAAAAACAATTTTGGCACTTTGATAATTGCACAACAGCTTCAGGCCAAAAAAAATAAATAAAAAAAGACGAAAGGATGAAAGAAAACTAATTCTCTAAGTCCAAAGAGAGATCATAGACAAGTGCATTATTAGCCTGGCACAGAGTGGTTACAAACATGCCAGTGCTGGGTCTCCAAGCATGAAACAAATCTCCCTAATTATATTTTCACTGAATAAAATCTAATAAAATACAAAAAGTAATAAAACTGTTTAGTAACTTCGAGTCTCTCCATATTCGTATGACTGGAACTAGCAGTTTAGCAATTTAAAAAAAACTAAGAACTTGAAGACCATGTATTTGTGCTCATATGAACACTTATAATTACATTCAAGCTAAAGTATAAAAGAATGAAATGTAATTTTAAAGAAAATGTTGCACAGGTAAATATATTAAAAGGTCATTTGTCATTTTGCTTTTATATATTTGATAAAAACAACCAATAAACTGTGGCTTTGTAACAAAAACTATAAGAAAGAAGAAGGGACACTTGACTTTATTGTCTAAATAAACCTACTAAAGGCATTTAATTGAGGTCATGGGCAAAGAAATGAAGATATATTTTATTTATAGACAGGATAGTGCTACAGTGGCGAGGTGCTGAAATAAATGACAACTGCCATTCAGAGCTGCTGGAGCATCAGCAGCCAGTCCACAGTCGATGTGTTTTATTAGATCCAGTGTAATCGAATAGATGGAGAAAACAGAGTTAGGGYGCTTTTATTGTTTGAGAAAAATGGCTGGAAAGTTGCCCGGGGTTTCGAGGGCTGCGTGTAGCTTTCCCAAACTCAATTCACTTACTTCATTTGTTTGAAAGTAACCAACTTTCAGACAAGTTTCTGCTCAAAAGAGATCTAAGAGTCGACACATTCCCCAAATGGTGCATTTACTTCCCAATAACATTTGAAAAGCTAAATGCTACACCTGAAGACTCAAACTGTTGTCAACAATATAAAAGACAGAAAATACTCGTAAAATTTAAAAAAAACATTATACTAGCTAAGAAGCAAGAAAAATATAAACATGTGAAGACAAGAGAATAAAGAAACTAGAAGCACTAGAACAAGAGACATCATGATGCAGCATTAAGTTTCAGAGGTATGCAGACGACACYCAGCTTTATGTTGGTTTCAACTGATGACAAACTCTATTCAATCTTACAACTGTCACCTAACTCTAACTGCATTATGTTTATCAAGCAATAGATGTCAAACTTAATGAGGACAAAACAGAGTTTTTATACTTTGGTAGCATCATCTCAGTACACTACAGCTTCAGGCACTCAGGAGATTCAAGCTGTTGGATCTGAAGTCAAGATGTTTCAAGTTTAAACTGAAAAGAAATTTTAAATATATATGTAACTTTAAAAAATGAACTAGATCTCAGCAAGGCAAGGACAAATTTATTAATTACATACACTGCTCAAAAAAATAAAGGGAACACTTAAACAACGCACGCTAAGTCCAAGTAAATCAAACTTTTGTGAAGCACATTCAACTCTGTACAGAACAAAGTACTCAATGCGAATATTTCATTGATTAAGATCGGGAGTTAGCGAGCGTTGTTTAAGTGTTCCCTTTATTTTTTGAGCAGTGTAGTTTATTTTATACAGTACCTTTCATAGATATAAAACTCACAAAGTGCTTCACAATAAAAACAAGGCAAAAAAATAAAAGCATCATATTCATTCAAAGAACAAGTAAAAAACAAAATAACTTAGCTAAAAGCCTGTTTTTTAAAATCATCGTTAGAATCAAAGCTGCATATAGATGGGGGCAGTGCATTCCAGTCGGGGTACAAAAGCATGTATGTAATTTTCATAACGTCTATCTACTTGACTGTGGTATAGAATTGATCTATGTGCCTGAAAAATATATGAATCAACTTCGCAACATCAGAAATAAAAGTTACAGTGACAACAAAAAAAATTGTCCAAAAATTAGCATTTCAAGACATTAAATAMCAACATTTTACTTTGGAAGGTTGAAATGTAGGACAGAAAGAACAAGGACAACCTGTCCCATAACGTTCACAGTAAGGATGAGTGCAAAAGTTTTCATACCGAGCGTGGAAACAAAGACACATCCACACGACGGCCTGGAAGATTCTGCTGTTTACTCTGCTCTCAGTTTCAATTTGCATGATCAGACTGACAAAAGTGAGAGTGCATAACTTTGAAGATAGTGAGCAAAGAAAACCCCCGCTGCTCTCTCTAACATGAAGACGCCGTTCCTCTTATGTCCTCAAAACATCGCTCACTCTGAGTTCTGCCGTTTGTTGCTCTCTTTCTTCTTTTACCAGTCTGTTCTTCTTGAATCTTGATCGTTTGACTTTGGAGTCTCAGCTCTGCCACTTTCTTTGCATAGTCACCAAACCACCAGGAAGTCACAAAGGAGAAACCGCTGCTTTTAAGTGTGGGATGAGAGGAGCTGATGTGACCCACTGATAAAGCAGATAATGGATTCTTTATAATCCCTTCGTGTCTCTTTATCCTGAGAGCCCAGGGCTCCTGCAGCCGGATCACTACTACATCTTCACAACCCACAATGAGATTGTAATCTGTCAGCCAGAGCGATGCAACAGTGAGAGCAGGACTTTCATCTTTGTGAGTGGACTGTGAGGTTCTATTAACATTTATTTGCTCCCTGTTTTGCATCACTTTCTCTCTTACACTCATTGATTACTGTATTGATTAGGAGGAGGAGGAGGCTGTGTATCTTAACTCCCAGCACACCGACAGGCACAGAGAGGGGAATAAACACAAAGCAACTGATGCAAACAGATGTTTCTTTATATGGAGGCCGGCTCAAATGATTGTCTGGATGTAACGGAGTAAAGACTCAGTGATTAGATCTCTGGGAAAGTCTGATTTGCTGATTTCCATTTTAGACGATTCTGATTTTTCTTTAATCCCCAACTGAAATTAAATTTTACTGTGCTCATATAATTATCACCAGCCACCAAAAGATTGCTTTTTCAGATTGTTAAGCCAGGTTCCCACCAAACGCGTCTTGAGCAGCAAAAACGCCCTTGACGACAGTTTTTGGCTGCTTGTGAACAGATGTCCGTTCAAACAAAACACGTCTGAAGATGCGCAATGGGAGGAGCGTCTTGGTTTTTTTTCTGGGTGAAGTAAAGATAAAATAAAGAAAATGGCTTTGCTTTATTTACTAAAGAGCAAGCGAACATTACGCACACATGATAATTTAATCCACCAGATGATTTAGAGGCAGTTTGTTCAATTTAGTTTTGCCACTCCAGGAGCTGCAAGCTGACGGACTTTTATTTATTTATTGTCCCGAGCTCAGCAAGCTGCTGACCCACATCGGTGCTGGTATCTCCAGCCAGAACATCAAATGCAGACGGTTGATTTCAGCTAAAGAGCTCCTGTCCATCTGTGTCGGGTTCAGGAAACAGTCACGTGGAAAAATTATTCTCACTGATTGGTTGCTGCTGCGCGTCGAGCAGCCAAAGTTCAATTTGTTGAACTCAAGCAGCCGCTGCGTTGGACTCACCATATGCACGGAAAATGCTCTGCCGCATCCTACCGCTACCTTGCGCGCTGCTCTAAACTGGCAAAAGGCGCCGCAACACGCTGCGCTGTTCCTAGACGCGCACCAACCATAGACTTTGCATGTAAACTGGCTGCTTTGGCTGCTCAAAACATGTTTGGTGGGAACCCGGCTTTAGGGAAATACAGTGGTTTGCAAAAGTATTCATACCCCTTGAACTTTTCCATATTTTGTCACATTACAACCACAAACATAAATATATTTCACTGGAATTTAATGGGAAAGACCAACACAAAGTGGTATACAATTGTGAAGTACATGAATCAAAACATTTTTTACAAATAAAAAACTGAAAAGTGCGATGTGCAAAATTATTCAGCCCCCCTGAGT